>NC_067223.1:25922842-26522842 GCF_019924925.1 Ctenopharyngodon idella
TAAAGAGTAAAAAGGTTCTTTACCGAGTACACTGCTCACTGGATTGTGTTGGATGAACTGTTTTGTGGACAGTCAAAGCTACTTAATTACATGGTTGGTCGTGCGCCCAGCATGTTATGTTTTTAGGTGAGTGGCCTTATGGGCCACCCTGGAATACCGCCATGCGGTTTGAGTTTCTGCTGTGATATTTAGTTCTTCTTCTAGAACTTTAGTTATGTTGAAGGCCCTTTTTTCCGGCCTCCATGACTATGTGCCTACAGTATGGTCTGTCTGTTAGGTTGAGCTTCGTACTTCCCTTTGGGTTGACTGTGTAATTGTGCTTACCTCCCTAAGCTGGTCATTGGTTGTAGACTTCTATGAAGTCTCCCGTTGAGACCAGCCTTAGGCTGGTTTGTGCTCCTCTGTACCAGGGTTTTTCTAGCGCACAGCCTCCTCAGTGCTTTAATCAGACACTGAGTAGATCCTAGGATGAGCGGATTATACTCCCCTCAATACGAGGGTTTATAGCGCTCAGCTGAGTTCTGCTCTCCAGGATGCCCTTCTCTGTGCGTGGGTTTGAGTTGCTCACTGCTCTTTCGCAGTCGCTCTTACCTGCTCTCTTCCCTGAAGAATGCGCTTTGGAGATTCTGTGTATCAGACAGGGCTGGCCCAGACTAAGTTTGGCTTTCGCCAGATTAGTACGGCCTCCTTGGTGGCACTGAGGGTGACTTTGTTCCCCTCTAGTGACTGGCCAGGGTTCCTTTTGGTTTCCCGGCCACATTCCCTTTAAGGGACCACTTTCCACAGAATGCTGGTCCCAGATGCCTTGAGCAGCCTTGGAAGGCTTTCTGCGGAAGGCCTCTTTTAGGCTCAGCTTGGGCTGTTGGCCGTAGGGAATGCTGTCACTGACAGCCTTGCGTGACCCAAAGGGGAGTTGCTCCCGGCATTTCTCTGGAACTGCCGGACGTTTGTCTGGTCATTTGGCATGCACTCTCCTTTAGCATGGCGGCGTGGGTATATCGTTCCCCATAGCGGTAAACGCAGAGTTGAAGTTCCCTTTCGAAAGGGAACGTCTCAGGTTACGTAGGTAACCAAGGTTCCCTGAGAACAGGGAACGATACTCTGCGTTGCCCTGCCATGCTTCGGGCTGCCTGCTGAACAGTCCCTCAAGACGAGTAGGTGTGTTCCTCAGGCACTCCCTTTATACTCCGGGTTCACGCTATGATGACGTCATAGGCTGTCGCCGGCCAATAGGATTGGAGTGGTGTGATTCTTTGGCATTCGGACACCTGTCACGAGTGACGGTTCCCCATAGCGGTAAATGCAGAGTCTCGTTCCCTGTTCTCAGGGAACCATGGTTACATATGTAACCTGAGACGTTTTGGACTATCATCTCTGTTGCGGTTACACTCACATGAGGTTGCTATGCTGCGCGGACATGCGCACGCTCTCTGAGACTTGTTTCTCAGCGCTGTCTGAGACACGCGCGACATGAAGCCACTGCTCATAGAGCACGTGAGGACTGAATAATGGATCGGATCCGGCCAGTATTAAAGGGACAGCATCCAAATTTACCTGTCATTATTAATGCTAATCAAACAACAAAAAAGAGAAAATCTCTCCCTGCTCGCTTTTGTAACTTTAATAAGAATAAATGCATATTTACACGGTAAAGACTATTTTTTTTTTATGTATTGTTTTTATACATTTGATTACTTTATACATTTTATGTAGTATTTCTAGTTTTTCAGGTGGGTCCATTTAATTTGTGTCTTTGTTCTATTGGAGTTTGTTTTCTTTGCTCTTTATCACTGTTTATTTGTCTTCAGTAAGCTTGAGAGTTTTTTAGGCTAGTATTCATTTTTTTAATGATATTGAAAGGTGATAAGAATTATGAAATTATTAAAAAATTACTCATACCGTGATTTAAGATTTGGGTAATATCGCCCTCTGTCCGATCTTTTAATCTACACTGCGTTACATCCATGGGGACGTAGGATCTTATCTTATTTATGTATGATTTGTGTGCTAAGTGGGGCCTATTTTTCTGTTTATTTGCTCTGTATTTTTCTATGCTGCTCTTGCTCCTCCTACTGTTTGCTCGACAGGCTCATGAGTGCCACCTGAATCCTGTTCCTGCTCGTTGAGTGGAGTTCAAATGAATCCAGAGAATTCCAATCCTCTCTGAGCGAAACTACCATCTTCTAGTCCCAGTGCTGTTGTTTTTTTTTATTTTGTATATGTTGTTTTACCTGTAGTGTCCAGGTAAAAAGCTGTGAAGTGTGTTTTAGCTAACTGGTTTATATCTAATATTCTACAACAGTCTGAGCTGTCAAGTGTGCTTCAGATAACTTTGGTGTACCAGAGCTGTGTAGTGTTTCAGTAACATTTGTACTTCTGAGACTTCAGACTAACTTGAGTAGTGCAGAGTTTATCAGCCAATTTAATTATTTATCGTTGTATTTGTGAACATCAGATATTCTATTCTGTTGCCTTAATTTTCTCACTACTTAAAATCTTTTCTTTTTAGTTTTTGTATGTAGGTGGATGACTTTTTTTTTTTTTTTTTAAGAAGCACATTTTTCTCCTGTGTTTAAGTAGGGTCACTGTGATTTTTGCCAAGTAAGACAGGTTCCTGGATCAACATCTTTGTTGATCCTGGAACAACATTCCAATCAACCAATCAGATTTGTGGGACAAGTGTAACG
Source organism: Ctenopharyngodon idella (assembly GCF_019924925.1). Taxonomy (NCBI): domain Eukaryota; kingdom Metazoa; phylum Chordata; class Actinopteri; order Cypriniformes; family Xenocyprididae; genus Ctenopharyngodon; species Ctenopharyngodon idella. The sequence goes on from NC_067223.1 coordinate 25,925,530, forward strand.
TTTATGACAAGCGTTAGGCTTGCAACCAGGGTTAGGTGCTTCTATATCAGTGTTATTCACCTATCTTTCCCCTCTGATTTTAGGGAAAAGTTATGGGTAGGATTAGGTTTAGGGGTAGGAATAGGGTTAAGGCTAAATTTTCAGACTGGAATGTTGTTCCAGGAACATGTCTTACTTGGCAAAATCACGGTGACTGTTTAGGTAGAAAGGGAACTGGGGAATTGTATTTGTATTTTATTTCATTTTGGTAGGTAAGTTATTCCTTAACCTTAGTAAGAATGCTCTTTTGTTTGTTGTTTGGCCTCTCCCCTCCTGAAGCCTTTTGTTAATTTCCACAATTTGTTTAATAAATCTCATGTTATTTTGAAACTGGTGTTGTTGAGCATTTTGTATCTGTCTTGGGACCTGGAGACGGCAGTTCTCTCCACACTATGACTTTTTATAGATCACCTCAGGGCAGTTTCTAGCCTTTTTGGCACCCTAGGTGAGATTTCTATTCCCCCCCCATTCTTGGTGCCTAGTGTACTAAAATGTGCTGTCTGATAAAGTAATACAACCAGATGGTTGTATAAACTTCTTTCGGCAGCACGTGAGCATAAATATGCTGTCAGTTCAGGTGGGGTGTTAGTTTCAAGAGTGATCTGAAGAACGTGATAGAAAGATTTGAGCTTTACAATTCTTTTGTTTCGAATCAGTGGTTCGGAGCGTGTATCAATCTGCCAAAGTCACGCCCCCCAGTGGTGAACCACTGAAATTTTGAAACACTTATGATGTAACAAAGCCTCGTTTACTGAAATCACGTGACTTTGGCAGTTTGATACATGCTCTGAACCAAAAGATTCGTAGGCAGTGAAGCAGTGTTTTGAAATCGCCCATCACTAGATATTGTTGAATAAAGTCGTTATTTTGTTTTTTTGGTGCACAAAAAGTATTCATTGCTTTCTAATATTACGAAAGAACCACTGTAGTCACATTAACTGTTTTAAATATGTTTTTAGTACCTATCTGGGCATTTGAAAGTGTAAATTATTTTGCTGGCAATGGAGGCCCCACTGAGCCATCGGATTTCATCAAAAGTATCTGTTACACACTACCTGGCTCAGGGCAGCGTAACAAAAACAGGGAGGCAGCTGCAGTCCACTCTTTGTGAATCTCCCCCACATTTTTGAATGGGTTTTGTTTCACAATCCTTTCCAGGGTGCGGTTATCCCTATTGCTTGTACATTTTTTTTTTCTACCACATCTTTCCCTTCCCTTCACCTCTCTATTAATGTGCTTGGACACAGAGCTCTGTGAACAGCCAGCCTCTTTTGCAATGACCTTTTGTGTCTTGCCCTCCTTGTGCAAGGTGTCAATGGTCGTCTTTTGGACAACTGTCAAGTCAGCAGTCTTCCCCATGATTGTGTAGCCTACAGAACTAGACTGAGAGACCATTTAAAGGCCTTTGCAGGTGTTTTGAGTTAATTAGCTGATTAGAGTGCGGCACCAGGTGTCTTCAATTTTGAACCTTTTCACAATACTCTAATTTTCTGAGATACTGAATTTGGGATTTTCCTTAGTTGTCAGTTATAATCATCAAAATTAAAAGAAATAAACATTTGAAATATATCAGTCTGTGTGTAATGAATGAATATAATATACAAGTTTCACTTTTTGAATGGAATTAGTGAAATAAATCAACTTTTTGATGATATTCTAATTATATGACCAGCACCTGTATGTGCTTGATTATCCACCTCCAAGGCATGATCATCCTTCACCAGCAGATGGCGTTCAAGGAATATCTCTTGCAAGCCAGGACCCTTATAGGGGCTGTATTACTCCTGCTCACAGGGACAGAGATTTTGAAAGTGTAAAGCTGCATCACTTGGAGGCCCGGTGGAAAGAGTTAAGCAGTGAGATGAGAAAACTTCAAATCAGAATGGACTAGACAGGCATCCTTTCCATCTAGATCTCCTGTTTATGGACAATACCAGAGTCTTTCTCACCTTGAACTGAGTAACACTGCATTAGAGCCGCCTGTGACTGTAACCTCATCCCCACACTATGAGGAATCACACTATCACGAGCCCCCTCAGCAGCAGCGATCACAACCAAGCATGCAGCCACCCAATATAGCTTGTGTATCTTCCCTGCCAGGGCCACAGCCTCAGAGACCATTTGCTGAACTGCGACGGTCAGATTCATGGCCCCCCACAGCTGCTCAGCCTGTTCAGCCTGCCTATCCTCCGGTACAGCCACAGCATCAGCCATCTCCGATGCAGCCTGCACCAGCCCGCATGCAGCCACTGCATCAATCAGCTGCTGTACAGCCTGCGCATTCTTATGTTCAACCCCAACGTCAACCAGTTGCTGTACAATCTGTGCCAGCCTCACTGCAGCCACAGTACCCACAGATGGTGCCAGCTCAAGTTCAGCCTGTGCCAGCGCAACCAGCGATGCATCCCCAACGCCCTTATCTACCACTATCTCTGCCTCCGGTCAACCCAGACAGTTAATTCAGAGCAAGCTGAGAGCTGTCCTCAATGCACCAGCTATTCGACCAGGTGATGCACAAGGGTTTGAGGACTTTGGGGCAGCTGTTAACACGCTGGTGGGCATGTTGAACACAATGGATGGTCCCTCTAGGTATGAACTGCAGTATGGCTCTCACGTTGACACTCTACTGACCAAACTGCCTGTCAGCTATAGAGACTCATTCATAGAATACTGTCTCAACCAGCACATTATTGTGAGCGGTAGTTCCAGGACCTACACATTGCCAGAATTTGCAGAGTGGTTGGAAAGGAAGTCTCAGGCCATTCAGATATCTCGATGTGTAACAGGTCCAGTGCATACAGAACCCTTTCGGCAAGAGCAGAAACCTGTTTCTAATCCCAAAGCTAAGGCTGCAACAATTCTCACAGGCAGTGAAGAACCTAAAGCCATCAATTTGCCCATCATCTCCCTCACAGTCACTAAAATGGCAGCTACAGCTAAAAAGTGGGATCGCTTTAAGCCCTTCTGTCCATACTCAACAACCATGAACAATACCTCAATGCATGTGCAGCTTTTTGCAAGTTGAACCACATTCAAAGAGGAAGCTGGATTAAGGAGCACAATAAATGCTGGAGGTGTGGACGAGGTCACAAACAGGACAGCTGCACGCTCAAGAAAACTTGCTCTACCTGTGGAGGACACCACCTACCTGTTCTACATGAAGTTGCAGTTACTGCGGAAAACCAAAGCATACTCACATTGAGCACAACCACTTCTCAGGTTTACTTGGATCAGGCCAGTCATTCAGGCAGAATGATGCTGAAAGTTGTCCCAGTAAGACTTCGCAGTGGTAAAAGGTTCCTGGACACCCATGCAGTGTTAGACGATGGGTCTGAAAGAACGATCATCTTGCCAGCAGCAGTCAAACATCTGGGCTTGAAAGGATCTGAGGAAACTTTGACTCTTCGAACAATAAGGCATGAACTTGTTCAGCTAAGAGGAACCACAGTCTCCTTCGAGGTATCTGCTCTGTCACACCTAAATGTTAAACACCAGATTCAGAACGCATTCACAGCCGCAGATCTCAATCTTGCTGAGCAGTCTTGTCCTGCGGACGCACTGAAGAGGAGATATGGACACCTCAGGGCAATTCCATTACCAGTATTCAATAAAGTGCAGCCTTTGCTACTCATAGGATCAGATTATCCGCAGCTGATCATACCAAACTGCCCAAACCGTATGGGTCCGCTTGGTAGCCCTATAGTGGTACACACACTTCTTGGCTGGACAGTTCAAGGGCCAACAACCTTTCTCCAGCAACCTGCAAATGTGAGCTTGTGCCTCCACATGACATTCCTTTCTCCTACACAAGAGTTACGTCAACATGTTGAGCGGTTGTGGCAGCTTGACATACTGCCACCAAGAAATGAGAAAGAAATAGTCCGCTCCAGACAAGATAAAGCTGCACTTGCCATGTTGAAGGAGAAAACGGTACGTGTTACAGTTGATGGTACAACCCGATATGCTACCCCACTACTTCATAAGCAAGACACGGCTAAACTCCAGGCACTACCCACTGCTGTCATGGCTCTTTTAAGAGCTACAGAAGAAGCAGCCCATTCCAGTGACTCATGGTACATTCCTCACCACATTGTACTCCACATTGACAAAGCCTGGGTGGTCTTTAATTGCTCTTTCACCTATAAGCAAATGAACCTAAATGATAATCTACTACCTGGTCCCACTCTCAGTCCACCACTGCTGGGAGTCTTACTTAGGTTCAGAGAGCATGTCGTTGCCATAAGTGGAGACATACGAGCCATGTTTCACCTGATCAGACTGCTACCTGAAGACCAGCCACTGCTCCGCTTTCTCTGGGAAACATGGAAAGAGATCGCACCCCAGACATCTATGAATGGCGAGTGATACCATTTGGGACAACTTGTAGTCCATGCTGCGCTACATATGCCCTCCAGAGACATGTCAGAGACAACAGCGTGGGCAATGAAGATGTAGTTGAGTCTGTCCAGCAGTCTTTCTATGTGGACAATTGCTTACAGTCCCTTCAATCTCAGCATCATGCTAAGCAACTTATTAACAAAATGAGAGCATTATTAGCGGCTGGTGGTTTCGACATAAGGCAGTGGGCTAGTAATGTTCCTGATGTAATTGCACATCAACCCGCTGAAGCCAAATCAGTGGGCTGTGAGCGGTGGCTTTCTGCAAACAAAACTGACCCACAAGAGTCGACCCTCTGCCTAGTGTGGCACTGTTCCCAGGACACTTTAGGCTATAAGCATAGGCCTGTGTCAACAATTGGGGAAAGCTCAATGAGAAATGTCTATCGCATACTGGCAAGCCAGTATGACCCACTCGGATACATCATCCCTTTTACCACCAGGGCCAAAATCATGGTACAAACACTATGGAAGAGGGTTGGAGGTTGGGATGAACCACTACCAGCTGACCTCTTCTCAGAATGGCATGCTTGGGAAGAAGAGCTTCCTAATTTACAGAGAATAATACTGCCTAGGTGTTACACACCAGCATGCAACAACACCTTCTCCATTATCGATATGCATGTCTTCTGTGATGCCTCGGAGAAGGCATATGGCTCTGTAGCTTATTTACGGGTGGAAACAGGTGATTATATCCAAGTTGCATTCATCATGGCGAGGTCAAAGGTGGCACCCAAAAAGCAACTCTCCATGCCACGCCTTGAACTCTGTGCAGCATTATCTGGAGCTCAGCTTGCCAAAACACTTAATTCTGAACTTACACTTAACATCAGACAGTCATGTGGTCAGACTCAACAACCGTATTACATTGGATACAGTCTGAGTCATGCAATTACAAAGTGTTCATGGGCACGCGAGTCACAGAGATCCAAGACCTTGTGGGGCATGATAATTGGAAATACGTGGACTCTATTAACAATTCCGCTGACGACATCACCCGGGGTAAGACCCTCATAGATCTGTCCCAGCCTTGCAGATGGAATCAAGGTCCAACATTTCTACGCCAATCTCCAGACCACTGGCCAATCCACCCTTCAGTGCCAATTGAAGATTCAGAAGAACTCCATAAATCATCATTTTGTGGTAACATCTCAATCAGTCACACTTCTTTACCTAATGTAAATGATTGCAAATCTTGGAACGACCTCATCATGACCACATATCAATCTATGCATGGGGCGGTAGCCCCCCCCTTGTCTGCCACAGAACGCATAGAGACTGAAACTGCTGTACTCAGACGTGCACAGAATGAAAGTTTCCCTGATGAAGTGCACACCCTTAAAGCCAGTAAACCTTTGCATTCAAGTAGCCGATTGAAGTCTCTTGCTCCAGCATTAGACCTTGATCTTGGTCTGATTAGAGTTGGTGGTAGATTACGCAAAGCTGCAAGCTTGCCAGAGGATGCGCTTCACCCTATTGTACTGGCACCAGAACACCCCATAACAAAACTGTTAATTCAAGACTTTGATAACCGCCTAATGCACGCCGGTCCTGAGTCAAGTCAAGTCAAGTCACCTTTATTTATATAGCGCTTTTTACAATGTAGATTGTGTCAAAGCAGCTTTACATTGATAACTGGTACATTGTTTGGCTGCACAGCATCTCTTAAAGAATAGTGTCAATGCAGGCAGATCAAAAGCACTGTTGAATATCAAATGTCAAGTCAAGTGTCCCCAACTAAGCAAGCCAGAGGCGACAGCGGCAAGGAACCCAAACTCCATCAGGTGACATCAGGTGGCAGACAAGTGGCAAATTGGTGTTAAAATGGAGAAAAAAACCTTGGGAGAAACCAGGCTTAGTCGGGGTGCCAGTTCTCCTCTGGCCAACAGTGCTTTGTTACAATTCAGGTTGCTATCATAAGTCCAATAGGATCGCAACATTAAAAGTATTTATTTCAGTTCCATCCAATTGAGGATCGTATTCATCACGCCGGTATGGACGGTTGTTGAGGAACTGTGTCGTGGCTGTCGTGTCGATGAGGCCTTCACAGGGGATGATCTAGTTGACTCAATCTCTGCTGATACTTCAGGGCTGCGTTGTGGTCGTGTCAAGGTGCAGGTCCTTGGTCTCACCTGGATACGGCCCAGATCCGGTTGACTACGGTGAACCTCGGGATAAACAGAAAGACTAATATTAGCGTAGATGCCATTCTTCTTCTGATGTAACGAGTACATCAGGTGTTATAGGAAGTGTTCCCGGTTCCGGCTGACCTAATTTATGCAGCCTAATAATCCTTTAACGGATTTGGAAATATAAATTGGTAATGTGTTATGTGTATGCCAGGTTAAAGAGATGCGTTTTTAGTCTAGATTTAAACTGACAGAGTGTGTCTGCTTCCCGAACAATGCTAGGAAGATTGTTCCAGAGTTTAGGTGCCAAATAGGAGAAGGATCTACCACCTGCAGTTGATTTTGATATTCTAGGTATTATCAGCTGGCCTGAATTCTGAGATCGCAATAGACGTGAAGGACTATAATGAATTAGGAGCTCGCTCAGGTACTGGGGAGCTAAACCATTTAGTGCTTTGTAAGTAATTAGCAAGATTTTAAAATCTATACGATGTTTAACAGGAAGCCAATGCAGTTTCGGTCATGTCATATTATCATCTATATTTATCATCCTCATTTTGACTTCTCACAGAAACCACATTGATGTGCATAGCCACACAATAAATATTAGATCAACCACATTCACTCTGGAGTAGCTGCAGTTCTTTCTGACCGAAGAATTAGGCCAGTGGTGTCCCAACCATTTAGCTGCACACAGAATATCTCACAAGAGAGGTCAAGCTCAAGTCAAAACAGGAACCCAAACACAGATCCAAAGCCCTCTGGAAAGACAGATCCTTTAATCAGTCCACTTATCATAGGCAACCCGTTACACTTGCCGCCTGACTCCACCCTGCAAACACAAAAAGACGAACACAGACATAACACCAGAACCTAGGACACCACATAAAGGCGAACAGCTTCCGTTTAGGGAAAGGAAGGTCTTACGGGTGTGGAACGACATGAGGGTGACTAATTAACGGCAGAATTTTCATTTTTGGGTCAACTAACCCTTTAAAGTGTTTTTGCACGTAGAAAAGGCGAAAATTTTATTACACTGTCCAGTTTTTTCACTGAACGATGATATAAGTTCCTGTTGCAATTCTCGATTCAGCATAAATGACCTACAATGGCGACATTTTTCACAATCACAACAGAAAATCAAAAATACTGCCCTTAACGTCACTAGCAGAAAGGCAGCGCGATATAAACAAACCCAGACTAGAACTGAACACCGCATGATGGCAGCTTCACATTCTCTATATCTACCTCCTCGATGGTAGCCAAGTCTTTCAATTCAGTAGAAAATCGCTCCTCTTCATAACATAAGGATCACATCCAACATATGTGGTGATTTTCTGTTTATATCTTTCTAAATCAGCACAGTACGGACTTTTCCCCATCTCTTAATTTTCCCTTCTTGCCTTCCACCTGAATTTCAAGCGTTACCAGAACCACGTGATTGCAAACAATCTATTCATCTTCCATTCTCTCGTGGAATCATACTTCAAAATAAAAGTCCCTATAGGAATAAAAACTCAAATGGTAGAAAAAAATATTACAAATATTTGTTAAAACAATTACTACTAAAACACACACTAAAATATACATTATACTAATATAGTGAACTAAAAACCAAAACTTTACTATAATATAACATAAGTATTAACATAAATAAGCAGTAAATAAATTGTGATAATAAATAAACAAATTTGACAAAAATCAAAATTAAATTAGAAATTAAAAATCAAATCAACAAAAAAGTCCAAAAAACTATTATATTTTCAAAATTACACAACAGTTTCAAAACTGAACACACCTGAAGGCAACAAAATAAAGGCTACATATAATTACATATAGTAATTTATTTGTAGATGTTAGCCAGCAAGCTAGCTAGTTAATCTAATTAGCATACCCATTTCATTTCCATTTTGTGCACTGGAAAATGGCAAACTTAAATTATTTTAATTCATGAATGCCAGATTATAGTCCTAGTCATGGTCTTTTTCAAAAGACATTTAGTGCACTTTTTGGTGAATTAAAAGCAAGCAGTAATGTAACTGAAATTAAAACAACATTACAGAAGCTTACATTTATTTTAAAGAAAATAAAGTCAGTTAACTCAAGCAAAACCGCTCCACAGTGTCAGTGTTTCCAGGTAAGATGTTCTAAACAGGCTGTTTCAAAATACTGCATAAACATCATGGGCTAATACTGAGATTAACTTGTGATTCTTACCTCTATATTGCTCTTTTTTCTGCTCCTCTTCTTTGCATCACTTCTGTAATGATGGGTCGGCAGAGCGGGGATCCATTTGCAGCTTTATTAAGAATAGTAGATACACAGGCAGACAGGGGCAAAGGCAAGAACATAAACAGGGACAGGCAAGGGTCGAGGCAGGCGGCAGACAAACAGTATCGGGTCACAGGCAGAGATCAGGGCAGGCGGCAAACAAACACAGTCCAGTACACAGGCAAGGTTCAGGGCAGGCAGCAGAGAATCACAAAGAATAAACAATCCAACGGAAACCAGGAAACAGTCCACAAGAAAACGCTTAGTAGTGATCACCAGGGCAAATCAAGACTTCGCAAAGGGTGTGTGTGTGTGTGTCTTAAATAGTCCAGGTAATGATCTGCAGGTGTGTGTGGCAATTGGTGATTGGTGCATGTGATTGGAAGGGAGGATTATGGGAAATGGAGTCCAGGAACTGACAGGAACAGACGGTGATCGTGACATAACGCCCCCTTCCGGAAGGCGCGTCCTCGGCGTAAATGGCACAGATAGGGAGGGGGGGTGGGTGCATTGGAGACCTGTTGGCAGACGGGAACGGGGTCTCCAATGCAGGTCCAGGAACTCGGGCAGCCATGGTGGGTCAGGTGCCACGGGCAGCCACGGCGGGTCATGTGCCACGGATAGCCACGGTGGGTTAGGTTCCAAGGGCAGCCACGGCGGGTCAGGAGTGTCGGGCGCCCACGGCAGGTCAGGTGGCTCGGGCAGCCACGGCAGGTCAGGTGGCTCGGGCAGCCACGGCAGGTCAGGTGGCTCGGGCAGCCACGGCAGGTCAGGTGGCTCGGGTGGCCACGGCGGGACAGAGTCCGAAGATGACCACGGCAGGTCAGAGTCCATTAATGGCCATAGCAGGTCAAAGGCGGTTGAAGGCCGTGGTCGTGTAAGGTCCTCACCCACAAGCTCAAGCAGTTCGGAGGCCGCTGATGATCGCGGCCGTGCAGGGTCCCCACCCACAAGCTCCCCACCCTCAAGTATATGGCCCCCCCCCAAAAAGTTCTTGGGGATTTCAACGGTGGCCATGGCGGGTTCGTGAGCAAGGAGCTCAAGCGATGCCGGTAGGGCAGAAAGCTTGGGTGGCGCCGGCAGGGCAGACCAAGGGGGCTCCGTGACCATATCAGGGAGAGCGGGCTGCTCGATGACGGCCTTCGCGGGTGAATCAGGGAGAGCGGGCTGCTCTGGGACGGCAGCGGGCTGCTCTGGGACGGCAGCGGGCTGACAGACTGGTCCAGGGTCGAAAGAGCTTGAGTGCGACCTCCAGGCACGCAGGACCGCCAAAACGTAGAAGGTGAAGACAGCCCTCTTGGCCATGACAGGACTGACAGGAAGAGCATGCAGGGTTGGAGCGGACTCCCGGGCTGGAGCGGGCTCTGGAGCGGACTCACTGGCTGGGACGACCCCTATGTTCACAGACACTGGAGGGGCGGCCATCTTGCCCGTGGGCACTGGCAAAGCGGCCATCTTGTCCATGGCATCCAGAGGGTTTGAGTGCGTAGCAACCGGCGAGCTGGAGTGCGTAGCAACCGGCGAGCTGGAGTGCGTAGCAACCGGCGAGCTTGAGTGCGTAGCAACCGGCGAGCTTGAGTGCGTAGCAACCGGCGAGCTTGAGTGCGTAGCGGCCGGCGGAGGCTTAGAAATGCCAGCCGCTCGTACTGAAGTCAGCGGTGGATCAGCCACACTGGAACGCAACCCCCTCCGTTCTCGAACAGATCCAGAGACGGAACGTGACTCTAGAAGAACGGCGGGGACGTGACGTTGTTCTGGAAGATCAGCGGAGACATGATGTGATGATGTTGTGGCTGCCATTTTATGAATGCTCTCTGTAGAGGCAGCCATTACATGAGGGGATGAGGTGTCGCGTTCCTCCGCGACACCCACGGTAAAGCTAGAGCCACTCATCTGTAATGCCAGATCTATATATTGTTCTAGCGTCCCATCAGGGTCATGCAATGGCATGATGGAACTGAGCGGATCAGACAGTCCCCCGCGAAAGAATATCATGAGGCATACAGTGTCAAAGGTGGTTAAGTGTGCCAGTTCAATAAAGTCCTTGACATAGTCCTCTACCGTTCTGTCTCCTTGATGGAGACACATTAACTGGACGGATGGACTCATGTTAGCTGAGACAGGAACACTCACGGTAGCTGCTGGATCTTGTGTTGGCGAAGTCTTCTGTAATGATGGGTCGGCAGAGCGGGGATCCATTTGCAGCTTTATTAAGAATAGTAGATACACAGGCAGACAGGGGCAAAGGCAAGAACATAAACAGGGACAGGCAAGGGTCGAGGCAGGCGGCAGACAAACAGTATCGGGTCACAGGCAGAGATCAGGGCAGGCGGCAAACAAACACAGTCCAGTACACAGGCAAGGTTCAGGGCAGGCAGCAGAGAATCACAAAGAATAAACAATCCAACGGAAACCAGGAAACAGTCCACAAGAAAACGCTTAGTAGTGATCACCAGGGCAAATCAAGACTTCGCAAAGGGTGTGTGTGTGTGTGTGTGTGTGTGTGTGTGTCTTAAATAGTCCAGGTAATGATCTGCAGGTGTGTGTGGCAATTGGTGATTGGTGCATGTGATTGGAAGGGAGGATTATGGGAAATGGAGTCCAGGAACTGACAGGAACAGACGGTGATCGTGACAACTTCCTGCCTTGTGCCCCTGAATATTTTCTTTTTTTTCACTCCTTTTTTAGAAATGATACTTTCAGAAGACATAAATGGCAAAATTATAATGTTATAAATGTTATAATGATGTATTATAATTACGTCATGAGGCAGAAAGTGTTTACATTAGTCCAACATGACATGACATTAATATTTATTATGTATGTTTTAAATAACCAAACTGTAAAACATGAGGGCAGATCCCACTAGCACAGCTGATGACGCTTTGAAGTGACACTCGAGGATCAAGAACATTCCAAAAAACAAATAAGATTTCCTTCAATTCCTTCGTCCTCGTTTTCTTTCCTTGCATCCTCCCCTCACATCTTACAGGGCTGCAGCTGAGACATGAGGAAAGGTTGTTGTGCAGACCTAATGTAACTGGTGTGAAGAATTTATGGATTTAATCTGATTTGTTTTGTTTATTTGATAAGAAAAACAAGATATTTATATATTATAAGCAGTATAATTTATTTACATTTATATCATTCTTTTCCATTGTTGTATAATATCAGTCTACTTGTGTATGAGGCCGATGACGCATGTGCTTTTCACTTCTCCCCGCAAAATATTCTGTGTGTACCAGAGAGCGAGAAGCTGTTGCCCCATTGCTCCACTGATTATTTCCCCTAATTACAGATCAAGTACAGTGCTGAATCTCATCGAGTGGTCATGTGGTCCTTGTGTGTGTGAGAGTGACCGGTCCAGACATGCTACACTGGCAACCCTGCCCCTCAGTTCGACCTCCCTACACTTCAAAGGCCCCGCCCCCTTTGGTCGGCTCATGTGATCCCAGCCTTTACAATGGTCACATTCAATCTAAAAATATAATAAAATGACATTTACTACAAAATGTATTATTAAAATGTTAAACACACTATGTTCAGAACACAGTGAAAGATAAAAGTGTCCGCTCTGTCTGGAGTTCAGGGATATTTATTGACACAAGTCATCTTCTCTGGAAAACAATCAAGATTATATTAAACATTATATTGATTATCACATGAATAATTCATCATGATCCATTAAGATAATAAAACACATTTAAAGTACACGGGGTGAGAATGAAACAAATATAATGACATCATGTTTGTGAAAGACACTTTCAGCTGAAAGGTAATTTTAACAGTAATAATAGAGATTGGTGTCACAATAAAAACTGATTTACATCAGAACAAATAGAGACTGAGAAACAGATACACACCGTCACTCATCATGACACACACACAGACACACACACATTTATTCTGACATGTTATTTCACTGACAGAAGTTCAGCTGTAGTATTAATGAAATGAAGAGAAAATAAGAGACTCTATAACATCTCACTGTTACTGATTCATCATGAGCTCAAAGCATTATGGGTAGAATCTCTCTACAGTCTATTCTGATTCATCAACACAGTTTCACTGATGAATCATTATAAACACTAAACCCAGGATAGAGTGGTTGAGTGAATGTAATCTGGACTGTGTGGATGAGGCTCATTGTGTCTCCAGAGACGCTGTAGAAGGACAGAGTTCCTGCACTGTGATCCACATATACTCCTATTCTACTGATGATGATGGGCTTTACAGGGAGAACAGTCTGTATGTTATTGTGTCTGAATGAGTAAATGGAGGAAGAGCAGAACAAACTCCAGGACTGATCATTAGATCCAAACTCACACTCATTGTCCCATCCCTTCCTGCTGATTCTCTTATATGACACTGATATAGACACACGTCCACTCCACTCAGTCTCCCAGTAACAGCGTCGATCACACACTCTCTACACAACACCTGCTCCCAATGATCAAATCTGTCTGGATGATCAGGATACGGCTGCTCTGTGTCAGTGTTAGTAATCACTCTGTTCCTCTCAGACAGACAGAGGCGTTTATTCACTGTGTTCAGATCCAGAGTGAACTCATGGGAATCTGAAGGAGATAAAACACATCAGGAGTATCAGTCTTCAGTTCAGATCTGACAACTTCATTTATGACAAATTAATATTACAGAAGTAAATCTTAACTTGATTTAGGATTCTTACAAATCTCATTTCATCTTGAGTTCAGTCCTCAACTCTCAGGTCTGTTACTAAGCAACCAACAAACGTATGTGTGTGTGTGTGTGTGTGTGTGTGTGTGCGCGCAAGAGAGAGATTAATAAGATCATAAACTTTGAAGTTGAGAAATTCTGACCAGAAAGTTTGACAAAGTTTTAAAGCTTGAAGTTTGAAGGTTTTCAGTTTGAAGAAGTTTTAAAGTTTAAAGTCTGCCAGAAAACAAACAGATAGATAATGTTATTGTGGTGTTGCTATGTGGTTGCTAGGGTATTCTGGGTGCTTGCTAAGGTTGCTATGGAGTTGCTAAAGTACTTGGTGTGGTTGTTAAGGTATTCTGGGTGGTTGCTAAGGTGTTGCTATGTGGTTTCTAGGGTACGCTAGGTAGTTACTAAGGTACATGGGGTGGTTGCTAGAGTGTTGCTATGTGGTTGCTAGAGTTCTCTGAGTAGTTGCTAAGGTATTTTTTGGTAGTTGCTAGGGTGTTGATATGCGGTTGCTAGGCTACTAGGGTACTCAGGGTGGTTGCTAGGGTATTTGGAGTGGTTGCTATGTGGTTGCTAAGATGTTCTGGGTGGTTGCTATGCAGCTGCTAGGGTACTTGGTGGTTGCTAAGGTGGTTGCTATGCCATTGCTAGGGTGTTCTGGCACCTATGATTGCGATGAGATAGATAGATAGATAGATAGATAGATAGATAGACAGACAGATAAAATGAGTTTAAATGAGTCTCAATGGATTAGAAATAGTACAACAGGCTTTTGTAGTTTAATTTTGAATTTTGTCAGTTGGAGTTTGAACAGTCTTGGCTCATCTGAACATTCCATCAATGAAAGTCAAAGTTTAAATTGTAATTTTTAGGGAAACCGCGAGTGATCAGTTAGTAAAGATAAAGCACAGTAAGTCAGAACAGTCTGAAGGTTTAGTCTTGAGTTTGGTGGTTGGGAAAGAGAGTTGAGTTGTGAGAGTTGCCATGGTTGTGATGACAATTGGCAGCAAAAATATCAGCTCCTGATATATTTGTAATATTATTTTATAATATTTTTTTATGACTCAAATCATAATTTCATAATTAGATAACTGGATACTTATTTGTGAACAATAGAGGCAGAAGATTATTAACCCTCTGTGGCAGTGGTTCCCAACCTTCCTTACACCAAGGCCCCTCCTCTCCGAATCAATACTGCACGCCCCCCCCCCTTACTTCACGAAAACATTAGTATTGTAGTGTTACTACTTTTCAACCCCATGTTATTATTTCTTTAAAGAAGAAACTCAAGATAGATTTAAACCTTCAGAGTTATTTTTTGCAAACATAGGGGAGCGCGGGGCACAAACTAACACGGGGTTAGCTGTAACACACGTGGTTTAAATACTTCCACACACGCTAGCACAGGCTTTCTACAGGTTTCATCAAATCTAATTAAATGCTTTTTAATGCCAATTTTTAAAACATTCAATGCCATATATATGTCGTTAAATGTCAATAGATGACATCATATGGCAATTAGAATATTCATCATGTCATTGGGTCATCACGACCCAAATAATTACAGAGGCATCACAGTGAGCAGTAACCTCGGAAAACTATTCTGTTCCATTATTAATGACAGATTAGTTCAGTTCATTCAAGAACACCAGATTTTAAAGAACTGCCAAACTGGATTTATGCCCGGTCAGAGAACGTCAAATCACATTTACACACTGACTCTCTTTAACATCTATATCAATGAACTGGCATCAGCACTTGAGAAGCACTTGTCCTTGTCCGACCCTCAAGGGCAGAAATCAAATGCTTCCTGTACGCCGATGACCTTCTGCTGCTGTCATCACCTAATGAAAGCCTCTCCATTCTAGAGCAGTACAGTAGCGTCTGAGCCTTACCAATAAACATGGAGAAGACCAAAATCATGATCTTCCAGAAAAAACCTTGCCTTACTGACACAAAAATATAATTTTACAATCGGGGGAACACTTCTTAATCATGCCACATATTATAATTATGTGGGTCTCACAATCTCCGCTTCTGGACAATTTGAGATGCCAATAAAAGATCTGACAATAAGGCACGCAGCGCTTATTACAGTATTAGAAAATCACTGTTCAAATTTAACCCACCTATTAAACTGTGGCTGAAAATTTTCAATAGCATCATCAAGCCCATTTTTCTGTATGGCTGTGAAATCTGGGGCCCCAAATTTAAATTAAACTATAAATCTTGGGATAAAAACCCCAGTGAAATTTTCCACCTCGTGTTCTGCAATAACATCCTGGGACTTCATAGAAATGGACCTAGTCTCGGTTGCAGGGCAGAACTGGGCTAATTCCTTCTACTAGCAGAAAACCAGAGGAGAGCAGAGAAGTTCTGGTTCCATGTGTGAAACTCACCAACAGATGGCACTGTTTCCAGGAGGCTGGTGGGAATGTTGCTCCATGTGGTGAAGACTGCTTCATGAAGGGCATCCATGGTCTGGAACTGATGTTTGTTTTTGTAAACTTCCCTTGCCATCCATCCCCAAACATTCTTAATGGGATTTAGATCAGGGGAACACGTAGGATGGTCCAAAAGTCCTTCGTCAGGCAGGCGTTGTGAACTGCAGCATTGTCCTGTTGAAAGACCCAGTCATTACTGCACAGACTAGGACCATCAGTCAAGAGGGATTCCCGCTGCAACATGTCCACATAGCCAGCCGCCGTTTGATGCCCCTGCACAACCTGAAGCTCCATTTTCTCATTGAAGGAAAAAGCACCCCAGATCATGATGGAGCCTCCTCCACTGTGCCACATAGAAAACATCTGCTTGTCATGCCAGTAACATTGGAAACCAAACTTTCTTCCACCTTTCAGTGTTCCATGTTTGGTGCTCCCTTGCAAATTCCAAACGGGCAAGTTTGTGGCATGGGAGGAGCCTTTGAAGATGTTTTTTGTTCTTTAAGCTGTTCTCTTGCACATGCCGTCTTATGGTTATTGGGCTGCAGTCAGCATCAGTAAGGGCCTTAATTTGGGTCGAGGATCGGCCTGTGTCTTCATGGGACAGCCCGTCAGATCCTCCAACTCAGTGCAGGTGAAATCTTTTTGGGTCTACCACTTTACTTTTTTGTCCCTTTTTTGTCCCCTAGCTCTCAGGATCTTTTAAGAAATGTCTCACTGCATCCAACCTCGGCAGCGATGGCGCGTTGCGAGAGCCCTTGCTTGTGCAGCTCAACAATCCTGCCACGTTCAAAGACAGAAAGCCTTTTTGCCTTTGCCATCAGGAGATCAAGACAGCGTGAAGTCTGAAGGACAATGACATGAAAGCCATATTTTTGCGCAGATTTTAACTTTTTAATGCTATGGTCTTAAACTTTTGATCAGCCGATGAACAGCCTGTCTGAGTTTAAATGCAGTTTTCAATAAATTGCTTTCTCTCTATTTTCTGTCTCTTGCTCCTGTTTCTTCTTTTGGCATTTTGAAGCAGTACTTACAACCTGGTTATGATCCAATAGCGAAAAATGTGAATACTTGTACCCTGGTCTTAAGATTTTGTTCAGTTGTGTATATTTATTTTACAAACCCGATTCCAAAAAAGTTGGGACACTGTACAAATTGTGAATAAAAAAGGAATGCAATAATTTACAAATCTCATAAACTTATATTTTATTCACAATAGAATATAGATAACATATCAAATGTTGAAAGTGAGAAATTTTGAAATGTCATGCCAAATATTGGCTCATTTTGGATTTCATGAGAGCTACACATTCCAAAAAAGTTGGGACAGGTAGCAATAAGAGGCCGGAAAAGTTAAATGTTCATATAAGGAACAGCTGGAGGACCAATTTGCAACTTATTAGGTCAACTGGCAACATGATTGGGTATAAAAAGAGCCTCTCAGAGTGGCAGTGTCTCTCAGAAGTCAAGATGGGCAGAGGATCACCAATTCCCCCAATGCTGCGGCGAAAAATAGTGGAGCAATATCAGAAAGGAGTTTCTCAGAGAAAAATTGCAAAGAGTTTGAAGTTATCATCATCTACAGTGCATAATATCATCCAAAGATTCAGAGAATCTGGAACAATCTCTGTGCATAAGGGTCAAGGCCGGAAAACCATACTGGATGCCCGTGATCTTCGGGCCCTTAGACGGCACTGCATCACATACAGGAATGCTACTGTAATGGAAATCACAACATGGGCTCAGGAATACTTCCAGAAAACATTGTCGGTGACCATCAATGCTCGGCACCATCAATGCTGAAAGGTATATCCAAGTTCTAGAACAACATATGCTCCCATCCAGACGTCATCTCTTTCAGGGAAGACCTTGCACTTTCCAACATGACAATGCCAGACCACATACTGCATCAATTACAACATCATGGCTGCGTCGAAGAAGGATCCGGGTACTGAAATGGCCGGCCTGCAGTCCAGATCTTTCACCCATAGAAAACATCTGGCGCATCATAAAGAGGAAGATGCGACAAAGAAGACCTAAGACAGTTGAGCAACTAGAAGCCTGTATTAGACAAGAATGGGACAACATTCCTATTCCTAAACTTGAGCAACTTGTCTCCTCAGTCCCCAGACGTTTGCAGACTGTTATAAAAAGAAGAGGGGATGCCATACAGTGGTAAACATGGCCTTGTCACAACTATTTTGAGATGTGTTGATGCCATGAAATTTAAAGTCAACTTATTTTTCCCTTAAAATGATACATTTTCTCAGTTTAAACATTTGATATGTCATCTATGTTGTATTCTGAATAAAATATTGAAATTTGAAACTTCCACATCATTGCATTCCTTTTTTATTCACAATTTGTACAGTGTCCCAACTTTTTTGGAATCAGGTTTGTATTATTTTATTTATTTGTTTATATTTACCTGTATATTTTGTTAATTTTGTTATTGCTTTGGCAACATTGTGCTATCCCACAGTCATGACAATAAAGCTCAGTTGAATTAAATTGAGAGACAGAGAGAGTGTGTGTGTGTGTGTGTGTGTGTGTGTGTGTGTGTGTGTGTGTGTGAGAGAGAGAGAGAGAGAGAGAGAGAGAGTGTGTGTGCACGCGTTTTTGTGACATATCAGGACACAAGTGTGTATAATGACATGGGTATGACATAGGTATTACAAGGAGAAGGTGACTTATGAGGACATTACCCCATGTCCCCACTTTTCAAAAGGCTTATAAATCATACAGAATGAGTTTTTGTGAGAAAGTAAAAATGTGCAGTTTCCTGTGATGGTTAGGTTTAGGGGTAGGTGTAGTGTAGGAGGACAGAAAATACGGTTTATACAGTATAAAAACCATTATGCCTAATGTCCCCACAATTCACAAAAACAAACGTGTGTGTGAGTGTGTATACATACATTTGCGTACTCCTGCTGTAATCCTGATCTCTCCTCCATGATCCACACTACAAAACACACACAGTGTCACAGTTAATCAGTAAACACACACACACACACACACACACACACACACACTTTACAAGAGGCTCTCCAGATACAGTATAGGGCTGAATGGGAATAAAGTTATCAATGGGTCTGTTGTGTACTGCACAGTTTGCAGCTGCACACAGTGGACTGTCGACTTAAAGCTGCATACAGCCAGAGACAAAGTCACGTCCGTGCTGCTAAAGGGTATTTTTTATTTGGATAATCTAATATCTATTAATATAATATTCCATTACATTATTCAGCTGCAGAATTGTCTAAAAAGTGTTAACTGGTTCCAGACCGAATGACACACAGACATATCCTGAATGAGTTTTTTAGAAATAAACTAAATAATCAAACACAGAATAATAAAAATGTGTTCTGTTGCAAGTTCACACACTTGTTCTCATGTTTTATTCCCTTACAAAATAAGTATACTTCAAGTTAATTTTATGAAGTATACTCAAGTAATGTTCAAGTATATTTTTAAGTATACTTTATCTAGTAAGAATACTAATATCAATTTACTAGTAGTATACTTGTAAGTGTACTATTTCAATACTACTTGGGACTAAATTGGCCCACTTTTTAAAAGTATACTTTTTACAGTTTACAACCATGTTTTTTGTTTGCAAATGCAGCTATACTACAAGTGAACTTACAGATATGCTGACAGTTTTCTAGATAAATACTTGTAGCACATTTTTTTAGTTTATGAAAGTACACTTTGAAGTACTCTCAGTAAACTAAGGTAAGTTTAGTACTTTTATACAAGTAACCAACTGAACTTAACATCATACTTATAGTTTACTATTTATAAATTATTTTTGCACTTTAAGTAAACTACTATGTTGTTGAGCTGTCAATTTGTCATGTGTTAAAACAATCAGTTCATTTCTTATTCTTTATTTGTGTCCTGAAAATCTGCCATTGTTTTTTAAGGGGTCCCTTATTTTGCCACACTTAGAGCGTGATTGCGTACAGAAAGGCCTTAAAAACTGCTAGATCTACTTATTTTTTACCTCTTAGAAGGAAAAAAACACAACCCTAGGTATTTATTTGATACAGTGGCTAAATTAACGAGAAATAAAGCTTCAATTTCAGATGTTTTCAAACAGCACAGCAGTACTGACTTTATGAACTTCTTTACTTGCAAGATTGATAATATTAGAGAAAAAATCATAACCATGCAACCATCTACTACAGTGTCGCATCAGACAGTGCATTGTAGTGTCCCTGAGGAAAAATTCAATTCATTCACTGCTTTAGGAGAAGAAGAATTGTCTAAACTTGTTAAATCATCAAAATCAACATGTTTGTTAGACCCTATACTGACTAAGCTATTGAAAGAAATGCTTCCAGAGGTCATAGATCCTCTTCTCAATATCGTCAATTCATCTTTATCATTAGGGTACGTACCGAAAACTTTTAAGCTGGCTATTATTAAACCTCTTATTAAAAAACCACAACTTGATCCTAGAGAATTAGTCAATTACAGGCCGATCTCAAATCTCACTTTTCTGTCAAAAATAATAGAAAAGGCAGTATCATCACAACTATGTTCCTTTTTATCTTGTTAAATAATGCGATATGCGATACGATATTGCTTTAAGTGTGTAAAATCTATTTAAATTATATTTAAAACTATTTAAAAACTGAATGATAAAACCAATATATATGTTTCACATTCTTTCTGGGAAAAGAAAGCATCACTACAACTTGACCATCAGTGTTATAGCATTCAAGTAAGAAATAAAGATCTTTCAAAACTGCAAAATCAAATGTAAAATTAAAACTGCATAGTCTTCACGTGAATTAAATATACATTTTCATAAAGGCAGGAAAACACCAAGCTGACGGTCAGCCGTCAGGCAGTTTTTGTTTCGTCGGCCGACTAAGTTCTCTCAATGTGTCGGCTGGAGTTGGTCCTCGTCAGCTTTTTTTCGGCCGAGTCGACATGTTGAATTGGCGTCAGAGCTCGTCGGTCCATCTGGCCATCTGATCATTCTGATTGGCTGTTCAGCTATTGCCACCTGCTAGTTCGGACAGGCATTTCATCTTACACAGGCGCAGAATGGATGTGCTACTTGGCTGTCGGCTGTGGAGTGTCGGGGCAACTTTGGACAGACGCTGCCGACGTGAGCCAACCCCACAGTCTGCTTTCATTGCCACTAGTTCGTTGGCGTCGGCTTGGTGTGTTCCTGACTTTAGATTTATAATAAACTAAAGTTACAAAAGTCAATTGCAGTGAGTGATTTTCTCTTTTTCTTTTGTTGTTTGACAGACAGCAGCAGGTTTACTGTATTAGGCTGCTGTCACTTTAAGACCTAATCACAGATTTCTATTGAGACGCATCTGATATCTTTCCCAATTGTTTCATTTAAGACATAACTGACTTTGTTTACATGAATACTCGTGAAGACAGACATTTTGACATAACATTTGAGTTAATAAGGCGTGAAAAAGAACTTTAGGGATCATGCGCTTTCAGAGAGGTGGTTTATGCGCACACGTCAGGTGTGTGTGTCAGACATCAGACAGCTTTGTGGTCTCGCCATTGTAGAAAGCAAATCTGAATCCTGGACATTTTAGGCACATTTCCCGGCCGGGTGCATTTTTTTAGGTCCAAAAAGAGGACATGTCTGGGGAAAAAGAGGACGTATCTCACCCTATTAGAGTTAGAAAAGACGGAAAAGCGTAGCGCCAGATCACAGTCCAAACCAATGCTTATACAGTTTCTGGTGGTGCGTAGATCAAAAAGATAAATCCAAGATCAAAAAGATGAAAGATCCGCACACGAGAATGAAGTCAAAAAAGCACCAAAAAATGTATTGTCCAGAGGCCATAAAAAGTGCAAAAGTGCAAGTGCAGAGTGCACTTTTTGCACTTTTTATGGCCTCTGGACAATACATTTTTTGGAGCTTTGACTTCATTCTCGTGTGCAGATCTTTCATCTTTTTGACCCTATTAGAGTTACTAATGATTTGCTCCTATCATCAGATTGTGGATGTATCTCTCTATTAGTGTTACTGGATCTTAGTGCTGCATTCGACACTATCGATCACAAGATTAATGTGAGGACCGTTGCTTTTCACTCTGTACATGCTACCCTTGGGAGATATCATTAGGAAGCATATCATTAGCCTCCTTCCCTTTCCCTATAAAACACTATCAAAATGATTCCAGTTTGCATGGATCTGTGGAAATGACTAATTTTTCTGTATTATGTGGACCAGACAAGTAATATCACTTTGTAAAAAAGACTAAGCATCTGGGCACATACACATTCAAAGGTGCATACCTATAGACTAAACAAGTAAATGAACTGCAAGAATGCATTAAAAGTCTTGTTTTCAAAAGGTGTTCCAGCACCCCTTCACCTCCCCAAACTCCACATCTTAGGTACCTTGCCCTATGTAATCCTATATTTATTTACAGTGGGGGTATATCAGAGCTTGAGTTAAAGCTGCTTCATTGAGCCCCTCATTAGTGGACAGCAAATCAAATAAGTTACCCTGATATCTTAAAGACTGTGGGCAAACAAACTTGTTAAATTTATTTTCATACAAATTCCATAGAAACCATGTAGTTACATTTTACCATGGTAGTGAGGTGCTATGTGCATGGTTTAAACTGTTATGTATGATACTGTGGAAAAACAATGGTTAATTTTAATAAAACTCAGACAGCCAAAATACTTAAATTTTACCGTATAAAAATGAGATTGTTACAATTTCTACAGATGTTATGGTTTTTGTTAATGAACATAAATTTACATCTGCATCCTAACTCAAGCTACTACCACTGACAACTCAAGCTAATGTCAACTGTGCATTTCTAAGAGAGACAAAACATGTAATATTATTAACTTTGTGCCAAAGATATGTCCCATCGAAGTCAGGCAACACAAACCTGTTTCATGACTAGAAACAATATCACCTGTTTGAACATGCAGAATCTAAGAAACTCATTTTTATATTAAGATATTTATTTTCTTAAGGAAAAAAAGAATTCAAAAATGTTAAGTGTTTGTCATGTTGGCAATAAAGAGTAGTTCAAAACCACAATTAATGGTCTGGTTTCTACAACTTTCACTTAAATCTGCTTTTAAATTTGAAAGAAATAAAGATTTGACATTTATTGTGATAATTATCGATATCGACAGATATGAACAATTTTATTATGTTCATTTTTTTTGGCTATATCACCCAGCCCTGTGTGTCTGTACTGTATGTGTTTGCATTTGTTTGGAAGGGAGAGTGGGAGAAAGCGAATAAAATATTATTTTGTAGAAAAATAATAGAAATGCTTTGTGATTTACATCCTATTTGTTATATTCATTTGTTTGGTCAGTGTCTTTGTGGGTTTTGGTTCTTTTGCTGTTGTAGGCTGTCAGGACCTTTGAAATAACTGAAATCATTTTTTGAAATGATATGGAACTGTAATGTAGTCAAGACCTGCCTGGAACTACTTTAGCTGTGCGTTTACTGGAAATAATTGCACACCTTAGAATGTTCATCAGCCAATCAAAATAAAGCATTCAACAGCCCCATAGTATAACTTGAGCTAAACCTTTGTAAATTCTCAATAAGAACTTTTAATAAATACATCAAAGAAATTAAGTTTAACTGGTTTTTAATAAGTGAAGACTGTAATGCTGTTTTTGGAGTTTTTTTTTTTTAATCAAAATGCTTCCTGCTCTACATACTTGAGTTTATCCAGTCTGTAGTTTGGATGGTTGAGTTTATCAGTGAGCAGCCTGACTCCTGAATCTCCTGGGTGATTGTAGCTTAGATCCAGCTCTCTCAGGTGTGAAGGGTTTGAACTCAGAGCTGAAGACACATAACCACAGCCATTCTCTGTCACCATACAGCCAGACAATCTACAAAGACAGAGAGTCCACATGACATTGGTTTGGCAATCAGACATGACAATCACACACTGACCTGTGGAGTTTGTATTTGCAGCTGTTACTTTCTCTAGATTCAGTCTCTATTTTATCCTTTTATTGGGTATTAATTACTTTTAATTGCTTAAAAAAAGCTGAAGAGTAACCAGCAGTAATTTTAAGTCATTACTTTTTTCTTCAAATGTCAATAGTTTTGAATTAAAAATATATTATTTACATTTAGACAAGAAACATTGACAGAGTCATACAAATAAGAGTGAATGTAGGGGTCAGTGGTCGCGCCGGCGATACCACCTTGCTTTTTTCTCATCAGTGTGAAAGAGATTGAAAATACTACGTCAAATTTGGTCATACATAATTTGAAACTGTTAAGTGTCTACTTTTATTTGTGTACACTCACAAAAAAACATAGTGCTTTTCATAAAATAAAGGGAAAAAAACATGATGCGCGATCAGATGTTTCTCTTTCAGTGAGGTAAATTCTGAAATGCATCTGAAAATGAACTGAAACTCAGCAAATACTTGCCACACAGACACAAGAGATATGTCTACATTATGCTTGGAATGTCTACTTTTAAATGAAGTCGAACCAAAAATAAATATTCTCAGTTTATGTAAACCATTTGAAACCAAGGAGAGGTCTTTTCCTTCTCACTTCATTATGAGCTGAGACTGCCACACCCCCGGCACCATTCACATGGTCGAACTATATGCATCGCACAAGCCCCCCCAGTCAATGCCACAAAAACACAAAAGTTTCTACATCAGATTCACTGAACGTTCATCGCGTTTAGAGGACAGCACGATACTCTAGTAAAGAGGTCCTTCAGATGATTCTGGACAATGAGGAAGAATTGACCTTTTCCTCAGAGGAAGATTGCAACTCAGACAACGAACGGTTGCAGCGAATTGATCCTGACGAGGATATAAGTTCGGGGGAAGTTGTTTAGTATTATATAATTCTTTTTTCTGATAATATAAAACTCATATGAATTTTCGTACTATATTTTGCCTAGTTTTGGCTTGCTTTTTTCAGTTTACCGGAAATATTGCAATGTTCCTTACAAATATCTAAACTTATTTGTAATATATTTCTCTTAGTTTTGGTTAACTTATGACACTGCGTGTGTAGCTTGTTTGTGAATATCTGCGTAGGTGTAAATATGATCTGATTTAGTGCAAATATATTTTAGCCTACGGCAAAATAATGTGATACCATCTAAACAATAGACATTATATTTTTATATATAAATGTTCGGTTTGGGTTAGCCTATGACACTGCTTATGCTAAAATACAGCCTTATGCCTAAAATACAGATTTTTGTGAATACAGGTGTAAATGCCCACTAATTGCCCATCAGTTTACTTTGGACAATTTGTTTAGGAATGTGGCTGCTTCATGCTCGCCTTTACCAGCACCTCACACAAGGGCACACATACTCATACCAAGTGCACAGACATAATATTTTACAGATGTAATTGTGTTTACATCGTCAAAAATCAAAAGTATATGTTCTTGTACAACATAAAATCTGCTGTCTTTGTTATGCATGGCCATTATTGATTGATAATGATAATATAATAGCTATATATAATAGTTGTGTTATCAGCATAAATGCATAGACAAAATATTTTACAGATATAACTGTACATCATCTTAATGCAAAACGTATATTTACCTGTATGACATTACAGAAAACAGTGTTGTCTTTGTTGTGCATGGTGATAATATAATAATAATATAAATATTATTAATAATAATATAATAATAATAATAATAATAATAATATAAAACTCATATGAATTTTAAGACTATATTTTTACCTAGTTTTGGCTATCTTTTGACAGCTTAAGGGAAACATTGCCTTACAATGTCACTTACAAATGTTTGTGTATATATGTTCAAGTGTAAACGTTGTGATAGCACTATTATAGCCAGGGCAAACTTAGTGATTTGAGGGCCCTAAGTAAATACCAGTTCTATTACTTTTGTAAGCATATAATTTGCTGAAATAAAATATTTAATTTGCTGTCTCATAGTTCACTACTTGACACTTGCATATAATCAGATAGAGTAAAGGTTATGTGTATTTAACGTGCTGTCCGGGGGGAGGGCTCCGAGTTTGGAATTTGGCCCAAACCCAGAGTACTGTCCCCGCCTATCCCAGGCTGGGATAGGAATAGTTAGGAGTGAGGAGATAGGTAAGCACTGAATAAAAACTCAGGCATTTTGAACTGCGAGTGGATTCTGATGAACTTAAATGCCTCTGATCAGCCATTGTGTTCAACAAATCAACAGATATGTTGACTTTGACAGTTTTCAGAGTGCAAACACAAATCTGCCCTGGAGCATTTGCTAAATATGTTTTGCCAAATCAGATGGGGCCCCCTGATTCCTTGAGGCCCTAAGCGGCCACTTCACTTATTGGTTAGGTCCATCTCTGATTATAGCATAGTTAATTATTTTAAAACCATTCACCTCATTATCTCCAGCTGACAGTTTGGACTCTTCAGTCCATCAGAAAGAAGTTTCACTCCAGAATCCTGCAAGTCATTGTTATTCAGGTCCAGCTCTCTCAGGACAGAGTTTGAGGATTGTAGAACTGACGACAAACACTCACAACACAGAGCAGTAAGATTACAGGACTGTAGCCTGTGTGAAGAACAAAACAAATGGCAACAGTAATGCTTATTTGGTAGCATTTATAATCTAGAGCTTCACAAAACCTTTGACTGTAGTGATGTAAGCAAAACTGAAACAAATTTCTCTTCATAAAACATCAAACCAGTATTTATATAATCACACACATTACATTTTTACATTTTTCTGAACAGTCTAGTCCAACAAGCCACCCATGTAAAATGAAGGCCCAATTACAAAAAACTAAAAGTGTATATAAATGAATGCAAAGAAGATCCTCACAGTGCTCTTCTGGTGTTTTTGATAACTGGCAGCAGTTTTATCAGTGCTTCATCAGATCTTCTGTATTTCTGCAGTTCAAATGTCTCTTGAATCTCTTCTGACATGAGGAGCACAAACACCAGGCCAGACCACTGAGCAGAGGAGAGATACTGTGCTGAAAGATTTCCTGAGCTAAGATTCTTCTGGATTTCCTTGACAAAGTCATCTTTGAGCTCATTCAGACAGTGGAAGAGATTGATGGTTCTTTCCACTGATTTCTCCATCTCTATTGTCTGTTTGATATAGTCAACAGTGTCTTTAACATGTTCGGTTTTCAGTTTCAGTTTTGGCAGTAGTTCCTTCAGGTCACTCTGATTGGACTCCAGTGAGAGACCCAGAAAGAACCGGAGGAAAAGGTCCAGGTGTCCGTTCTCGCTTTGTAAAGCCTTGTTGATTGCAGCCTTATGAAGTTTGAACAGTGGCTTTTTGGAGAAATTCCATTTCAGTTTTTCTGTTTGGGATTTAAGAAATGGGTTCATTTTCTTTGTTTTGCTAATCAAAAACACATAAAGAGCAGCAAGAAATTCCTGTACACTGAGATGTATGAAGCTGTACACATTTCTTGTTGAAACCTTTTCCTCCTGAAACAGTTGAGTGCATACCCCAGAGTACACAGATCCTTCGCTGACATCTAGTCCACATTCCTCAAGATCTTCTTTGTAGAAAATTAGGTTTCCTTTCTCCAGCTGTTGAAAGGCCAGTTTCCCAAGCTTCAGAATAATCTGATCAAAAGACCTTGCATTGGCTTTAGATTTAGGGTCACAGTATTTTTTTCCCATCTGTTGCTGCTGAGAAATTAAGAAGCTTGTGTACAACTCTGTGAGAGTTGTGGGAGTTTTGTCATTGCTCTCTCGAGCCAGTAGAGGTTTAAGAACAGTGAGAGAGATCCAGCAGAAGACAGGGATATGGCACATGATGTACAGGCTCCTGAATTTCCTGATGTGACGGATAATGTTTTCAGAAACCTCAGGACTATTTTTGATGAAGTATTGCTCTTTCTGTTCATCGTTGAATCCGCGCACTTCAGTCACCTGATCAATGTAATCGCGGGGTATCAGACTGGCTGCTGCTGGTCTGGATGTGATCCAGATGAGAGCAGAGGGAACTAGATATCTCTTGATAAGGTTTATTATTATCTTGCTCACTGT
Organism: Ctenopharyngodon idella; assembly: GCF_019924925.1. Taxonomy (NCBI): domain Eukaryota; kingdom Metazoa; phylum Chordata; class Actinopteri; order Cypriniformes; family Xenocyprididae; genus Ctenopharyngodon; species Ctenopharyngodon idella. Next base: position 25,953,499 of record NC_067223.1, read on the forward strand.
TGTTTTTTCATTTACATTTGTAAATATGTCATCTCCTTTAAAGCTCAAAGGTAAGCGACATTCATCCAGCCCATCAAAGATGAACATAACTTTACTGTCACCTTCAGGAAGAGAGGGCAATTCTTTAGGACTACTAAAGAAATATTTGTTAAGCAGTCCCATGAGACTGTACTCTTCTTCAATCAAATTCAATTTACGAAATGGAAATGGAAATATGAAGACTATATCCTGATTTTCTGTTCCTTTAGCCCAGTCAAAGATGAATTTATTGACAGAGACAGTTTTTCCCACTCCTGCGATCCCCATTGTCAGCACTTTCCTGTTTCGTCGATCCGTGTCACACTGGACTTTAAACATGTCATTACACTCGATTGGATTCTCCTTGGCAGTCAACTGATTGTGATTTGATTCGATCTGTATCACCTCATGGTCATTCACTCTTCCTCCAGTCTCATTCTCCACCACATATAAATCAGTGTAAATATCGTTCAGGTATTCCTGATGACCCGTCTGTGAATTACCAACCAATATCTTCTCATAGTCTTGTTTTAATTTGTTCTTCAGTCTGAGGCTGGTCTCTGTGTAATCATGAAGAGTAGCTTGACTGTCATCTGCAGTTGAGCCTTTAATTAAGAGGAAGAAAAAACAGCAAAGACTAAGTGATCATGCTTTTCATAAATTCATACTTCGACTATATTTAAATAAATCACACTCTTACTGCAATAATGTTTACATGCACATCTTAAATGTACTTATATAAGATCTGGCCCTGTAATTGTTGCTTGCCGTCATATTTTCCCGTTTCCATGCACAGGCAGTGATTGTTATTTACCCCATATCTCTTTTGAATGACCTCCAACAGCGGCAGATGTCTCTATATTGCCTTCAGACTGACCTGCGTATGAGAGAGAAAGGATCACTCACTGGGAAACATAAATCACAAAAACACATCAGCAGAGTAAAGAGCAAAGATTAGGTCAAACCATCACACTGGTAAATGGTCAATCACATTACAGTCACTGTGAATTAAACTTTACCTTGCTTGTATTTGTTCTCCAGTTGCTTAGCCAGATTATTCTGGTTCATCTTCCTCAGGATCTCTATCGTGATCTTCACAGCTTCTTCTGGTTCAAAACATGCTACCATCTTATCCACTGTGTCTAAGATATCTGCATTCTCCATATCAGAATTTGATATACACCCATGTTTCTTTAAGTGCCACTGAAACTTCTTTAGTTTAGCTTTTTTCAGTTCATTCAGTGATTCCTCAAGCAGTTCTTCAACAGATGCCATCGCCCTTCACCGATTCACAGCTGCAGGATAAAAAGAAAAAGATCTGGGCCCGTATGTATAAAACTTCTCAGAAATGCTCTTGGGTTTTGACTTTAGTGTCAAAAAATTCTTAGTAAAAAGTAGGACTTTTCTTATAAAGATGCTAAAAGCAACTTTTAGTAAAGTCTAAGAATGATTCTTAAGTGCTGACTTAAGAGTTGTGAACAAAGGACTACAATGATGTAAACTCAAAACTGCCACCCTCAACCTCTGAATCAGCCAATAGCCAGACTGCAAGGGTGAAGTCACAGCAGCACAACACATTTTGATATTTGTATTTATTTTTAAAAATCACTTTGCGTTGCACAAAATGATCACAAGTATTGATGGTGTGGTTTTTTCTATTGATATATGTCTCCTCATTTACAAGTGGAGCAGGAAAGCCCACAATCAACAAAAAGTGGACTTTTTTCCCCACATTGTTTGAAGATAAGTCAATGAAATGCCATAGAGTAGTGGCAAAATGTGATGTCCAGCCTAGGAAAATTGACGTCTTCAATTTAATTCGAATATTTTTAAAAATGTGTTAAAAGATGTAAGCATATTGTGTAGCTGTGCTTGAAGTCAATTGATAATGAAATGAAACATGAAATGCAGACATTATTTTTGGCCAGGCTGCACATCATACAAAGAAATTATGAACACATGCAAAAAGAAGAGGACCAATGAAATATTAAAAACTTGATTGTAGTCAGTGTGTGCTTTTTTCTGAGCTTGTTGGTATTTCTGTCAGGAGCACTATCGTATTAAGTCTAGGAATAAGAGTAAAATTACGTCATTCTTAGAATTTTCACACACTTAAGACTTAGAATTTCACTCAGAGTGGGTTTATACATACGGGCCCAGAAGTAGTTTCACTCTTAACATGTGGACATGTAAGTATTCAAATGCTTTTTTGGATTAGGAAACGAAACTGTGATCTGGGCCCATATTTATCAAGCCTCTGAGAATTACTCACAAGAACACTGCTAAGAATTGACTTGAAGTGTCATGAAACGTGAAATTCATGAAAAAGTGTAAAGCTCTGGAAAAGTGGGAGTGTAGAGGAGGGGAAGAGGGGAGAGAACAACCAATGAAACAGACCTACAACACACTCATTATACAGAATAATGAGTATTAATATATGAGCACAGAGAAAATAACAAACTCCCAAGTACAAGGGAGAAACACGCAAGAATATTTAAAAGGGCTAATAATATTTTCATTAAGTTTACGAGCACTACAGTCTCATGATAAACAACACATAGTTTAGCACAGAAAGAATAAAGACATAGTTACTTTTTTGTCCATTCTTCTTTAAATTTTCGGTCTAAATCATTCTTTTGTGTATCTACATAATCGTGTCATCGCGTTCTGACACCACTGTATCGTGTCCAGTTTGCACATATATTTCATTTGAAGAAGACATGATGAAATATGTGTTCATACACCGTGCTGGTTCATGTTTGGTGCAGAAGAGTGTGTGAAATACATCTATAAAAACTTTAAACACAGATATTTTATTCTGTATATGAGCTATGATCCACGTGGCGAGTGTTAAACTCATCGCGGAGCTCTGCGCTGAAACCGATCATATGCGCGCTCCGCGTGAATATCCTACAATTGTACTTTTCATGTGTTCGTATTCAAATTCCACTTCTGACCGCATCGCCGGCAAAATACAAACAACACTCTTGTGCTGCTGTGCTGAAGGAAACATACACATGACTCTCGTGTGCGAAGGCAGAGCTGACAGAGGTGAATAAGCAGAACTTTTGTGACATCTGAATTCTCCGCTGTAATGCAATCTCATGCGAACATATTTTCCATTTGTGCTGGTGGACAATAGTGAAACAAACCACCTTCACCCAAACTTCTGCTCTGGTCGAGTCGCAGGGAAACGCATCTTTGTATTGGAGCACAGATGAAACGAGCACCTATACGACACATGTCTCTGAATGACAACAATATGCAATGAGACAGAAGCAACAGAAGTGATACTTCCTCATGCATAATACCGCAATTATAATCTTATGCGCAGGGATTGAACTGAATGAGCTTTCTCATAAATAAACTCGGAGAAACCTCAGAACCTGGTGATGTAGATTCGCCCCCGCAAGCCTATCTACACACTCCGAGGCCCGCTTTGCTTTGAAAAATGCAAAAATAACGAATTTCCACTTGTTGATAAAGTGCTATTAGAGTTTTCAGTGACACGCAACCTGTACATATCTGTTCACATCTCAAAAAATGTGTTCTGGGGTTTCATGACCTTTTAAGTATAAAAATATTCTTGGCTCAAAGCTGCGCTTAAAAGTTAGTTATGAAGCATCTCAGGTTATTTAAGTGAAGTGTAGGACTAAATCTTAAGTGTAAGTCTTAGAGATGATTCACGGTACTTTGCTGTGCCACAAACGGGATTTTCCACCATGTCTTAATTACAAATTTTAAACTGGTGTGCCGTTAACTGACCTGCTTATATATAGCCTCGATTTTATGATATAATCAGACACTATGGATTCCAAAAGAAAAACGAACTGGTGGGAGGAAGAAGCGCTACTGCTTGCTGAATTAATCAAACAAGTTCAGCACAACATTAATCAGCGCGGACAAAGATGATGCCTGTTCTGTCCAAAAATACTGTTTGATTAACTGCTCGTCGTCAAACATTTCAAAAACATTCCTGCTCATTCACGCACGTCTCATACAAGCCCCTACTGGCAACTCCTAACCTCTTGAGAGACCTCTCGAGCTGTCTTAAATAACTGGGAGAGTAAGAGTGATTCTCAGCTTTACGAAATTTGATGACTTGCTTTTATACTTAAGTTTGAAAGTAGGAGTACATTTCATGAATTCTCAGCATTTAAGACTAAAATGGCACTTTAAAAAACTTGATAAATACGGGCCCTGATCAGAACTGTCTAAGGTACCACATCCAAACTCCATGAAAACTTTTTCATGGTATCTGAATCTATCTGAAACTAGTAATGAGAAGCAGTATAACCACCCAGAATGCCCTAGCAACTGCATAGCAACACCCTAGCAACCACCCGAGTATCCTAGCAACTACATAGCAACCACCCTGAGTACCTTAGCAACCACATAGTAAAACCCTAGCAGCCACCAGGAATACTCTAGCGACTGCATAGCTACAAACTACAAACTGAAAACCTTTAAACTTCAAACTTTATGCTTTTAAAACTTCAAACTCTCTGGTCAGGCTTTCTCAAGCCAACTTCAAAGTTTGTATTGAATTTTTTTATCTAGTTTATTATGCCATGCTGTAAATGCCCCTTTTTAAGTGGAGTCAAAAACATGCTGTTTTTGTGTCTCTTTAAATGCAAATTAGCTGCTTCTACCCACATCCCTTTCCAGAAGTGTTTCCTTGAATACTCAACAAATAAACATCAGATTGTGATCTTCAGAATTTAAACCTGTTATAGCAGAACTTTTTCAGAAAACCAATAGAACCAGTTTTCAAAAGGACTCGTGACATGAGAGTGAAACTATGTGGAGAATCACTGTCTGTCGTCAGAAGACCCACACATGACCTATCTGATATTACATATTCCCTTCAAACCCAAAAATTATTAGATTAAACAACAATAGCAAGCATTGCAAGAGTAAGAAAATAAGTAACATAAAACAAAAAATCATTAAAATGACAAATGAATAATAATAATATGATTAAATGATAAAATGAATAAATAATGTAAATCAAATAATAACATGAATAAATGATAAGCGACAACTACATAAATGATGAAGGATTATAAATGATTATGAAATTAAATATAAAAAGATAGAAAATAAAACAACACCAATGCATGGTGCCCATTCATGCAGTGTTTAATATAGCAATCATGTGAATGTAAACGTTCTGCAAAGTTGTAAAGTTGAAAGTGAACCATAAATAAAGTCTCCCAAAAGAAAGAATCAACTTTCTCTTCCGGTTAGAGTAAGCCGTGTGCAATTTTCGTCATTTTTGTTGTTTATTTGCTTACTGTTTGCAAGCTGTTTATGCTGGGTTGTTTTGGTTTTTTTGCTGTTAGCTGTTTGGACTCGTGTTTTCTACTAAATCCAATGTGCTGCAGTCTCGACCCGTACGTTTGGATTATTTCTTTTGTGGACTGTTCCCTGGTTTTCACAAACTTTTGCCTTTACCTGCACTGCAAAAAATGCTTTCCTTACTTGAGAGTTTTTGTATTGTTTCTAGTCAAAATATCTAAATATTCTTAAATCAAGAAGCATTTTCTAGAAAAGTAAAAATTGTCTTCTTTTCAGAAAAAAAATGTCAAAATTAAGTGAGTTTTTTCTTAAAACAAGCAAAATAATGTACCAGTGGATTAAGCAAAATAATCTCATTTCAAACCAAAAACAAGATTTTTTTTGCTTGTCCCACTGACGGATTATTTTGCTTGTTATTTTGCTTACCCCACTTGCAGATTATTTTCGCTTGAATTCGTGGGTTATGATAGATCTGGCGGCTGTACCCCTCTGGGCTTGGCTAACGTGGTGTTGTTTGATGTGGCTGCGAATTGTGTAAGACAATGTTCTTCATTATTAATAAACTTCAGTCACTAGATGCTACCCCTTTTCATCTTATCTTTTCCCCTTTTGGTTAATATGGAGCTTTTTTACACCTCGTCACAACTGCACTAATTGAACTTTTTCTTGGCTGGATTTTTCTACAGAAAGTGCATCCAGAAAGTATTCACAGCGTTTCACTTTTTCCACATGTTGTTATGTTACAGCCTTTCTCCAAATTGGATTAAATTCATTATTTTCCTCAAAATTCTACAAACAGTAACTCATAATGACAACGTGAAAAAAAGTTTGTTTGAAAATTTGCAAATTTATTAAAAATAAAAACTGAAAAAATCACATGTACATAAATATTCACAGCCTTTGCCATGACACTCAAAATTGAGCTCAGGTGCTCCTGTTTCCACTGATCATCCTGTTTCTACAACTTGATTGGAGTCCACCTGTGGTCAATTCAGTTGATTGGACATGATTTAGAAAGGCACACACCTGTCTATATAAGGTCCCACAGTTAACAGTGCATGTCAGAGCACAGATCAAACCATGAAATCCAAGGAATTGTCTGTAGACCTCCGAGACAGGACTGTATCGAGGCACAGATCTAGGGAAGGGTACAGAAAATTTTCTGCAGCATTGAGAGTCCCAATGAGCACAGTGGCCTCCATCATCCATAAATGGAAGAAGTTTGGGACCACCAGGACTCTTGCTAGAGCGGGCTGCCCAGCCAAACTGAGCGATCGGGGGAGAAGGGCCTTAGTCAGGGAGGTGACCAAGAACCTGATGGTCACTCTGACAGAGCTCCAGCACGAGTTTAAGGCAACTGTTATTTTAGAACATTATTTTAGAAAGTATTAGTTCCTTGGAGACATGTCACGTAGCTGATAGATATGAAGGTATTGCGTTTATATCATTTTGCTTTCTTTATTCAAAATAAAACTTGTTAACTACTTGTCATGACTTTTATGATATATTCCGATTGTAAAATATGTGGAAGTGAATGTGTTTTGTCACGTGATGAGTTCGCACCACAATTCAGAGCTGTTGGATTTGTGAAATTTTCCCTGAAATACATAAAAGTATGTGGCCAGTGAACTGGGAGAAGAATAGAGTAAACTTTATTGTTTCATACACACAGGGGCGTCCTAAGTGGGGGGAAAAATGGTGACAGAGTGCGTAGGGCTCTGGTGTGTGAGGGGCCCTCAACGATCCTGAAATTATTATTATTATTGTTATTTTACGATCATGCGCGTACATTGCCTCTGCGCTATTTCTCCATTCGTTCGTTTGACAAGCTTTGGCATGCGTCTGTGTTGGCGCCTCCCACGAGCACAGCACACACACATATCACATGATCTGATTGGTTGTCTAGGAATGTTGCAAAGCAGTAATTGGCTGTGAGGGAGACCGGACTCACCAGAGAGGAGCATTCATCACAGTGCAGTGATCTTCGATCTTCGCGCCGCCGCCATGTGCAATGTTCAATCAGAGATTAATAGATGATGTAAATAGATGCTTGCTGCACTCTAAATATTGTACTCTAAACACCAAATTAACACGAAAAGTGTGTGACAAATCTTTAGAGGTAAACTGTAAATATGGAAAACAATGTAGATATTATAAAGAATAATTAGTAAATATTGTAAACAATGTTTGTGTGGATCTTGCATTAAATATTTTATATGAGCAAACTTGGTCATAATTTTATATGGCATGATGATAATGTATATAAATAAAAAACTATTAAAAACATTAAACACTCAAAATTCTGCAGCTGCTATTAATGAGAATGAGTGAAGATAGTGTGTAGTCAGGCAACTATTGTTTACAAATCCAACACACTTTTAACATTTTACAGAAATGACAAAAAATATATATTAAATATCACAAGTGCCACCATTACTATGTATACTATTCAGCAGCTATTATTCTTAAACTACGTACACGTAACTGATGGTAGCATAAATATCAGACAGAGTAGTATCAATCCTGTGTTCATCATACTTGTATCCTACACTGTTAATTAGTTTGGAAAGATTGTAATGTTTTGGAATACAAAGCACAATGTCTGTTAATATGACAATTCCAATTAAATATTGTTAATCTGTCATTTTTATGTTTAAGGGGATACTGGGGTGCTCCATTTAAGTATAGCACAATTGATACAAATATGAGTATTATACTGTATACATGACATACAGTAAAACCATTTTCTATCAGTGTGTGCTATGTGTATAGTTGTACACTATTATTTAAAAAAAAAAAAAAAAAGTCATAAATAGCGTGGATCATGGGATGCTCAAAGGCAAACAGGCCCCCACACACTGTTTTTGCATAGGGCCCAAGATTCAGTGCTACGCCCCTGTATACACAATGTGTATCTGATATGAATAAAACAATTCGTCAAATTATATAATTGAAAGGGTTATTATTGCAGCGTCCATAGACATCAGTGTATGGAATTTCATTTTAACAAACTATGTCTTTTTTATATAGCCTAGTAGGCTACTTCATTCAGATGTGTATTTAAATATCTGAAACCTAAAATAAACCTGATGAGGTTGAAAACACTGAATAGTTGTGACATATGACAAGCGTTGAGCGTGTCTGTCTCTAGCTTAGCGCCAAAGCACATTTGAATTTAGCAGTGAATCTTTGCATTTTATTCTTTGCCATTAGCCTATTTGAACACTGGGTGTATTACAACTTCAGAATTATATTCCTATAGACTGTCAACAGTGATAAGGTGTAGCTAAGAGTGCTCCAGACCAACCTTACGAACGAATTATTTACAGAAGGTATACTTAACTAAGAACGTTTTGGGAAACAAATATTAACATTTAGGTACAGCTTAAGGTTTCATTTAAGAACAACGTAGAGTTAAGAAGGTTTCGGGAAATCCAGCTCAGCTCTGTAGCGGATATGAATATCCAAACTATAGAGAAAACACTATTTATTAGTAAGGTAACAAAGATCGGCAGTTTAAGACATTAAATTCGTAAGCACATAACACAAGGCGCTTGTTTTCAAAAATATAAATGAGACTTTATTCTAACACATAAACTAATATCTAACACAAGCACACACACATTCACACAAGTTGCAGAAAGAAAGGAAGTGAGGAAAGAACGAGTTTTAAGAGAGTGAAACGATGAAATCCCAAGTTTCTAGAAATATATGCACTTTATAAGACCTGATCTGAATGAACCATCATTTATTAATTTAATCCTTCTATCGCTTCTTAGGCGGAGTTATTAGACTTTATATCAATGCACTAAAAAGGAAAACTAAGTTAAAGAAAGAAAAGTAAGTGAGACGAAAGTAGTTAGATGGCTTGAATGAAGCTGTTTGTTCTTATTTTCATCTGATCTTGATCTGCCTTGATCAGGTCGTCTGCTCTTCATCGTCTTTTTTCATTGTCTCGTCTGCTCATCTAAATAGTTTTATTCTTTGTTCGTATCCTGAATTTTTAAACTGAGGTGTTTGTCCAACCTCTTTGAGGAGTTCTGACTAATTAGGCATCATTAGGTATCATCTTTGTTTCAGAGGTGGCTTTTCTCCTCCCCCATCATAACTTAGATGTTATCTGTGGTCTCAACTTTCATTCCAGAGAGTACAGATTAGACATGATTTCTCTAAAAACACGAATAATAAGATACATTTTACACAGATTTCATTCATGCCATCCTTTGAGTTATTAAAATTCAGTGTTGATTCAGAATTCTATGAAATATTGTGTTTGAACAAATTATCTGCAAGATTAATTTGTGTCTGTTTCACCCTCAAATCCTACACCATTTACTGAAATCATCTGAGTTTGGCAGTTTGATACGTGCTTCTGACCACTGGTTCGAAACAAATGATTCGCAAAGGTTTCAAAGCTTCACAAAGCAGTGCTTCAAAAGCGCTCATCACTAGAGCCAGGGCTGCCAACTCTCAGGCATTCAGTGAGACTCACGCAACTGACACTGTTCTTACGCTAAACATCCATATTCTCACACAGTGAAAATTTGCAAAGCAAAGAGGACACCGACAGACAAGACAGAGCAGGTTACTATGATATGAAATAAAGTCTCAGCTTTCAAATTCAGTAAATTTTATTACAAAATTCCAACAATAAATACTATTTTTTTTTCCTCTTAAATTTGACGTGACAGATCAAGCGGCATGTTAAACAAACATCAGAAAATGTGTTGAATGATACAGAACAACTTACTGAAATGTATCACCTCAGAAAGAGGTCAGTAATACAGCTTGTACAAAATATGTCACATAACATTAAATTTACCTCAGAAAAGCCATTTAATGACCAGCATGTTAGTTAGCTAGAAAAAGTAACTATAGAGAGGAGCACTGTGCTAAATATGTGCATTATATTATATATTTATTATATTTTTACTCATATCATAAAAAAATGTATTAAGTTATTATTATTAAAACCACATTAATATGTAGGTACTGTACCTGATATTCATCCAAATGAATCGCTATTGAATCAAGATCAGAATCAAATAGCAAGCTTATAAATTGAAATCATGATATGTGTCAAACACTAATAATAACAGTAGCCACCAGACACTGTACCATGTAAACATTGTAACATGTTGTCTCTAAACTTAATGAAATTCTGTTTAGTTACCAAATGTTTTGATAACCACAAAACACTTTAAGTAGTATTTACTCACCATGAATAATGACGATGTGGATCTTTCTTGTTCCTCCACTGAACTTGAACTGAAGTTAATTTGAAACTCCTTTCAGTTCTGATTTTTTATAATGGACTATGGAGGAGGAAGTTTTCTTCTGAACTTAAACCTGTTATACTGGAACTTTCTCAGAAAACTAATAGAACCGGTTTTCAAAAGGACTCGTGACGTAAGAGTGAAACTATGTGGAAAATCACTGTCTGTCATCAAAACACCCACACATGACATATCTGATATTACAGGTAAAAAGAGACAAACACTGAAGAGACAGATAAACGGAGACAGACCGCACTGACATATATTAATTATACAAAATGCATCTTGAAAAAGCATGTGAAACTGCATGAGTACCTGACAAAAGCTAAACAAAGATAAACAAAGTTTTGTGTTGTATCATTTGGAGAGGTGCTTTTCAGAGATCGATGTTGGTCCCAGTGTAGACGTTATCCTGAAATTTGGGCAGAAAGCTGAAGATTTGTTGGACCTGAGTGCTGTGGTGGACGATCATGTTGTGCTGATCCCAGATTGGACTTGCTTTGGTCTCGCTATGGCTTGCTTGGACTGAGAGGTTCTTTGTTCTGTGATCTTTCCATGTACGAGGCTGCAAACTTAAAAAACCTAACCATGAAGAGATTCAGGTAGAGTTCCAGCTGTATGTTGTTTTTTTGAGCAACTGTGGTTTTTCTTTGCTACAATTTTGCATTTTGGTGAGACTTTACAATTTGGTTCACAATGTGGGTTTAAACAGGAGTTTCTTCAGATTATTCAGGTGATCCTCGTCCTTGAAAGCCCTGAAGTTGTCAAGGATGCCATGATGTTTTATATCTTCTGCAGTGAACATAGTAAGAACAGTTATTTTGAGCCATATAGTTGTCCAAAGTGAGTGACAAAAAGCCGCAGAGTATCATTGGCAAAGTCAATGTGAACTCCAATTAGGCTGTTATCACACAAGATGAAGATGCCTAAAAACAGCATGAAGTTTTTGTACTTCTCATCTGAGTAGATCTTTCAGCAAAACAGAATCTGTGTATTAAAATTGTCTAAACCCGGTCGCCATCCATCGATCTATTTCCCTCTAATTCCCTTTGGTTTGCTGGCAAGTTCCATGAGAAGATTTTTCTGGACAGCAACCAACCTTTCTGTCAGCAGAGTGACTTGAAATCCTGACAGCCTTCAAGTTAGAGGACTTAGCCAAAGACACAAATGAAGAAGCTGTCTCATGAGGGACACAATGTTCATCGGTTTTATTTCTAAAACACTCATTATTTTTAAGAGGAATGTCATTCTGTTCTCCATGTACACACCATCCTGAATGAGGCAAACCATTGAGGTAAGCTGCATCTTAAGCATCCTTTTTTTTTCTTAAGAAGAAAATGACAGTAGTATAGTAGCTACAACAAATGAAATACTGCTAAATTTTAAACGTAACAATGACGTCCCGATCATTTATTTAAATGTAAAGTGTGAGATTATTCATTTAACGACATTAACTGGTGCTAACGGTCACATGAGTATTTACCTGCTGGGAAGTGGAAAACATTCGACTAATTTGACATGGATGAGAAGAAAAGAAACAGACAAGGCTGGAGGTTCTTACTTTTTTCACTCCTCCCCTCACTGCAGTCGCTTACTCTCGACTACATTTCAGGTGAGGCGGATCTCAAATGAGTCTATTGTTTGTATAGTTCAGGGGTGTCCAACCCTGCTCCTGGAGAGCTACCATCCTGCTGAGTTTAGCTCCAACCCCAATCAAACACACCTGAAGCAGTGAATCAAGGTGTTCAGGGTTGCTTGATAATTACAGACAGGTGTGTTGGAGCTGGGTTGGAACTGAAGTCTGCAGGACGGTAGATCTCCAGGAGCGGGGTTGGACACCCCTATTATAGGTAATGTACCACATTTACATCTTCGTTTCTCCATAAACCCAAACTTAATGTCAGAATCAGCACAACCAGTGATTGTTGTAAAATGCAGTCTTTTATTGCTGCTAAATTGCGGGACATGTTTGATAATTATTATTATCAAGGCTTTAAAATGTTGAAAGCACAATAATCCACACAAGAGACGCTGTTCACCAGACTAAATGTGTGCGCACACCAAAACCATTCGCAAATAGACAAACAAATTACACTGGCTTCGGGTACACTTCCAAACTATCAAATCTACACACAAATGTGTCGAAATGACCGGCTTGGGTTGTGTTTACTTAAACACAGTTTATATCTTAAGTGGACATGAACCGCTGGGAGAAAATCCAATGTGTGTTAATATCTTAAAGTGACAGCAGTCACCTTCTGATGATTGTGCCATCAATGTTATTCAAGCAACAAAATGCAAAGAGAAAATCAGTCACAGCACTTATTCTGAATATTGTTAGCTTTAATAAGCATCAGTCTATTAATTTATAACACTGTATGCAGTGTTATTTTACATTTGGTTACTTAGATTTCTTTTGTAGGCTATATTATTTAGGTCTACCTGAACAGTAATGTTATGTCAGACCTTCATAAACAAATGAAAATACTGTTGATTTCATTGATATGTTTGTTTTATTGTATTTTTCAGTTTATTATTAGGGCCTGAGCACCGATGGTGTGAGGATCGTATTGTAATTGCTCGGTCAATTCTTCTTCTCCAAAATAAATTGCATTTTTGAGGGCCTAAACATGCTCGAAAACTCATGAAACTTTGCACACGCATCAGAAGTGGTGAAAATTTACGTCTGATATGGGTTTCAGAATTAGGTGTGGCAAAATGGCTCGATATTTTTGTAATAACAGCTGATTTTCAGCATGTCAAGGAGCCACTGTCATTGAGGATGAACATAAACAGCGCAACAAATCGTCGCATTTTAGGCAAATTGACTAATTTATGTGAACGACGTTGACGTGTCATTCCAGCCCTAGCTAATAATATTAGCCAGATAATAACTAGACAAAAAAAAAATGTTGTAATAATCTATACAATATTGACAATATATACAAGAAAAAAGGAAAAATGTAATTTAAAATACAGATTATATTGTGAATTAGGCTACATGTGACATGTAACTTACTAAAAAGTTGGCCACGTTTAAATAAAATATAATCATTGTTAAATAAAAAATATGAAGATTTTAAAAACAATAGGTAAAAACGCAGAACCAATGCACATTTAAAGGACTGAATTAGTGAAATACTTTAAAAAAATAAAAAATAAAAAAAATGTTTTAACCATGGAGACATTTGTGAGAGGCGCTGCACAATATCATTGTACCTGCTGCAGCCATGGTACGGCAGCAAAGTTCCTTGATTATTACACCAGAATGAGAGTATAGTTCCTAGCCATATCGGCCTAGAAAATCGCAACTTTTAATTTTCCATCTGTCTTAGTACACGATATAACTACAGAAGAGTCAAGTTTTAAATAGGAAAAATATCGAAACTCTTTGGTCATTTTTGAGCGAGATGCTAACGGTCTAATCAGATTCAATGAACTATGCTAAGCTATGCTAAAAGTGGTACCGCCAGACCCGGAGATCGGCTGAAAGGATTCGAAAACAGTAAAACTCAACTGTTTAACTCTAGGGGAGTTGGAAAATGAGCCTATTTTCAAAAAAAGTGGAGTGTTCCTTTAATATCCTCTGTCTCTGTTTGTATGTGTGTTTTATTCTTAAAGTGTTTTTTTTGTCAGAAGTAAGCTTTATGTATGTGAGAAACCAGCTTCAAACCCCAAAAAAGAAAATCAACCCAGTTATAAGCTGATTTTGGGTGGTCTTACTAGCTACCATCTACCAAATATATGTTCCAGGACACAGCTTGAGCTGGTCATGCTGGTTTTTCCGATCGGTATTAATTTACGTTTTTCGTAATTTACATAATTTCATAACTCATAAATAAATTTAAAAAAAACATTCTAAAACCCCATAGAAAATTCTCGAGGGAACCAGAGGGGCGGGGTTTTTGACGTCATACATGAACCACGCCCACACCGTCCTGAGTCACGGGAAACACCGGATTGTGATGTGATTGCATGAGTAAAACGCTTCGCTTTGAAACAAGTTTTAAACGATCTGGATAGGATTAATATGTTATAATGAGAAGTTTAAATATATTTTTGATTCATTATGAAGCTGTGGCGGGTTGTTACAGTCTAGTTAATGGGAAACAGGGACTACATCTTGTTAAATGCATGACAAATGTATGAGTCTGGTAAAAATAGTAGTAATTTCAATGGTAAAATAATATTCAGTTCAAATCCCATTTATTGTATAGCACTTTTCACAATACATATTTCAAAGCAGCTTTACAGAAAATGTCTGTAAATGTAAGTTATTTCAGGTTACTCAAGTGGATGTGATTCTCTATTGCTTAAAGGGATAAGTTACTTCACTCAAAAATGAAAATTTTGTCAGCATTTATCTGCCCTAAAAACCACTTTGGTTACTCTTGGAAGTGACACAACTGAAGATATGGATGATAGAGGAATGATGGGTGAGATATGGATGGTATAGAAGACAACACTTTGAAACATGAAAATTATATTTTTATTATCTTAAACAAAGTGTTATTGTTTGAAACAAACTATATACAAACTAAACAAGAACAATCAAAAGTCTTAGATAAATTTCAAATGTTAAAAGTGAAAAAACAAAGAAAAGGGACGAGGAGCTGACTAATCTATATGTTGTTGATTAATTTTCAGCTGATCTGATTTCAGTGACCCTGCGGTTGATGTGTTTCAGCACAAGTTTCATCTGGATTACCAGAGAAGATGTTTCAGGATGGATGTACACAACTGACTTACTGCTGAGGAAGTGGCAGCTGTCGTTTATCTCAGAGACCCCAATAATTTCCACCTCTGTATCCTGGACCTGCCCCTCATGATCTGTGAAGAAATAAATATCAGTACTGGCAGTTTCAGTGTATTAGTACTGGAACACCTCACTGTTAGTGTATTTCTTGTATAAATTTGCTTTTCTGAATATTCTTGTTCATTAACCTATTGTATTAAATTATCACACTTGCAACTCTAGCCTATAATCAGATTACAGTCGTGCTGATATTCAGAACAGTTGTGCTTTTGTTCACGTGATATTTATATTTATTCATTGAAATGTAGGTTTACAGCTCCAAAATCCGTTCTCCTCGAATGGGATAGCAGCAGTAGTGTTGTGCATTATATACCTTCACAGATGTGTTCACTGAGGATTGAAATGTTCCCTGTCGTTGTTCCTCCTCATCACCTCCATATAGGTCAGTCAGCACCTCGCCCTCCACAAAGACACATCAAAAACTTTCTCTCCACATTGCAGCTGAATATCCAGAATAGGGACACGAGTGTGTGTCATCCTCACGCCACGCAACTAGAAAATTAAAATTCATGGGTGAGTATAATACAGTTTCTCAACATTGCACGTTTTGAATTTTTATTTTATTCATTCAATTTATGTTAATTCACATGATTTGTTTTCCAAATGAGAGAGAAAGAAATTGACTCACTTCTCTGATCTGCCCTCCCTTTGTAAAAATGTCCATTTCTTGGACACAGGGCATGTTTTGCAGATGTCTCCTCTGTGACGTCTTGTGGAACTGTCTTAAATGTAAGTTTTCCAGACCCAACAAACAAATACATCTGGCCAAATGTATTTAAAAGGGTGTACTTTTGGAGGCCATAGCTAACCCCCTCCTCAAATTCTGGGATAAAGCCATCTTTTTTATTTAGGTTCACCGTTACACCATCAGTGAGTGCACTTATTGTTTCTGTTTTTAATTTAGATATTTCAATTTTTCTTCCCTTCATCAAATAGGTCAGAGCTTGTTGGCTTAGTTGGGTGTAAAGTTCTTCATAACTTCTTAATAAAATCATAAATGTAATTTGAAATAAGTTGAAAAATTAGGTTGTGGGTCTCCCTTGGTAGAAATCATGTTCCGGGGGAGGAGAAATGGGAACACGAGGGCACAGCGATGCGACTGCAAAGGTCACGGAAATCATGGCATGAACAAAAGTCCTGTTTGTTTTGTGATTCTTCACCTGCCATTAACAACAAAACCAAACCGTGTCCTCTGGAAGCTTCAAAGACCTTTGTAACGTAGGGTAAATGTACCTATTAAGCTCACCAAAATCTACATTGAGACATTTTTAGTGCAAGGATATTGGTTTCAGTACAAGAAGTTATGTTAAATAAAACATTAATCTCTCACACAATATTTAATTTTATTTTAAATGACAAAAGCATTTAAATTAAGATGTACATCATTAAATGCAAAAAGTCTGGCTGTGCTTAATGGGTACATTTTTGTACCCTTTAAGCACACCCCTGTTGCCATTAAGCTCACAACATGTTTCATTAAAAATTCTTGTTTATTTTAAACAACCTTTTTAAAGAATTGTTTTATTTGAAGGTACAGAGTCAATCACAAACAAAAAAAGAACACTAAAATCAAGCAACAAGGCATTCAGTTTGATCAGTTATATAGCGAAGTGTCATTCAAACACATTGCAACATCTAGACTAGTCCTTGTTCATATAAGTAACACATATTCAAAAATCAAATAGTAGCATGAGCTTTGACACCTTTCGCTGTTCACACAAATATGGCTGGGCAACAAACTCAAGCTCCTCTTCTCTTGTATCGAAATCCTCTGACATTTCTCTTTGAAAATTCTTGTTTTAGACTTGTAATTCGTGACCAGTGTTTTGTTTTGCTCTATCTTCTGCGCTTCCGTGTTCTTCATTACGTCATGCATCAGGTCAGAGTTCACTCTTTCACCGTAAATTGATGCGTATGGCCGTCTGTTGGAAGCTAGTAATTTTAGTTTTTAAAGTTTTATATATGGATATTTTTCTTACACAAATGCATCGCTTCACTTCAGAAGGCCTTTATTAACCCCCGGAGCCGTGTGGATATCTTTTATTATGGATGGCTGTATTTTTTTGGGCTTCAAAATCTCATCCTCTATTTACTGTTATTATAAAGCTTAGGAGAGCCAGGACATTATTTAATATAACTAATTGTATTTGTCTGAAAGAAGAAAGCCATATACACCTAGAATGGCTTGAGGATGAGTAAATCATGGGGATTAATTTTTTGGTGAACTATCCCTTTAAGGCTGTGAAAATAAGTTATTAATCATTTTATAAAGATTAACTTAAAGTGACAACCATCAGTTAATATTTAAAGTCTCTTTATGAAGTATTTACATAGATGTTTAATGTGGAGCACACTGAGCTTAATTGGAGCAGCAATTTTTAATTAATACATATTACATGAAATTTAAAGGACACGATTTTGATAAATAATCTAGGTCATGTATTAAGTTTATACATATTTTACTATGAACAACTATTATTGACAATATCTATGAAATTATATTTTTTCTTACTGATGTCATACTGAAGCAGTGTGATTTTCATAGTGGTGGACCCTTTAAGCTCACCTTACAATAATATGAAGTTTTTAAAAATTGCAGCAGTTTAAAACCACAGACCATCAATAAACTGTAAATTTTTTTATTCAAAAATACTTCTTTATTAGTTTCTCACCCTCATGTCGTTTTACACCCGTAAGACGTTCGTTCATCTTCAGAACACAAATTAAGATATTTTTGATAAAATCCGATGGCTCAGTGAGGCCTCCATTGACAGCAAAGCCACCGAACCTCTCAAGATCCAGAAAGCTACTAAAAACATATTTAAAACAGTTCATGTGAGTACAGTGGTTCTACCTTAATATTATAAAGTGTCAAGAATATTTTTTGTGCGCCAAAAAAACGAAATAACGACTTTTCAACAATATCTAGTGATGGCCGATTTCAAAACACTGCTTCGAATCTTTTGGTCCATTTGTACAGTCCTTCTGAGTTTCTGAGTCACTGTACAGTGATACTGTACATGTGTAAAATGTTTTTATTTTTTTCTCCGTTATCACATTTGGGATCAATTTTAGCTTGGCTATTTTTTGGAGATTTTTCCCTAAGTAAAGAAAGACACAACATGTAGATGTAGAACTATAGAGCTGGAATATCATATTATGAAAAACTTTACATAAAGAAAAACACAGAAATGTTCTAAGGGGAAATAGTTTGTATGTCTACGGTCATTACATTTTTGGCTTAAGCCCTGGTTAGGTTCAACTCTTGTGCTGTCGTAGGTGAGATGTAATCATGTTTCCATGTTTTTATTTTCTCTTCCTAATGCAGGATCTTATAAATACACTTGGTCCTTTTCTACATGAATACACAGGAGACCAAGATACCGCTGACAAACAGTATACTTGCCTCTCTATGGACTCTTTCCAACCAGGAGTCCTATAGATGAGTGGCAGACAGATTTAACATAACCAAATCTACAGTTTCAACACATCTGCCTGTGTTCTGTTCTTTTGTAACAATTCATGTGTCACACTGCATCTCCTGGCCCAGAGGACAAGCCCTGCATATATCCCAATTAGGATTCGAAACAGCTGGGATTCCTAACACTATCTGTGCAGTTGATGGATGCCACATTCCAACTGTAAAACACACTGTGAGAATCCTGTGGACTATATAAACAGGAAACAGCACTATTCTGTTATACTTACAGGATTCTGTGACAGTCAGAGGCATTCTGTCATGTCAGTGTGGGTCACCCTGGTAGCTGGCATGATTCAAGGGTGTTTCGTTTGTCAGAAGCTTTGTTTGAAGACCCACATTCCCTGGTTCCAGAGGGCATGCATATAATTGGTGACTCTATATACCCTCGTTTGCTTCAGCTAATGAAGCCATACAGAGACGATGGCCACTTGACTGCCAGCCAGAGGCGGTTTAATAGGAAACTGAATTCTGCTTGTGTAGTCATTGAGCATGCATTTGGTATATTAAAATCGAAATTCAGGAGACTCAGATGTCCGCACATGAAAAATGTGAAGACCATTTCTTCCGCAATCACAGCCTGTTGCATTCTTCATTACATCTTCCTTGAATCCATGAACCACATAAAGGAGGATCAGCAGACAGATGATATGGAGGATGCTTTAAACACACTTCTTTTGAAAAAAGCTTTGTGCAAAAGAAAAGATGTCTGGGGAGCAACAAAAAAAGTGATACGCATGGGAATTGACTGAATATAGTTATACTTTATTTTTTAACAGATCAAAAACAGGTTTTTTTTTTTTGTTTTTTTTTACCATTTTTTTAAAAAATACTTCTTTTTTATTACCACTTACCTTTTTTTTTAACTGTTCAATTATTTCGCGAAGGCAGGTAAGTGTTTTTCACTAGAGAAGAGCAGCTATTCTTGTCACTTCATTCAAGATAGAGGAGGGGCGGAGTTAAGAGGTTTGATAAATGAAGTTTGAGGATCCAATGAAGTTACGAGGTTTTGTCACAAGAAAGTAAGTCAATTTTATTTATAAAGCACATTTAAACACAGCAGAGTTAACCAAAGTGCATAACAGAGTAAGGAAACATAAAATAAAGTAAAAACAGAGTAAAGCCAAACAAAACAGACAATAAAACAGGAGTATGATAATATTAAAACGCCAGGGAGTAGAGATAGATTTTCGATTTTGATTTAAAAATGGTAATGGAAGGTGCTAGGCAGAGGTCCAGAGGCAAGCGTGAGGTAATAAAAGCATGAATAACCTTCTCTAAGTCTTGGAATGACAAAAACAATTTAAGTTTGGAAATAATCCACAATTGATAAAAAATATTCTTAACAACAGAATTAATTTGTTTGAATAAACATAATTCTGACTCCAGGATGACACCAAGGTTCCTAACCTGGGAGGAAACAGAGGGGAAATGATTACCCAGCTCCTTAATGAGAATACTCCTTAGTTTTGGGGAACCAAAAACAATCATTTCCGTTTTGTCCTCATTAAGTTGGAGAAAGTTTTTTGATAACCATTTCTAATGTCTCAGGTGCATTCCAACAAAGGTTAAATGGAATCGGTTTCAACGGCAGGTACAGCTGATCATAAAAATGAAATGAAACAATATGCTTCTTAATAATATCCCATATTAGGGCTGGACGATTATGACCTAAAATCAAATTGAACTTTTTACCTCGATTACGATTAATGAACAATTTTTAGTTCACGGACAAGGTCTGTACTGTAAATATGCTTGACTAGGTGGGATATTACCACTTAATATCTAAATACATTTTTTAAATACAGAGATAGTATATTAAAAGCACATTTTAGTTAATATTTCATGGTGTCTCAAAATAGCACAGTTGAGTACACTTAGATATTCTTAAGATTATCCTAAGAAGTACTAAAGAAGAATTTTTAGTATATCAAGTACAAAATTAGTGCACGAAAATAGAGCACTTTAAGTACATTATAGAAATGTACTTTTTTTTTTTTTCACCTGGGTAAGCTACAGGAAGTGTTTGAGCGGCCATCTTACAATTCCCTACTGATATCATTGACTTACAGCTAAAACACTGACCTAAAATCACCTGCTTTGCAGCACATTGGTCGCTTATGAATAGTTTTAAAGATATATCTATGTACATTAACTGATATTTCTAATGTTATCTGTAATGTTTATGCATCTGTAATATGTTTTCAGCAGGATAAGAGTTATATAGAAATCGTCAAGATGGATGAGTCTACTGCAAACTGCCGACACAGGGAACTGAACTAACACAAGATAGTGTTAGATAGATTTCTTTATGTATGTAATTATGCATGAAATATTAAGCATTAACATATATCTGGGATTATTAGCAGAAATTGATTTGAATATTACAATACATAAAATCCCCTACTACTAAATTGCACTATATTATATAGAAAAGGTTCACAATGCATCATCTTGCTCTGAGCGACAGTATAAATGCTTGTAAATAAAGCTTCATGTCTTTAACTCTCATATGGTGTTTGGGGTCAGTATGACCCACATGGTTCCCTTCATCTCAGTTGCATAACATTTTGTGACTTCTTTTTCTACATTATCTATCTATACACACACAAAAAACTGTCATATATATATATATATATATATATATATATATATACAGTTGCAAGAAAAAGTATGTGAACCACTTGCAGAATCTGTAAAAATGTTAATAATCTTAACAAAATAAGGGACATAATACAAAATGCATGTTATTTTTTTAGTACTGTCCTGAGTAAGATATTTTACATAAAAGATGTTTACATATAATCCACAAGACAAAAAAAATAACTGAATTTATGAAAATAACCCTGTTCAAAAGTTTGTGAACCATTGATTCTTAATACTGTGTGTGGTTACCTGATGATCTACGACTGTTTGTTTGTTGTGTGATGGTTGTTCATGAGTCTCTTGTTTGTCCTGAGCAGTTAAACTGAGCTCTGTTCTTCAGAAAAATCCTCCAGCTCCTGCAGATTCTTCAGTTTTCCAACATCTTTTGCATATTTGAACCCTTTCCAGCAGTGACTGAATGATTTTGAGATCCATCTTTTCACACTGAGAACAACTGAGGGACTCAAACACAACTATTAAAAAAGGTTCAAACATTCACTGATGCTCCAGAAGGAAACACGATGCATTAATAGACAGGGGGGTGAAAACATTTGGAATTTGAAGATCAAGGTAAATTGTATTTAATTTGTCTTCCGAGAAACATGCAAGTATCTTCTGTTGCTTCCGAAGGGCAGTACTAAATGAAAAAAATGATATTCAAGCGAAATAAGAAAATTTGGACATCTTCATCCTGTTCAAAAGTTTTCACCCTCCGACTCTTAATGCATCATGTTTCCTTCTGAAGCATCAGTGAATGTTTGAACCTTTTTTAATAGTTGTGTTTGAGTCCCTCAGTTGTCTCAGTGTGAAAAGACGGATCTCAAAATCATTCAGTCACTGCTGGAAAGGGTTCAAATATGCAAAAGAAGCTGAAAAACTGAAGAATCTGCAGGACCTGGAGGATTTTTCTGAAGAACAGAGTTCAGTTTAACTGCTCAGAACAAACAAGAGACTCATGAACAACCATCACACAACAAACAAACAGTCGTGTATCATCCAGGTAACCACACACAGTATTAAGAATCAATGGTTCACATACTTATGAACAGGGTCATTTTAATAAATTCAGCTATTTTTTTGTCTTGTGAATTATATGTAAACATCTTTTATGTAAAATATCTTACTCAGGACAGTACTAAATAAAAAAATTGCATGCATTTTGTATTATCTATCTTATTTTGTTAAAATTTTGCACATTTTCACAGATTCTGCAAGTGGTTCACATACTTTTTCTTGCAACTGTATATATTCCAGCATAAATCTGAAAATTTCCACACATACTGTAAATGAAGGCCTGGTACTAGAGCAAAAAAAGCAATGTAGAACAAACATGAACACACACACACACACACACACAGACAGAGATGTGTGTTCACTATTTACTCCTGTTCATATCTGCTTATTGCTGATGTTTTTAGTTGGTTTTATTTACTTTTTAAAATTAATTTCTTATTCTAAAGTTAATTATCTTTGTACATTTGGATTATTTAAATAAATATGTGATTACAATCAAGTCTTGTCTTTTAGTGGCAACTTATGTGGCATTATTGCAAAAACAAGACACTTAAAAAAATTTGAAACTTTGATAAAAATACAGATTCAATCTCTGTTGTCAATCTTGGATCTTGTCAGACCGTCCACTCCTGCCCAAAGTACACCAGAATGCACGGGAATGCAGACCTCTACCCCCAAACACTGTGAGTGTAAACAGGAAATGAACACAATACGAGGGTTAAATCCATATGCAGTCAGAGTTATTTCTATGAATAAGTTGTGATGCGTGTATATTATTTCCTTTTGTTTTTGACCAATATCCACTTCAGACTCCTGGATATTGTGGAAACCCTTAAAAGCCACAGGTCAGCTCAAATTATATGGCTTTTACAGTTTGGATATGAATTAAGTGTTATTTGTATATATTGTTGAGCTAATTATTCATTTAACCAACGTTTAGTCGTTATATTTACTGCTTCGAAATACATGCTGTTAACGAGAACACTGTTGAATCATTTACAGTTACTGTAGCCTAGAAATAAAAACTGCTACTATTCAGGAAATAGAAAAAAAAAACTATATTTTAAAAATAAATAAATAAACACTGTTGTCAAAGTTGATATTGTGGCTTTATATATGGTCAGACACTTGCATGTGTCACAAAATCAAGTGGAGTTTGACCAGCGAATGTCGGACATGTGTGTTTTGTCCATTGTTAGAACAGCATCTGAGGCAGGAAGTGCATCGCATTATGTTTTTATCAACTTACATATTATAAAGTTTATTGGAGCTATGTGATTGCTCAGTTTTTACTGTCATTTGACCAAAATTTCATGTTATTAAAGACAGTCTTAAATAGCCTGTGTCTCGCACTTCTGTTTAGTACTTGCTTTGACTCGACGACAAATGCTGAACTCTCCGCACCTCAAATACACAGAACCTTAACCTTTATATATAGTGTTTGAGTAAAGGGTCACTAATAGTAATGAATTATGTGACTGTGATTCTTAAGCATTCATGTCAGTGAGCGCGGTATCGCATGTCGCACTTTTAATCAGTGCATTTAAACTCTGATTTTGGTTGCCTCTGAAATGGGTCAAACCATAGATATTACCTGAGAAATTTAATTAAATACTCAAGAAATCCGCGCTTATTTAAGGATTTACTGCATGGATGGAGAAAGAACATAATGTAGGTTATGTGTGAAATGGATGTGCACCGTTCAGTTGAATGATAAAGTTTACCAATGATAAAGTTTGTCCATCAGATGCGCGTGAAAGTTGCGTTCATTACCATAGCAATCCCCCACAATTGCACAGGGCCTCACACCCACCTTGTGACGGCCCTGAGTAAGCTATTATAAAACAAAACTAGTGCTGTCAACGTTAACGCATGCGATTAATTTTTTTCCAGTTTAACGCGTTAAAGAACGCAATTAACGCAGCATCCGTTTTTTCTGTCATCCTTTGGCTAGCATTACAATATATGATCACGCTCTTATTCATGCAAATGCTTTTAAACCATTTAAGCGTGCCAAAAGAGAACAAGAGAACGCGCTGTCTGTGAATGTCCTATCACACACATGACGCACAGAAAGACGCGCGCCATGTATCGTGCGCATGGACAGCGCGCCTGAATCGAGTTCTGTCACGCTTGAACGAACAAAAATATCCGTTTTGTCGAGTATCCCTCATTAGAGCAGCCTTGAATGAGTTAAATAAAGTCTTAAAACGAAAGTAAAGAGCTGTGAGAAAGTGGGACGCGTGTGAGATCCGCATCATGTGCAGCAGCAGCAGCTCTTAAAGTGACAGCAACCACTAATGCCGTCTGTCATTGAAGATAATGAAAGAACAAAGGTAATGGAGAAAATTACTCACTGCTCTTGACTAAAGAACTTTTGTAGCTGTAATAATGATTATCTATATGTAACTTTGAATCTGAAATAATGAATCTGAATGTAACTTTTAATAAGCAAGGGAAATTTCTTACTTTAAACAAATAAGTATTTAAATGTTTAGGACGTTTACATTGTAAGAATGTACAGGAAAACTTCATATATAAAAACGCTGACTCGTTAGGTAATGTTTTCTCATTAAAATCAGATGATTTAAAATCAATTCAAAAGAATGTGAGGAAATACCAATATGGCGGCGCGACGGCTTCACTTTTTATGATGTCATTGATCCAGTCATTTATATAATTGAGTGGTAGAATCTCTCTACAGTCTATTCTGATTCATCAACACAGTTTAACTGATGAATCATAATAAAGCCTAAACCCAGGATAGAGCGGTTGAGTGAATGTGGTCTGGACTGTGTGGATGAGGCTCATTGTGTTTCTGTAGATGCTGTAGAAGGACAGAGTTCCTGCACTGTGATCCACATACACTCCTACTCTACGGCTGATGATGGACTTTACAGGGAGTTTAGTTCCTCTGTTATTGTGTGTGAATAAGTAACTGTCAGTAGAGCAGAACAAACTCCAGGACTGATCATTAGATCCAAACACACACTCAATACCCTGTCCCTTCCTGCTGATGCTCTTATATGACACTGATATATACACAAGTCCACTCCACTCAATCTCCCAGTAACAGCGTCGATAACTCACACTCTCTCTACACAACACCTGAGCATGAACATCAAATCTGTCTAGATGATCAGGATACGACTGATCTGTGCGAGCGACAGTAATCACTCTGTTCCTCTGAGACAGACGAAGACGTACATGCACTGTGTTCAGATCCAGATTGAGCCAATGGGAATCTGATGGAGATAAAACACATCACAATCAGGAATTATCAGTCTGTCCCATCTTTTAATCTACACTGTAAAAATGATTTTTGCTGCTTGTTAAAAGTACTTGATTAAAATTAGTAAAAAAAAAAATAAAATAAAAAAAACACAATTACTGAACATTTTGTCCTAATTTTGTGTAAAATCCGGAAGCAGGCGGAAGCTAGTTATTTTAGATAAAGTTTTAAATATATATATTTTTTCTTACAAAAATGCATTGCTTCACTTCAGAAAGCCTTTATTAGCCCACTGGAGTCGTATGGATTATATTTATGATGAATGGATGCATTTTGGGGGGCTTTAAACCAAGAAATTGACTGAAAAACGCAGGAAAAAGTGGCTTATAATCCTGCGCCTGCAGTCGGGAGCCAAGTCGGATAATGCTTGTGTGTGCAGTGACCCCTTTGTCAAAAGTTAAAACAACTTGCATATGCAACCACTAACACAAAAGTAGTATGCCTCCATAGTTTTGTGTGCTTTCATTTGTTTTCTGGAGTAGAAGGATGTCCGTGCCCAGTTGTATAAAGCACCTTAAGTACAATTTTCCTTAATATAGGAAAACGTTTCAGGTTACGTATGTAACCATGGTTCCCTGAGAACAGGGAACGAGACTCTGCGTTTGACACGCTTTGGGGAACGCCTCCGCGTGAACCGGTGTCTGAAAACAATATCAACTCACGACAATCCTATTGGGGGGGGGCTTAAAGGGCGGCCTGTGAAGGCCACACACCTAGAACAGCTAGCTTGCTGATAAGCAAGATCCCACAAACATGGAACTCGCTCAGAATGAACCGAGTTTAACTAGCAGATAAGACTGTAGAGTGCCCACATATTACAGTTTACAACTTACGCCATCGTGCTCTAGAGGAGGCCCAAACAGGGAGCCAAATCTGAGAACCAAACTTTCCAGTGAGGTTGACTAGTTTAGCTCAACCTGAGCACACATTCCAACAGGCAATGTACTCAGTAAAAACACTTTTTACTCTTTATGCAAGAGGAGTACAAACTTACACCATCATGCTCTGAAGGAGGTCCAAACAGGACCTGCGACCTCAGAATAACATGGACGTCAGCCAGTGGCAGTCTAAACTCTATCTAAGGGAGTCAAACCTTAGAACCAAACTATTCAGTGAGGTTAACTAGTTTAACTCAACCTGAGCTAATTTCCTTCCACACATACCCACACGCAATGTACTCAGTAAAAACACTTTTTACTCTTTAAGCAAGAGGAGTACAAACTTACGCCATCATGCTCTGAAGGAGGCCCAAACAGGGCCTGCGACTCCAGAAAGACATGTGGCGTCAGCTAGTGGCAGTGTTTAAGCTCTAAGGGAGCCAATCTGAGAACCAAACCATCCAGTGAGGTTAACTAGTTTAGCTCAACCTGAGCTAATCTCATCCACACATTCCAACAAGAAGTGTACTCAGAAAAAACACTTTTTACTCTTTAAGCAAGAGGAGTACAAACTTACGCCATCATGCTCTGAAGGAGGCCCAAACAGGGCCTGCGACTCCAGAAAGACACGTGGTGTCAGCTAGTGGCAGTGTCTAAGCTCTAAGGGAGCCAAATCTGAAATCCAAACCATCCAGTGAGGTTAACTAGTTTCGCTCAACCTGAGCTTAATTCTATCCACACATTCCAACAGGCAATGTACTCAGCAACAACACTTTTTACTCTGTAAGCAAGAGGAGTACAAACTTACGCCATCATGCTCTGAGGGAGGTCCAAACAGGACCTGCAACTTCAGAATGACACGGGCGTCAACCTGTGGCAGTGCTAGTTTCCAAGTGAGCAAACTCTAACTGAAACATCTACCAACAAGCCTTGAAATACAGCAAGCTACTCAACCTGAGCTTATACATTCCAACAGGCAATATACTCAGTAGAAACACTTTTTAACCTACAGCAAGTGGAGTACAAACTACGTCACCATACTCCTAAAGGAGGCCAAAGTGAGGCCTACTACTCCAGAACACACGGGTGCTAGCCTGTGGCAGTATTAGAGTTACTGAGCTCACAAAGTGTAGGGCAGGAATCAGAACTAACATAAAGCACAAAAACCTTGAACAACAAGGGAGTGCTATTAATCCAACCCTGAAAAATACAGGGTGAGTACTTCACATCATAAGGTAGGAGAATAAGCAATAGTCTGCTACCTTAGCTGCTATCTAATTTGCACCTACACTGAAGGGACAATGGGCCTTGGCCTGACAACTCTGATAAGAGGAGGCCAGAACTAGGAAAACTAAACTCACATAACAGGGGTAGTATAAAAAAGGCATAAATGCTACTAGCAGACCACCTAACCCTAGTTCTAGCCTAGGCCAGCTATAGCTGTGGGCTTATAAGGCCAACACATAAGCATAGATCTGCCTGGGGCTAAGAAAACAACAGCCTCTAAAGCACACAATGTCAGGCAGGCCTGTAAGGCTGACGCTAAACATAGATCTATCTGAAGTTAGTGAAAGCTAATCTCAAAACTCTAGCATTT
Organism: Ctenopharyngodon idella; assembly: GCF_019924925.1. NCBI lineage: Eukaryota > Metazoa > Chordata > Actinopteri > Cypriniformes > Xenocyprididae > Ctenopharyngodon > Ctenopharyngodon idella. The sequence goes on from NC_067223.1 coordinate 25,981,815, forward strand.
ACCAGAGGAGAAAGCTAATAAACCAAAAGGTGGCTAACAGTGCGGCTAGTTACAGCTGACATCTGAATACATATGAACGGTGGCTTAATTATCTGAAGCCAACACATCCAAAAAAGGGGACAAACAAAGTACTACCCTAATAATATATCGCACCAGCCAACCTAATGGAACTTCAGGGCCCTAGTCCACATCATAAACAGGAATCTGATATAAATATAAGAAACCTACAAAGCCAATCTCAGCAGGTCTAACTGATATGCTCACAAACAGACATTGTGTGTAAGCAACACCCGCCTGACCTGCTGCCGTGTATAGAGCGTTGAAGCCTACCTATATCACAAGATAGTTGCACTCATCTCGTCAGTAGGAGGCATCGACGCGTACCCATACTCACTCCATCAACATCAGTGAATTAACCTGCTGAATACAGGTCCTTCCATGCCTTCTCGATCTCAGTATGAAGATCAAGAAGGAATGAAAAGCTTACAGAGGCTGGAGAATTATGGCAAAAAAGGAACCGTTCGACAAACCGTCCGCGAGCGGTTTCTTTCTTAACCTGCTCCAATGGCAGCCGCAGTCTGCCAGAAACACGTTCCATAATCTCACACAGCTGTACATACGCGAGGGCAGGGTGGCTTTGAGGATTCAAAAGGCTCACCATCTTCATCCTCATCAGCCATCTCCTGCTCTCTTGTTTGGCTTAGAACAAGAAGAGCAATTGCTGCTGAATCTAATGATGTCAAAGACAACACATCATCATAATCCCGCAGCTCTCTCCCGTCAGCCATCGAAGGTCACGGGGAATTTCACCCCTTCAACTCTTCAACAAACTCCAGCTGAAAACCCCATGATCTAGTCTCTACTCTGCCTCAGCAAGAGTAAGACCCGAACCATTAGGTGCAGCTGCCGGTCCTTCTCCTCTCGAGGAAAAGACCAGAAGAGAGTGGAGCATTTTACAAGTAAAACACACTCACAAAAACAAACAGACAGATCCCACAAGAACTGCCTGTACAAGCTCTTTTGTTCTCATAAAAGACAACATTATAAGTTATGTATGTGATCAGATGTCAACACTATGGGACATGGATGCACACACTTCCTGAAACGTTTGTTAGACATAAATTGTCTTACCTTATTATCGGTTTGATATCGTTTCAAACAAAACAGTCCCTGAAGATGAAAAAGAGAACCCCTGCGTTCCATTCGGAAGGGCTCATCCCTATGCCCTAATCCCTTCAAAGGGTTTACCCTCCGGAGTGAGAGCTTCGAAGGGATGAAGGGTGTAGGGGTCAAAAAAACTCTTTTTTTGGAACGCACTTCTGCGTCATCTTAACGAGACAATCAAGGAGGATAGATTGTGCAAGCTGCGCCTTTTGTTTAATGTTAGTTTATTTATTTATTTATTTTTTGGTTTATCGCACCATAATGTAAATTGTGTCTATGAATTTGAAACATTTGAATGGACTGATAAAGGGAGCTGTAAAGTATTTTTGTTGAAGTACAATGTCGTTTCGACCATAATAATGTACTAAATCTAACTCGTAAATATTATAGTAGTATATAAAAATGTTATACATACATTTATAGGTAAAATCAAACTCCTAACCTCCTGTACCTATTCTGTGACATCAAACAACTTCCCTGTGCAAAGGATCATGGGGGCCCGAAGTGTCCATCAGTTCAAAATCCTTCATTCCGAAGGGCCCTTTGAAGTGGCCAGTTTTGAGCACTTCGGTTTGGAACGACCCTTCAATATGGCAGCCATGATTGTTTTCACTCCGAAGTGCCCTTCAGAGGGCGATATATCCCGTTTGGAACGCACCGAATGACTGGTTCTCCAGGCGCTCCTTATATACTTCTGGGTCGCGCTATGATGACGTCATAGGCTGCCGCTGGCCAATAGGATTGTCGTGAGTTGATATTGTTTTCAGACACCAGTTCACGCGGAGGCGTTCCCCAAAGCGTGTCAAATGCAGAGTTGAGTTCCCTTTCGAAAGGGAATCCGGTTCGCTGTCGTGAAACACTTTTAAGTGAAAGTGTTTCACGACAGGTTTAAGTGATTATATCAAAGACTTTATATGCAACACCCTTAAGTCATTCCCATAGGTAAGGGGAAATCACACCTTAAGTTGAGGTGTTTTACGCAACTGGGCACTGGAGAAGTAAATATCCCAATTCAGTAGAAAAATTGCTCCTCTTTATAATGTAATGATCATGTCCAACATACTGTATGTTGTGATTTTCTGTTTATACCTCTCCTGTAATAGTGTCTAAACCATACATTAAGGAGTTTCCTCCATCTCGTTTATTCTGCTTTTCACTTCCTGCCCCCATCTGAATTTCGCACGTCATCAGTCCCGTGATTGCAAACATGCTATCAACTCTCAAGTCTGTTACCAAGCAACTAATTTAAAATTAAAATGGTGAATCAAAACAGGTGTGCTTTTAACGAAAAGCTGCAGAAAGAGAAGTATTGATAAGCCTGATAGAAATAGGCAAAGCCTATGACTGTATTTCATGACTCTGTCATTATTTATCAGTGTTTTGTCAAAGTACAGCACATCAATTGGGTGTTCAGAAAGTCTTTCCACCATCATCGCTGATCTTCATCGTTTATCATTAAAGGGTTAGTTCACCCAAAAATGAAAAATTTGTCATTAATTACTCACCCTCATGTCGTTCCACAACCATAAGACCTTATCTTTAGAACACAAATTAAGATATTTCTGATGAAATCTGATGGCTCAGTGAGGCCTGCATTGTCAGCAAGATAATTTACACTTTCAGATGCCCAGAAAGGTACTAAAGACATATTTAAAACAGTTCATGTGACTACAGTGGTTCAACCCTAATGTTATAAAGCAACGAGAATCCTTTTTGTGTGCCAAAAAAACAAAATAACGACTTTATTCAACAATATCTAGTGATGGACGATTTCAAAACACTGCTTCATGAAGCTTTACGAATCTTTTGTTTCGAATCAGTGGTTTGGAGCGCGTATCAAACTGCCAGTCACGTGATTTCAGCAAATGAGGCTTTGTTACATCATAAGTGTTTCAAAATTTCAATGGTTCACGTGACTTTGGCAGTTTGATACGTGCTCAGAACCACTGATTTTCATTTTTGGGTGAACTAACACTTAAATAAATGTGACGTCATTCTCAGACAGAGCTATTTATAGCAGCCCGCTTGAATAAAAGAAATTTGCCTGTGAATGTCTTCCTTTTTAATTCTTTTTTGTTCACTGACTTCATAAAACACCGTAAGAGCTAAAATGAGCAAATACAATAGATTTGACAATGAAACAAAACAATTTGCTATTATATGAAAAAATTACTGATTAAACAACATATAGTATAATCAACATAAATTTACTCATGAATCAAATTAGATCAACTGAATCAGCATAATGATGGCAATTATATACAAAATATAAACTCATAAAATGAACATTACTGACCTTGTGCCCTTATCAACCAGATACTAAACAATCAGGAACAAAAAACAAAAACTACATGTACTAATTTCCATGAATCCATGAATCATTAACTTTTGTTTGTCCATGTGCCGAACGCTTTTTCATCTTCCCTTCTTCCATGGAACCACACTTCAAAATATAAAAATATAAATATAAAAGTCCCATTAGGAATAATAGCTCAAATGGAGGAAAAATAATAATAATTTAAAAAAAATTGTGAACCAAAAGAACTAAACTATTTAAATAACTGAGAGTTGTTTATACTATTGTTAAGTGATTTTTACAGTTTGCTTTCAAATAATTTTGAAGTTAGGACATCAGTTGGGTTGTCCTAAAGTTAAGACAGTTTTTAGGATTTTTTTGTTGAGTTAGGATGCTTCTGTAATACTCTTTTCCTATCCGTAGTTAAGATAAGATAATGTGCTTAAGAGATTCTGTAATAGCTTTTGTCCTAAATGAGGTTCTGACTGAAATTGCCAAACAGATATGATAGGATTTTAAAGTTAAGATCTTTCTGTAATATGCCGAAGAGTACAGGCCCGGTTTCACATACAGGGCTTAGCCTAAGCCAGGATTAGGCCTTAGTTTAATTACAATTAACACTAACAAAATCACTGCTGCGGCAGTGGGGAATAAAGTTTTAGTCTGAAGACTGTTGAGAGAGCTGTGGCTGGAATCAGCAAGAAATTAAATTTTTGAAACTTCTGTGAGCTAAAAATAAGGAAACGGACTGGTTAGGTTGGAGGGCTATGAGTTAATTAACAATGAAAATTGAATGGCTGCTCATTAACTGATCTGTTTTGCTAGGCTTGATATTGTGGATGGTGTCGCTATATAATACTTGGAGATTGGAGAAAGACAAATGGATCTACGTCGTGGATCGACTTTAGAATTGCAAGTAGATTCGGAGCATCTGAAAAATCTGAAGAACGTGAGGATGAATAGAGTGTTGATTGTTCTGGTGATGTTTTCTTAGTGATTTCCTGCAGGGGAGGAATAAGCATTTGCTTAATACTTTACGAATGACAAACAAGAATCTAAAAGGCTGGGTTCAGATATTTGAATTTGCGTGCTATTAATAGCAGGAGCTCTGCTGGCAAAAATTATATTGTAGAAAAAAATGGAGATGATTGAGAAGATTATTTATTGGAACGTTAGAGTAGAGTGTTTATAGGATCCGAGTAGAGTGGCACTGGGGTGCATGACGAAGCTTGCATATGGAGCCAATGTCCTAAATTTCTGAAAGGCAGAATTTGGGCAATTTATTTTTAAATTCTGCTATACGTTCTGTTTTATTTATAAACTAATCGCTAGTGGAAGACCAGATTAGACGTCTGAGGATTGGCATTAGTTCGGAGGAACTTGACCCGTTGATGCAATAGACTGCGTTGGAGTTGTTGCAAATAGAAGAGAATGCTTTGGAGGCCCATTGTTTCCCCCACAGGGTAGTGGCCGTGAAAAGCAGAGGGAGAAATCTCTGCTGCGGCAGTTAAGTAGCACGTTTTAATCAAAAAGCTGCATATGTAACGGTAATGTAACAAATGAGATATCAGGTAATGATTATACAGGCCACTTTAAGTATATTTCTTCATAGCATTAGATGTTGTAGTGCTGCTGTCTGTCTTGTCAAACGTGTTTGTTATAAATGAACACGGTGGTGGTGTAGATATGGCATTATGAAGATAGTTTTTAGATTCCAATCATGAGCCGAACTTTTGTAGCATCACAGCATGCGGCCAGTTTGTAGCGCAGATGCGGTTTACTTAGCCCGAACGGAGCAGTCCATCTTTAACGATTCGGTAACACTGATTCACTCATGCTGTTTTTGTATATACAGTCTAAAAGGGGATATCACAAATTATTATTATAATTAGTCACATTTATTTTGGAATGTTTTCCTTGAATCATGTTTATTTATTGAACAAAGCAATAGTGACATCAGCATGGAAATATTCGCACAGTGGTTTAACATCAATAAATATTGTCTTGTGGACTTAACATGAAATTAACACGAGAGGCTCTCTCTCTTGCAATTTGGATGTGGCTGGCACATGCATGTCATAAACGAACAATTTATAGAGATCTGTCAGAAGCAGCAGCCATGACGATTAAGATTTGTACAAGAATCATCTGATGACCAAACCAGTTGGAATTAGCAAATGGAAAAATGTCAGGAGGGTGATTTGCATTCACGATGAACATTTTAGTGAAATGTACCTGTAACTGAAAGCGAACGTACTCAGACCACCAGCCGAGATGCTATCAGTTCTCTTTTAGAAGGATCTGAGATCTTTGGAATGCTCAACATATGGGCCAAAAAGTCCAGCGAACCATGCTTAGGCTCTTGAAAATGAGAACAAGCAGAAGTTCCATAGCGGTGTTGTGGGTCAGGGTTGGTACTAGGACAGCTGTAAAGAGGGTGTAAGATGGCATTTGAGTTGATGTAGGTAGTGGATAGCTAATGAAGGGTAGAGCAGAGGCAGGCACTGTTTGCAGAGGCAGCCTCTCGCTAGGTTCAATGTTACTGAAAGGAAAGTTATAGGAAGAAAAGAGGAGCCAGAGCAGTTCCTTGTTGCGGAGGCAGCCTCACGCTAAGGGCCACCCCGAAGATGGCTGGGAAGAATTGAGGAGGAAAATGGAGAGGAGCGGAGATGGGTGTGTTTGGGCGAGGCTAAGTAATTCAGCAGTGGGTAGGAGTGAAGACTCGGTCAAGGAAATTCTGTTCACATTTGGCAGCCATATTTGCGATGTCACCGGGCAGCTATTTTGGACACCCAAGAAGAAGTCCTATATATTTGAAAATCCTGAAATTGCAACAACTGCAAGCACATTAAATAACATGATTCAATTCAGCAACAAATCTGATGTGACACTTTCCTAAAAATATTGTTTCTTATGCTCAAATAGTGTTAAAAAGCTTATATTTTGGGCTGGATGAGCCAATGAGCAAATGCAGTTCATGCGTCTCAGAACACTGTCTTTTTGTATAGCAACCGGAGCTTGGCAGCTGCAGTGACACAAAGACTTTACCAATTGGTTCTTATTCCTATGCCTTTGCAATTTCTACCATTCATAAGTAATATGAGTGCACCATCTTTGTATATCTAAAATCAGGGCTCTGAACCGGTTCAAGGAACAAAAACGAAAACGAACAAAATTTTGACCGGAATGTAACCAGAAACGGAAACGAAATCAAATGTAATCGTTCTGAACAGAAACGCTAATTTGAAATGGCCATTAACCGGTTTATAACGTTATTTTTATCATTCTGTTTAATATTTTGATTTGGCAGTCAACCAATCACGAATTCAAATAGTACAGCCTATGCAAATGTGACGCTGACGCATCCAAAGTGTGTGAAATGCCCGCGCTCACGCTCTACCGTGAGTTCCCACGCTGACGCACTCAGGCTCAGCTGTCAAGTCTTCATAGGTTAGGTAAGTCACAATGGCAATGTCCTGGCATTAGTTTTTCCGATGATATATGTCACCAACCGTCAAGCATTAGGCCTACATTTAAGTGAAAATTTAATGTCAAGTAATATGCAGCTTGTTGTGCATTTTGAAACCAGCGAAAATTGCAGGATATGTAGAACGTCTCAGGTTACATATGTAACCATGGTTCCCTGAGAACAGGGAACAAGACCGCGTTTTAACGCATATGGAGAACGTCACTTGTGAACCGGTGTCTGAAAGCAATGTATCAAATCCCGCCAATCCTATTGGCCGGCGACAGCCTATGACGTCATCAAGACGTGGCCCGGAAGTACAAAGGAGCCGCCAGTGAAGCAGTCAGTATCTTATCGTCTGAAGGGACTGTTCAGCAGGCAGCCCCGATGCATGGCAAGGAACGCAGTGTCTCGTTCCCTGTTCTCAGGGAACCATGGTTACATACGTAACCTGAGACGTTCCCTTTCGAAAGGGAACTCAACACTGCGTTTTACCACATATGGGGAACGATATACCCACGCCGCCATGCTTGAGGGGAGTGCATGCCAAGAAGATGGCTAGACAAACGTCAACTAGCAGTTTCAAATGAAACGCCAGAGCAACTCCCCCTCAGGTCAAACAAAGGCTGTCAGTGACAGCATTCCCTACGGCCAACAGCCCAAGCTATAAGCCTCAAAGAGGCCTTCTGCAGAAGGCCTACCAAGGCCGCTCAAAGGCTTCTGGGACCGAACCTTCTGAGGAAAGAGGGTCCCTCTAAGGGAATGTAGCCAGGGGGCCCGAAGGAACCCCAGCCAGTCACTAAAAGGGGAACACAGTCACCCCAAATGCCACCAGGGAGGCCGACCCGGTCCGATAGCAAACCTAGTCTTGGCCAGCAACCTGTCTGAACACAGAGCCTCACCAACGCATTCTTCAGAGAAGATATCCAGTAAGAGTGACTGCAAAGGGGCAGTAAGCAACTCAGACCAGAGCGTAGAGACGGGCATCCTGGAGAGCAGGACTCAGCTAAGTGCTCTTAACCTTACAAATGAGGGGAGTAAATTCTGCTCAATCCTAGGATCTACTCAGCGCCTGATTATTCGCACTGAGGAGGCTGTGCACTCAAACACCCCAACAAGGGGAGCACATTAATCAGCCTGGGGGCTGGATCACAAACGGGAGGTCTCACAGAGGCCTTCAACCACTGACCAGCTTAGGGAGCTAAGCACTATGCAGGACGACCCTAACAAGGAGAGTACAGAGCTCAACCTAACAGATAGACCGTACTGTAGGCACAAAATCATGGAGGCCCAAGAAGGGACCTAGAACATGACAACAGTTCTACACAGTGTAGAAATATAAACACAGCAATCTCGCTAAAGGCCAACATGTGAAGCTACATGTTTAATCTGCTAAAGTTTCAACACCCAGAAGTGAGGGTGGGAAAGCTTCAAGGGCGGCCTGTTAAGGCTACACACCTCGAACAGCTAGCTTGCTGAAATCAAGAACCCACAAACATGTAACTCGTTCAGAATGAAACCGAGTTAAATCAGCAGATAAGACTGTAGAGTGCCCACATAACAGTCCACCTAACACAATCCGACAAGCAGTGTACTCAGTAAAAGCACCTTTTACTCTTAAAGCAAGAGGAGTACAACATACGCCATCATGTTCTGTAGGAGGCCCAAAGGCGGGCCTACGACTACTACCAGCATCAGCTCGTGGTAGTGTTTCAAGCTCAAAGGGAGCAAACATAAGAAAACCGAACAAAAGTGAGGTTAACTAAATAAACTCAACCTGAGCCAACGGCCACTCAGCAATGTACTCAGTAAAATACCTTTTACTCTTTAAGCAAGTGGAGTACAAAGACATACGCCAACAACTCACAGACACATGGCGCCAGCTAGTGGCAACTCCAAAACAAACCAACAGGCCATGGACTCAGTAAAACACCTTTTTCTGTTAAAGCAAGAGGAGTACACACTCCGCCAGCATGCTCTGAGAGAGGCCCAAACCGGGCCTGCTACAGCAGACACGGGCGTAGCCAGTGGCAGTGATATCAAAACCAACACAGAACTGTGCCAGCATGTTAACTGAAGGAGGCCCAAGTGGTGCCTGCGACTCCAAAAGACACGTGGCGTCAGCTAGTGGATTCACAGGTGACCAAGCTCAAAGGGAACCAGCTCTAAAACCCAACAAACAATTGCGGTTAACTAGCTTAACCTGAGCTTAAGTCTACACATTCCAACAGGCAATGTACTCAGACACACTAAACCGAAAGGGGAGCACAACAACATATGCTACCATGGTCTGAAGGAGGCCTGAACTGGCCTACTACTTCAGACAGACACGGGCATAAACCTGTGGCAGTGCTAAATTAAGTGAGCAAAACTCATGAACATCTACCAACAACACTTGTGAAACCACAAGCTATTGTGCTCAGAAGGAGGCTCAGATTCACCCAAGCCTTCAACTCCACAGACACAATAAGCTGTTGTGGCAGTGATAAACTCTAAAGGGAGCTAAAAAGAACCAAACTGAAAGTGAGGTTCCTGACCACTCAACCTGAGCTATGCAATCCATCAGGTTATGTACTCAGTAAAACACCAATAACCCTAAAAGGAAAGGGAGTACAAATAGTCACCATGCTCTAAAGGAGGCTAGAAACAGGCCTACTACTCATAAGAACAGGTGCTAACCTGTGGCAGCAAAGAGTTAAGCTCACGCATGTGTAGGGCAAAACTGGAAACCAAAGCAAACACAATGCTTTGCTATTCATACATACCATCCTGAAAAGAATGGATGCTTTCACCAAACAGAAATAATACATCTGTACTGAATCCTAGAGAACGGGAGCTAAACCAAGCTAACACCGTAACCTCAAGCTTGAATGCTAATTCAAGGGGCTCAGGAGAAAGACAAATTCAGTATGAATGAAGTTCTAGAAAAGTGGGGACTAAGCAACATTAGCATACACTTATCTAAACAAAGATAAGGGCCTACCACCTGAGACAACGGCACCAGGGAGGCTAGTGACAGCCTGCTACCTTAGCTGCTATCTAACTAGCACCTACACCAAAGCAAACAATGCCAGGCGGCCCAGGGGGCCGACCCAGACATTAGATCTATCTGAAGTAAAGAGTGCTAACTCAAACATACTCTAGCTAAAACCAGAGGAGAAGCTACTCTACCAAAAAGTGGCTGAGAGGCGGCCATTTTGTGGCCAACACAGTACAAATAAATCGTTCCAGCCAACCTAATGGAACTTCAGTGCCCAACAAACCCCTATCTTTTTCCATCTACACGCCCAGGAAAACCTAAACAGGAAAAACAAGGTTGACATATTTCATAACATAAATATAGACCAAGCTTACCTCCTGAGCTCTTACTGCCTCAGGGGACAGACCCTGATCCAGATCCCACAGCAGATCAGCCTGGTAGGCCTGTAAACACTGCCAGTGTAAGGCCGCCCCGGCCTGACCTGCTGCCTCGTATGCCCTGTCATTCAAGCGAGATGAAATGCTTAGAGGGCAGGACCGGAGCTCTTAGCCTCGGGACCCGTCCAGTGACGAGGTAGTTTGTAAACATCTCGTCAATAGGGGGCATCGACACATACCCATGCTGGCTCAATCCCTTAACATCAGCGAAATTCGCCCGCTGATGTCGGTGAATATGAGCCGAATATGGGTTCTTCCATGCCTTTCCGATCTCAACATGTAGATCAGGAAGGCATGGAAGGCTCACGGGGCAGAACCGCACGAGCAGTCCCCCTCCTAATACGCTCCCAAGGCAGCTGCGCGTTCCATAATTTCCAGCAGCTCCGCATACGCAGGGCAGGGAGGCTTCGAGGTCTCAGCAGGCTCACGTTTATAATACAGAAAGAACGCTGGAACAGAAACGTTCTGCTCGGAGTGAAACGATTGAATTTTTTTTTCGTTTTTAAGCGCTGTATAAAATAATCATTGCCACCTGTTTGAAACGGCAAAAGAGGGGGTGTCATTTTAAGACTTAGAATCTTAGCTTTACAGTGAATATAGAGAAAGACCAACTTTTTAACAACAGCTTTTAAATTTCCTGATTTCATGCTCATTTTTCATGGCATGAAAAGAAAAACAATTACCATTTTACTTGAAAATGATCTGTAAAAATCATACTCAACAGATGGTCTTGTTGTGTTATGTCTAGTTTGGGAAGATCTTAACTAGCAGTATAGAAGCATACTTGTTTTAATAAGAGACATCTACGCCAAGTTTTTGTAGATAAATGCCACGTAGGCAAATGTAAACAGTGTACACGTTAGGCTTTGCGCCACATTATAGTTCGTAAATTCATGAAACACTAGTTAAGCACAGTAATTCTTATGTAAATATTGTAGGGCAGTTGATCTTGATTCAAACGAGCCTATGCACAATATTACGCGATGCATAGACTTACGGGATCCGATCGCGTTGCAAAGATGATGCAGTGTTGAAAACGTATTTTTGAAAAACATTGTCTAGTCCACTGATGAAGAGTAATTAGAACTTAGAAGATAAAGTGAAATTACTTAGAGTTAACGAAAGCTATCATGAGCTTTATAATGTTTGGAGCGGATGTAATAACCGTTCATTCATAAAAAAACGTAAATCTTTACCTTCGTGCTGTGTGTGGAAATACAACCCGGAAGACAGAACGCAACGAGCGGCCCGTGAGGTCTATCATTGCTTTACCGTTTAGGCGTGAAAACAAATTTGCAGGAGGACGCCGAGGATGACATGCTCAAATTCCCTTGTTGTGTGCGGAAGGGGCCCCTTCCACACACAACACAAATAGTGTTCCGCAGAATACTCTTCCGTTTTCCGACTGCTGCTTATATACGCTCGTAATGATGATTGACAGGACTGAATGTTTAGGCTTCTCCCGAACCTACGTTTGGAACTACATACAGTGTGAGTGTTTTGTGTGTGTGTGTGTGTGTGTGTGTGTGTGTTTGTGTGAGTTTTTGTGAGTGTGTGTGTAGACGTACATTTTCGTAGTCCTGCTATAATCCTGATCTCTCCTCCATGATCCACACTAGAAAACACACACAGTGACACAGTTAATCAGTAAACAGTAAACACACACACTCTCACTCTCTCTCTCTCTGAGCGGAGTTTCTGTCTTTTTTCTCTTTACTTTACTTTCTTTGTGATCATTTATAAGTGTTTTTTGGAAGGAATTTTAAAGTTTGAGTTGTGTAGATGTTTATAAGTTGAGAACGCTGCCTGCCAGCATTTGCTGGCCAGGTGTCTTCAACACCAGCAATGGCGGCAGCTTCAGATAAAGTGCCATTTGAGCGACTCTCACGCAGGCACGGAATTAAAATGGTGCCAGTGATGAATTGCTCGATTGAAGAGTAGTCTGGCGGTTGGAAAGGCCGTCGGGTATGAGAGTATTATGTCAGTGTCATGAATGAGTAGTGCTGTCATTATTTTTCTCGATAGCATAGAGAAAGTGAATAGTGTGGTTCAAAGTGGGATAATAATAAAAGATACTTTTACCCCGGTAATGCCTTTGGTTCAGCCAGCAAGGAATATCACACTGTCAAATCTCCCACCTTTTATTAAAGGGATAGTTCACCCAAAAATGAAAATTATGAAAAAATGATTTACTCACCCTCAAGCCATCCTATGTGTATATGACTATCTTCTTTTAGACAAACACAATCAGAGATATATTTAAAAATACCCTTAGTCCTCCAAGGGTATAACGGTTGTGAATGGTAGGCCAAATTTTGAAGACAAAAAAATGCATACATCCATAAAAAAATGAATCTATACGACTTAGGAGGGTTGATAAAGGCCTTCTGAAGCAAACTGATGCGTTTGTTTAAGACAAATATTTTTATTTAAAATGCGTATTGCGACCCGCCGGAAGCTCGTTATTTTACTTTATAAAGTTTTAAATAAGGATACTTACAGTCCGGAAAATACAGTAGGCTATAGCAAATTATTTCGCGGACCCCCTGGGACTTTGAGAACCACTAGTCTACACAGAAGAAAGCTCTGTCTAGGCTGTGACCCAGTACGGGTTGTGTCGAGCCATTCATTATTCTGGTTGTTTGATGAGAAAAAGATTATTTGATGAATTTGCAATAAACACGGTAAGAATCCGTACAACTGCAGCAGAGGAGGACTATTATTCTGCTCTGCGGAACTGAGGAAGAACTGATGACGGCACGGTTTTATCTTCTGCTGACCAGTCAGCAGAAAGGGGCATTTAATTCCCACCCACGTGTAGAAATCGAATATTCAAGTTGTTTATTCGTTTTTCTACCTATGAATGAAAAACAAAAAAATCAAGCTGAATACTTTTTTTTAAAACAAACAAAAAAATGAAAAAGCAGCCATTTTCTCATTTTTCTGCTTTCAATATTAAGTCAAAAAATGACAGGGTATCTTCCGTTCATTCGTTTTTTGATGTAATATTGAAATCAGAAAAACGAGAAAATACCACTTTTTTTCATCTTTCATTTTTAAAATGAAAATGAAAAATTTAGTTGTTCATCGATTCCGCTCAATAGAACAATAGGCCCTTTGCTCTACAGCTATACAGATTCTTAACGCGTTTATTCTACATTTCACCTCTTTCTTATCAAAGACTAGTGAATGGCTTGACACAAATTGTACTGGTGCAGAGTCAGGGCTTAATTCAGTGTAGACAAATTCATCTACACGTGAAATATTAATTTACTTTGCAGCTGCACACAACTACCCCCTATAGCCTACAACTTTGCCTGTTTTATTTAACTGACCAACTATAAAAATCTAGTGAAGCTGCTCGACTCACGGGACAGCGTGGAGCGAATGTACAATACTTTGAAGTAAAGCGCAAAGTACCAGTATCGATTTAAGTGTAAATATGCTGCTGTCATAACTTGTTTTAGACAACATGCGATGAATTTGAAATTATATGACAGATAGGCTATGAAAATATATTTATTTTAGTGTATTTTACAGCATATCTATTTGGCCTATTCTATATTTGGAGTTTTTTTTTTTTCCTCCATGGAGAAGTGTAGGAAATGTAGATTATCACTGGCATATGAAATCAAATATACACTATGTATATATTAGGCTACATGCTATTTTTTCCTTTTCTTAAAATCATAACTTTTGTTTTAGGCAATATTCTGAGTTTATTTCATTAATATTGAGTATTAATGGATGTCACACAAAATGGTGTTTTATTTTCTCTGCCAACTAAACTTCCATTGCAAATCAGAACAGTTGTGCAACTGACTCCTAGCGCACAGTGCAATGTTTTGTCCCTGAATGAATCAGAGTCTTTGAACAAATCAGTTGACCGAGTGATTCAATGGCCCAATAGGTTATAGAGATCCACTTGGTATTGAAGGGGTGGATTCTGGAATCCACTGCCGCTTCAATATATATCTTTTAAGTTATTAGTCAACATTTATTTTTCTGTTAAATTATTTGAATGGCTTCTTCAATGTATGTTAAAGCATTTATTTTAATTTTTTAAACACTAGAAAATAATTTTGAATATTGTCTGTACCTCTCACTGAGAGAAAAGAACATGTTATCAGTATGTTTTGGGAAAGTTTCCTGCTCAGAGCAGAGCTCAGATCAACTTTGAAGAAGCTGTGAAATGTCTATCTGTGTATGTGTGCTAAGTGTTCTGTGCAGGTCCTTTGTACTGGTGGACAACTAGCACTCTGCTTGAGACCAGCAGATGCCATGTCATGAACCCAAAAGGACATCCAGTACCTAAATCCAGGGTCCCCTCGTCAGCATCCTGACGAATGGAGATATGCTTCTGACTATCTGTCCATGTGTGGAAGATTAACAAATTTGTCTATTTTTCTTAGCCAATCAGAATAATTTAACCTGAAGTAATGACGTAGTTAGTGGACTCTGTTAGAGTATAATTGTCATGGAAATGTGAATGTACGCAGAGCGGCCTAAGAACTCCTTGTGAGACTTGAAGCTGGCTTCTGCTGATGAAACTGCAAACTATTCTTCAATAAAATTTTCTTCAATTTATTATTTTTTTAAAACTCTGACTCCGGGTCTTCATTCATCATATCTGGTCTTTTGGGTCTTTAACTTTATTCCTGAATGAATCAGCGTTTTGAAAGAATCGGTTGAATAAATGAGTACTGGCGACATTAATTTCATAATCCAAATATCGTTTCCTTTTGTCATTCATTTAATATTTCTGTATTCAAAATGTTGTTTAAAACATTAATCTCATTACATTATACAATTGTAATTGCTATGCATTTACTGCCCTCTCTGAGCAACATTATCTAACATCTCATAGATCTAAAAGCAAATTCAGATGCTGCTTCTTTGCCACCTCTGCAAGCCTTTGGTTGATACTGATTTAACTGGTAACAACATTTAGCGTCATATTATTCTAATTTAATTGACTAAATTTAAGCACTTAACATTAAAGATGGCATACCTACATATTTAATAAGATTAGGAAAAAATCCTATATAAAGGTAAAAAAAAATCCCCTGAAAATCAATTGCCCTTTGTCAGGACACAGACGGAGTGAAACACAAGTTTATTTAGACAGAGGCACGAACACAGGCAGATGGTGGATGCAGGTGAGTAACAGGTAAGGAGTCCAGGTACGTAGACAAGACTAGACAGTGATGCGAGGGAAGTATGAGTCTTTATAGTGTCCATGGGTGATGAGGTGCAGGTGCAGGTGATTAGTATTCTGGGGACTGTGAGCGAGTGGGTGGAGTGTGGAGATCCGGTGACGATGCGTGGATGTTGGTGAGCGTTGGCTGTGACTCCGTGACAGTACCCCTGACGACTGGATGGGGCGACGACGACGGGGTCTTCCTCGACCCCGTGGAGCAGGGCGGTCCGGATGTTCGGCATGGAATTGTGTGAGGAGTGAGGGGTCGAGGATGTCGTGATGGTTGACCCAGGAACGTTCTTCTGGGCCATAATCCCAGTTGACGAGGTATTCTAGCTGTGGACGCCGTCGTCGGGAGTCGAGGATTGCCCGCACCCGGTAGATGGTTTCTTCTTCAGTGAGCTCGGGAGGAGGTACCACATCGTCACCGGGATCTGTGGAAGGAGAGGGCAGAGGATCAGTGTGAGGCTTCAACAGTGAGACATGGAATGAAGGTGAGATACGATACTGTGCTGGGAGATTGAGACGGTAGGTGACCTCATTGAGCTGCCTCTGTATGGTGAATGGACCTATGTACCAGGGACTCAGCTTGCGGCAGGGCAGTCGGAGACGGATGTCCCGCGTCGAGAGCCACACCTTCTGGCCAGGTTGGTAACGAGGAGTGGGGCCCCTTCTGGCGTCGGCATGCCTCTTGTATCTCTGAACTGCCTGCTGGAGATGGACATGAGCTGAGTCCCACACTCTCTCGCTCTGCTGGAACCAGTGGTTGACAGCTGGAACCTCCGAGGGCTCACCTGACCAAGGGAAGAGAGGTGGTTGGTAGCCCAGGATACATTGGAACGGGGTGAGCCCAGTAGTGGTCTGCTGGAGGGAATTCTGGGGGTACTCCGCCCAGGGTAGGAACTGGCTCCAGCTATCCTGGTTCCGGGGGCAGTACAACCTCAGGAATCTCCCGATCTCCTGGATCTTGCGCTCAGTCTGGCCGTTGGTCTGTGGGTGGTATCCAGATGACAGGCTGATAGACACTTCTAGGAGCTTGAAGAAGGCTTGCCACACACAGGAAATGAACTGAGGTCCACGGTCGGAGATGATATCCTCTGAAAGGCCGAAATGTCTGAATACATTGTGGAACAGGGCTTTGGCGGTTTCGAATGCAGTGGGAAGGCCCTTGAGGGGAATGAGTTTACAGGCCTTGGAGAAACGGTCCACGATGACCAGTACGCAGGTGAAGTCATTAGATGGTGGTAAGTCTGTCATGAAGTCAATTCCAAGGTGTGACCACGGTTTGCATGGTATGGGTAAGGGAACCAGTTTTCCTTCAGGGAGCTTCCTAGGAGTGTTGGCAATGGCACAGACTGAGCATCCCCTGACGTAACGGGAGATATCATGAGTCATGGAGGGCCACCAGTAGTGTTGCCGCAGGAGCGAGAGGGTACGTGAACTGCCTGGGTGTCCAGAGCCCGGAGAGGTGTGAGCTAAGTCCATGAGGGGCTGACGGTGGGCCGGTGGAACATAGAGAAGCCCCTCAGGACCTCCCGGCGGAGCTGGTTCGGAGCGGTTAGCTTGGGAAATACGTTGGTTGATGGACCACTGGATGGGACTTACGATCAAGGCTGGAGGGAGGACAGGTTCGGGATCTGGATTCTCAGGATCAGGCTGGTACAGACGGGATAAGGTGTCAGCCTTGCAGTTCTTGGTTCCAGGACAGTAGGAGACACTGAAGTTGAATCTTGTGAAGAAGAGGGCCCAATGGGCTTGGTGACGGTTGAGTCTCTTAGCTTCTCTGAGGTACTCGAGGTTCCGGTGATCTGTAATTACCTCGAACCGATGGTTCGCTCCCTCCAGCCAGTGTCTCCATTCCTCCAATGTTAACTTGATGGCTAGAAGCTCTCTGTTCCCGATGTCATAGTTTTGCTCTGCCGGGGATAGCTTTATGGAGAAAAAAGGCACATGGATGGAGTCGTGGTAACACCGCTCCGACCCCGGTGGCTGAGGTGTCGACTTCGACGACGAACGGGAGGTCAGGGTTAGGATGGACCAGGAACAGAGCGGAGAGGAAGGCTTCTTGGAGCTGATGGAAGGCTTCTCGGGAAGATGGAGTCCAGGACAGAGACTTGGGCCGGCCTTTGAGGAGCAAGGTGAGGGGTGCACTGAGGAGGCTGTAGTTGTGGATGAAGCGACGATAGAAATTGGCAAACCCCAGGAAATGTTGGAGCTCCTTCACGGTTGTAGGTAATGGCCAGTTGTGAATGGCTTGCTTCCTCTGGTCCATCTGGATGCCGTGTTGGTCGATGACATAGCCCAGGAAATGCACGGTGATGGTGTGGAACTTGCACTTCTCCAGCTTGAGGTAGATATGGTGTTCGCGGAGCTTCTCGAGGACCTGGGAGACGTGTTGGCGATGTTCGGCCAGGTTCCGGGAGTAGATGAGGATGTCGTCTATGTAGACTACAACAAACCGGTAGAGGAACTCCCTGAACACCTCGTTCATGTAGTTCTGGAAGAGTTGGACAGGCCATACGGCATACTCCTCCATGGCCTCCTGTTCCGGGATGGACAATGGGTAAACTCTACCCTTAGGTAGAGTAGCCCCAGGCAGCGGGTCGATAGCGCAGTCCCATGGCCGATGTGGTGGAAGTTGCGTTGCCAACCGCTTGCTGAACACATCCTGGAATGCCCGGTATTCAGGAGGAATTTCCACTTTGAGGTCTGTTTCAGGACTTTCAATAGAAGTAGAGAAGACTGGAAGAACATTGAAGTCAGGAGAAGAAGATCAGGAATTCGAAGAAGATTTTCTGACAGGAGATAAACAGTTCTTAAAGCATTCGTCACTCCATTTGCGGAGCGTCAGTGTGGGGGAGAAGTGCCGGATGTGACCACGGCCCAGCGGCTTTCCTTGGATGGTTTCGATGCGGAGATCCTGTTGGCAGCGTTTACGACGTACATTTAGTTTCTGGAGAATCTGGTTGCTGATGAAGTTCCCTGCGGAGCCGGAGTCGATGAGAGCTTGCGCTGAAACACAGACGTGAGAATTAAGAATTTGTACAGTAGTTCTGGTAGGAGGTGCAATGCGAGCGAGCAATTGGATGGTACTCACCGCTGGGCGTGGTGGTCGGATGGGACAGGCAGTGATGAAATGATCCTCTCCCCCATAGTACAAACAGAGATGTAATTGAATTCTTCTCTGACGCTCCGCACGAGTTAAACAATAGGATTCCACCTGCATGCTTTCAGGTGCTGGAAGGGTGACAGATGGTGAGGCGGGCAGAGGATTGGCAGTGGGAGTGTGGAGCACACATGCTGAGAAGCGTTGAGCCACGCAGATGGATTTTTGAATTAAGTTCTCCAAACCCATAGTATCATTGTACACGACCATCAACTGCTTTACATGAGGATTCAAACCCTGGTGGAAGGCTGTTATCAGAGCCGTTTCGTTCCAGCCGCTAGCAGCCACTAGCGTACGAAATCGGAGGGCATACATACTCACTGATTCATCACCTTAAAGTAAGTTGAAGATTTGGTTGTGTACAGAAAGGTCGGCTGTGCTTTGACCGAATACCTCTTGGAAATGGCTGAAGAAGGCGGCGATGGTGGCTGTTACTGGGGCGTTGGATTCCCAGAGGGGTTGAGCCCATTGTAGCGCTCGTCCTGAGAGCAAGGAGATGTCGAACGCCACCCGGGCACGCTCAAAAGAGAGGAGTTGAGACTGGGCTTCTAGATAGAGCGAGCACTGAAGGAGGAACCCACTGCAATCCTCCGCCACGCCAGAGTATGTCTGTATGTCTGGGACTGACAGAGGCAGCTGGTGAAGAAGCGGTGGGTGCTGGTTGAAGGAGTGCTTGGCGGACGGCGTGCACGAGATCAGCCAGAACTGTAGGTGAAGTGCTTGTGGATGGCTGTTGCAGTAAGGATCGCACCGCGTTGACCAAGGTGGCAAATGGATCCGGGGTGATGAGGTGCAGGTGCAGGTGATTAGTATTCCGGGAACTGTGAAGGAGTGGGTGGAGTGTGGAGATCCGGTGACGATGCGTGGATGTTGATGAGCGCTGGCTGTGACTCCGTGACAGTACCCCTCCCTCCACGGGTAGCTCCTGACGACCGGATAGGGCGACGACGACGGGGTCTTCCTCGACTATTTTACTTTTTTTAAAATGTGTGATTAGCCTATTTCAAATTGGCATCTCAAAAGAGTTCACCTCCGTCATCAAATCATGACGTCCAGTTCCCATTTCAATAAAGTCCATCTCTGAAGTAATAGCACCGTTTTGAGGAACTAATAACATGTAATATCTTTTCATATCTGTCATGTTTCAAATTCATCCCATGTCCAAAACTGTGTGTTGTCTAAAACAAAAGTTATGACTGCTGCATATTTACACTTAAATCGATAGGCTACTGATTTGCGCTTTACTTCGATGTGTTGTACATTCGCTCCGGCTGCCCAGTGCGTCGAGCAGCTTTGTTGTAGGCTGGGGGCAGTTGTGTGCAGCCGCAAAGTAAATTAATATTTATGAGAAAGAGATAAAATGTAGTTGCAATTAACGTGTTAAGAATCCGTACAACTGTAGAGCGAGGGACTTTTATTCTGTTGAGCGGAACTGATGAACAACTGATGACGACATATTTTGACGTCTGGCTGACCAATCAGCAGAAAGAGGTGTTTCATTCCCGCCCACATGTAGAGATCGAATATTCAAACTGATTATTCGTTTCCAACCCCAGAGCAAAAAAAGAAAAATCAAGACAATTTTTTTTTCGTTTTCATTTTAAAAATGAAAAACGAAAAAAAGTGTGGTTTTCTCGTTTTTCTGATTTCAATATTAAATCAAAAAACGGAAGATACCCTGATTTTATTGGTGTACTTTTGCGTCCATTCCTTTTTCATTTTTTAACAATGTCGAGAAAAACAAAAAACGAACGGTTGTTGTATTTTTAAATGCTATGTTGAATACCAAAATTTAAATTAAAACTGAATACACAAATTCCATGTGCACAAAATAAATATTGACTTATTTTCTGATTTTGGTTATTACATTTTGCATCTTTATAAACCAAATTTAAAAATGGACAGATTAAAGTCGAAAAAATTTCAATTTACAAGTTTTCTTTTGTAAAATTGTTGTTTCTCCCACACTTTCGAAAGCCATGTCTCTGAAACATGATAATACTTGACTTGATTTTCAACACATTCTTACTCAGGAGGGGTCCAATGCCGCATGTTCAAGAAAATGCTATAGCCTACTGGCGGCAAACGTGCCCAGCGAAGCGGGACATTCAAGCGCTTAATGTAAAAAAATGCTTAATGTGGCTTAATGTAGGCTACTACTAAGACGGTGATATTGGAGGAGCAAATTCAGTAGGCTACACGCCTTATAAGTAAAGCATAGGCTTATTAGGCTATGTAGGCTACAGACAAGCATTTTAAGCATGTTAAGCATTTTCCTAGAAAATAAAATAGGATACCGTTATAAAGAAAACGCTTAATGCACTAAGACAGTGATAGATTAAACGGCCAATAAAGCTTTAGACAAGCAGGTCAGGCATGAAGGCAACGCGTTTACACTTTCAGCGTTTTCCACTTAATAATAATAATAATAATAATATGTTTTATTTATTTAGCGCCTTTCAAGAACCCGAGGACGCTTTACATGAAGTTGCTAAATAACATGAATACATATACAAGTATACAGTCAGTATACAACATGTAATCGACCAGAAGGGACAAAGAAAGTTAATCTACATTAAACTAACAGAAACAAGCATAGAGCTGGGAAATTGAGAGACAATCAATTAACAAAACATATAATGTGAATAAGTGAGTTTTGAGAGCAGTTTTAAAGGTCTTGAAGAGAAGAGACATCACGAAGGTCTTGTGGTAGTTTGTTCCAGAGCTTAGAAGCTGATATGCTAAAAGCCCTACCACCCACACTAGATAGACGGAACTTGGGTACTGCAAGCAAGTTTTCAGAGCTCGATCTCAAAGTATGGGCAGGGACATGGGGGATAATCAATTCGGAGAGATAGGAAGGTGCTAAACCATGACGAGCCTTGAAAACTAGAGCAAGAATCTTAAAACTGGATGCGGTAACTAACAGGGAGCCAATGTAGTTGCTGTAAGACGAGTGATGTGAGCTGATTTTTTGGTAAAAGTGAGGACCCAAGCAGCTGAATTCTGAATGAACTGCAAGCGATTTATGACTTTTTTGGGTAGACCATAAAACAAGGAGTTGCAATAATCAAGACGTGAAGTTATGAACAACAGTTTCCGCATATTTGAGATTTAGTGAGGGTCTTAAACGGATAATGTTACGAAGATGGAAAAAACAGGACTTGACAAGCTGATTGATATGGGGTTCAAAACATAGCCTAGAATCAAACAACACACTGAGGTTTCGTATAGTGGAAGAGGGTTGAACCAGAACACCGTCAATGTTAATAGAAAAGTCATGTTGGGTGAGATCAAGGGATTTAGGGCCTACTAACAGAATTTCAGTTTTTTCCATATTCAACTTTAAGTAGTTTTGAGCCATCCATATTTTGAGATCGTGTAAGCAAGATGTTAAAGAAGAGGGAGGAAAAACAGAATTAGGTTGTACAGTAAAATAAATTTGTGTGTCGTCAGCATAACTGTGGAAAATTAAAACCATGGCGCCGGATGATCTGACCTAGGGGAAGTGTGTAGATTAAAAATAAAAGTGGACCAAGGACAGATCCTTGGGGCACTCCACGGGAAAAGATGACAGAATGAGAATTGAATTTGTCAATGCTAATGAACTGCTGCCTGTCTGTGAGATATGAACTTAGCCACAGTAAAACTGTTTCTGAAATGCCGATCACAGACAAACGGGACAGAAGTATAGAGTGGCAGACGGTATCAAAAGCTGAACTCAGGTCCAAGAGGACCAGAAGGCTGAGGACACCAGAATCAGAGGCGAGGAGGAGGTCGTTCACCACTTTCAGAAGAGCAGTCTCTGTACTGTGGAGGGGGCGAAAACCAAACTGAAATGGTTCCTGCAGATTATTTTTGTCCAAGTGAATCTGCAGTTGTGTGGCGACCACCTTTTCTAGGACTTTAGACAAAAAAGGAAGATTGGAAATTGATCTAAAGTTACTCAGTACTGTGTCATCAAGGCCAGGTTTTTTAAGTATAGGGGTAATCATGGTTATTTTCAGACCAGGTGGTACATAACCAGTCATAAGGGAACTATTTATCCTGTGAGTGATAGGTATAATGAGGGAAGGGAGAAAGTTTTTGAGTAGATGTGTTGGTAAAGCATCTAACTGGCAGGTGGAGGAGTCAGAGCTCATAATGAGCTGTTCAACCACAGATGTATTGGTGAGAGTAAAGTTAGAGATTGGGTAGGGTATCTGGAAAATAGAAGTTTCTGAAGGAATAAAAGAAGAAAAAGATTGATAGATATTGTCAATTTTGTGTGTAAAAAATTTCAGAAAATTTTCACAAAGGTCAGAAGAACCATTAAGAAGTGGAGATGGTGGTTTAACTCCCTCGAGTCGAAGGTATCACTGGCGATACCACCTAATTTTTTTTCTTACCAGTGTGAAAGAGACTCAAAATACTCTGTCAATGTTGCACATACAATTACGAGTTATATCTTTTATTTGTGTACACTCAGAGTAAAAACAAAATGTTGTGCTTTTTGTAAAATAAAGAAAACTAACATGATGCGTGATCTGTCGTCTTCCTCTGAACGAAGTCCAATCTGATAGTTCTCAGAAAATGAACTGTAACTTAGTGAATACTAATCACAAAAAAATTTGACTTATGTCTAAAGAAACGTTGAAATGTCAGGTTTTAAATTGTGTAAGTCAAATCGAAAACAAAAATTCTCTGTTTATGTAATCTGTATGAAAAGAGACACATGTCAGACACCCCTGATTCAGCTCATTATCCACTAATGCGGCCACGCCCACGGAGCTAGCGCTATTCAGACACAAATTCTGAGGCAATACATGTATACATCGTCTCAATCGTGTATTTATTGTCTTGAAAAGTGTTTATCTGTATGTTAAAGCCATGGTTAGCGATCTCTGGAAGCCTCTGTTAGTTCCTGGAATGTCACATGATATGCCTGTTCTTCTTTAGGAGGCGTTTGTGGACTAAAGGTGTACAGAGCGCCCTCCGGCTGCAAGTATAAGTTGAAAACGCAGTATCCATAGTGATGACAATAAATATTGAATAAATATTACTCCTCTGTATAGAAAATTAACATAAACATATGAGAATCCATCAATATTTCTCCAAATGTGCATGTTTTTAAGCATATTAAGAAATTACGGTCAATATTTACGAGTAAAACAGAGGTCAAAATGTGAAGCTTGAGTCTTAGATCTTTTTAATGATGTATAGTTTGTCAACTGCACATTAACATTTAGGCTATATATTATAACAAATATAGTAGCCTATATGAAATGCCATAGAGGTAGGAATGTTCAGACGCTTTGCATCACAGAAATACATATTTTAAAGTATATTAAAATAGAAAACCATTATTTGGTTTGAGACTTGAGACTTCTTTTAAAAACATTAGTAATGCGTCCAATCTTTTGACTGGTAATGTAATTTAAAATAGGCCTATACAAAATTTTCTTCACATGATGTGCAATAATATGTGCATGCATGAGCTCAGAAAAATCATGTTTTTTTGTCAAGAGTGGACATTAATCCTGTTATCAGCATGATCACAGAGGGTTTTTTCACAGCCTACCTGACTGAAAGAGTTCATTAATATGCAGGTCATTAGAGGTCATTATGCGAATCTTTTGTCTTCTCAGGTGTGAATCACAGCATTATTCATGAAGATTCACGCCTCCACGCATACTGTTTCTTGACAAAAAGTGTCTTACAAAATGTAAATCAATATATTGTTTTATATGAAAGAGTAGGCAGGATAATTTTTACATCATTTTGAAGCAAAAACTCTAGTCTACAACCTCCAATACCCAGAAATCTTGTAAACACAGATTTATTTTATTTTATTTTTTCTTGGCCTTATTTCAGTGACTTAAGTTTTTTGTTTTTTCAATAACCATGCATAAACGTTATTCCTTCAAAAAAACAAACATGTACATACATGTTCCTCACATAATATTGTAGCCTAGTTTGTGCTGAATACAGTGTAATGACACTTTTGTCATTAATATGTTTATGAACAACTGAAAAAAGCACAAATGTCAGGGCATGTCAAAACTTCTCCAGGGCCCAAAAATCCTCAGACCCCAGAGGGTTAACAAGTTTGTTGATCTCAGAAAAAAGGGTCCTGGGTTTACACTTTGCTCTGTTTATAATATTAGACAAGTAAGTAGCGCGTGCAGTGTTAAGGGCTTTTTTATATTGTGATATGAATTCAGAGTAGAGGGTAGCATGAACAGGAAGACAAGTCTTCTTATAGAGACGTTCAAGACGCCTAGCCTTCGCTTTCATTAATCTGAGCTCTGGGGTGAACCAAGGGGAAGAATAAGCTGAGGGGACAGTTCTGGTCTTTACTGGGGCCAGAGCTTCCAAGACATTAGATGTAGCTTCATTATATGATGAGAGAATCTCACCAGGACAACAGAGATTAACAGAGAGAGGCAAGGAGGAAGCAGCAATAGCAGCAGAGAAATTGTCAGCGTTTATGTTTTTCAGGTTTCGATAAGATATTGTAGATTTGATTTTAGATTTGGCAAGGGGGAGAGAGAAACTAAAGTCAATGAGTTTATGGTCATGTAATGAAGGGTCGGTAGAATGGGGATCCATTTGCAGCTTTATTAGATTAAACACCAAGGCAGACAGGGGCAAAGGCAAAGACATAAACAGGAACAGGCAATGGTCGAGGCAGGCGGCAGACAAACAGTAACGGGTCACAGGCAGAGATCAGGGCAGGCGGCAAGCAAACACAGTCCAGTAAACAGGCACAGTTCAGGGCAGGCAGCAGAGAATCACAACGGGTAAACAGTCCAACAGTAACAGAATAAACAATCCACAGGAAAACGCTCAGAAATGACCACCGGGGCAAATCAAGACTTCGCGGTGAGTGTGTGTGTGTGTGCGGCTTAAATAGTGTGAGCGTGATGGGGTGCAGGTGTGTGCGCAATCAGTCCCAGGAATGAGGGCCTATGGGAAACGTAGTCTGAATGGGAACAGTCAATATTCGGGTGATGGCTCCCTCCGGTGGTGCGGAGGAGGAGGCGAGGGAGCCACATTCGTGACAGGTCAGATATGCCAACTTCGAGACCCTGGACACAAAAATTATTAATACCAACAGAGCATATTAAGTCAAGGATATGAAAATGGCAGTGTGTAGGAAAATCAATGTGTTGTGTTAAATCAAAACAGTCCAATATAGTCATAAAGTCCTTAGTAGAAGTACAGTCAGAATCCACATGAATATTGAAATCACCAAGCATAATAATATTGTTATATTGAGCACAAGCAATAGTAAGCAACTCTGAGAGATCAGAGAGAAAGTTTGCTTGATGTTTAGGCGGTCTGTAGATCAGCAAAATCAAGAGTGGTGTGGGACCAGCAATTCTAAACGACAGATATTCAAAGCTAACAACAGCATGGAAGTCGATGTTGATAGTCTTATAGTTGTTCTTAATCACAGCTGCCAGGCCACCGCCTCTGCCAGTGAGACGTGGTTTAGACAGATGGTAGTATCCAGGAGGAGTCAGCAAGTTAAGCTGAGGAAAAACAGTTCAATTGGTGCAGTTGTGACGAGGTGTAAAAAAGCTCCATGTTAACCAAAAAGAGAAAAAGACAAGAGATGAAAAGGGGTAGCGGTCTAGTGACCATGAGTTTATTAATGAAGTACATTGCCTTACACAATTTGAGACGAGCAGCACTCACAAAACGCAGCCACACCAAACACTGTTACACGAACTACGTTAGCCAAGCCCAGAGGGGTATGATTGCCAGATCTGTCATGACCCGCGAATTCAAGCGTACCGAGAAACTCAGCAATGGGCACGGGCAGAGGGCTCGCGGGGAACAGAGGAGTGAGGCCACACCACATGATGGAGATACACAGCTTGCAATCAGTTAGCAAACAACAAGAAACGATGAAAATTAACGATTGACGATGAGAAGCGGCAGCCACAGTGCGCACGGCGTTCTCTCTTATAGAAAACCGTTAGAAACGCTTAACATAAAAATATTGTCCTTCCACTTTGTTTATGTTGCCGTTATCTTAGATGTAGATGCTGTTGATGACAAGAAAATGTGCAAGAAAATAGTTTCTCCCTGGTTGTTGTTTTAGTAGGATTAAGCCATGTAAAGCATCCCAGCGACGCGGCTGTAATGCATTGCTTTCAATGAGAATTGAGAAACATTTCATGTCAAACCTCCACTGAGGCAAAGGGCATGGGAATTTTGTCTTCATGAAAATTACATATTGGGGTATAATTTTTGTTATAATATTTTCAATTTGAACAGTAGGACATATAGCCTATAAAGCAAATACTAAACAATTTATCGATATAAAACAACATAAAACACCTAACAGCCAGACAAAAATGTCACAGATGTTGTTTTGGCCTTTATTTATATAAAAAGAGAGTGAAAAGCAAAGGGACGGGATCAAGATCATACAAACGGGAACTCGATAGGCTATGTGTTAGAGCGCTAAACAAGAGCTAATAAGGTTTAGAAATGGTCATGTTTAAGTTAAAATATAGCCTAAATGTAAAAGAATAATAATAATAATAATTTAACAAATTAGAATTAATCCAATAGGCCTAATCCTCTTTTTTAGGCGTTTTGATGCTAGTCATTCTATTGACGGCAGAGGAAAAGGCACTAGAGGGCGCTTTTAGCGTCTATATGACGCAAAAACACTAGAAATTAAATTTAGCATTTTAACAAAAACATTTAAATCATTTTACATTTTAAAAAAACAAGTTGTATATCATTTATATTATTTTTAATAAAATTATAATCTTGCATAAGGAAAATTAGTTTGTATCTGCTAATTGTATTCATCAGTGTTAGAATAAAAAAAAGAAACCGCATTTTCCATATTTCATTTCTGATTTAAAAAACAAAAAAGGAATGGACGCAAAAGTACACGGACCTTATACAGTTGTAATTGCTGTGTAAATGTAATTACTGTAAGTACATCTGAAAGCAACTCCATGCAGTTGGTTGATACTGATTTAATTGGTAACAGCAGCGTCATATTATTCTAATTTATTTGACTAAATTTAAGAATTTAACATTAAAGATAGAATACATATTTAATAAGATTAGGAAAGAAATTCTATATAAAGGTAAAAAAAAAAATCATTTGTTTCATAAGGGAAAGTTAATTTCTGACACTGGTAGATGGCATTAAATATGAAAACCCTTCATCTCTGGTTTATTGTACAAAGTGTTATTTCAGGGTTTTATTCATATAACTCAAATGAGTTCACCTTAAAATCATGATGTCAAATTCATATTTCACTAAAGTCAATCACTGAAACAACCATTCTGTGGGATAATGACATTATGATATTCATCGGTGTAAAGTGTTGTATGAATAAAAATCATAATATAACTATAATAGATGTGCTGTGAACATAAACTATGATACAATGTCATTTCTTTTAATATCTGTCATATTATTTCAAATTCCTCCATTGTCCAAATCTCAGTGTATTGCCTAAAACAAAAGTTATGACTTCTGTGTATGATGACTTAAATTGATACTGGTCTGGGCTTCACTATATCTCTGTGCTGTCCAGCAAGTCGCGCAGCGTTGCCACACAGATTTTGATAGGTGGTCAGCAATAATAAAACAGGCAGTGTGCCAAAGGTGTTGGCTATTAGATAGTTGTGAGTGCAGGTGCGAAGTAAATTGTTATTTCTGAGATAAACTAGTATAATAATAATATTTCTGAGATAAACACGCGTAGGTTGCCGAATTTATGGACACACATAAGAAAGCCTTGTCTAGGCTCTGCCTCTGTACTGTATGTGTTAAGCTATTCGTTAGTCTGGCTGTTTGATGAGAAGGAGATTAAATGTAGTTAGTGTACTAAATGTAGTGTAGTATTCCCTATAAACGCATTAAGAATCCATCGCAACGGAGGACTATTATTCTGCTGCACTGAACTGCGGAAGAACTGATGATGGCACGGTTTGGTGACCAATCAGTGGAAAGGGGTGTTTCATTCCCGCCCACATGTACAGATCAAATATTCAAGTTGTTGATTGGTCCGTGTACTTTTGCATCTATTCCTTTTTCCTTTCTTTGTTTTTATTTCTTTGTTTTTTATTTTAACACTGATGAATAGAATTAGCAGATACAAGCTAATTTTCCTTAAGCAAGATTATTTTGTTAAAAAATGATATACAACTTGTTTTTTAATATGTAAAAATGCTAAATTTAATTTCCAGTGTTTTGCGTCATACACACAGACGCGAAAGCGCCCCCTAGTGCCTTTTCCTCTGGTGTCAATAGAATGACTTGCTTCAAGAGCCTGCCTAAATGACATTGATTCATTTTCATTCGTTAAATTACATTTATATTTTAACCTAAACATGACATTTCTAAACCTTATAACCTTGTTTAGCGCTCTAACATTATCGAGTTCCCGCGTGTGGTCTCAATCCCCTCATTTTGCTTTTTACTCTGTTTTATATAAATAAAGGCCAAAACGACATCTAAACTAGTGTGACTTTTTCGTCTGGCTCTGTTAGGTGTTTTATATTGTTTTATATTGAGAAATTGTTTAGGATTAGGAGTCACTTAATAGGCTATAGCATATGCTATGCTGTTCAAATTGAAAATATACCAACATATGTTATGATGACAAAATTCCCATACCCTTTGCCTCAGTGGAGGTTTGACATGAAATATTTCTCGATTCTCATTGAATTGAGATGCGTTACGGCTGCGTCGCTGGGACATTAACGCTTTACGTGGCTTAATCCTTCTAAAACAACAACCAGGGAAAAACTATTTTCTCGCACATTTTCTTGTCATCAACAGCATCTAAAACCAAGACAATGGCAACCTAAACAAAGTGGAAGGACAATATTTTTATGTGGAAAACGCTGAACATTGAAAGCGCATTGGCTTCATATTCGGCCTGACCTGCTTGTCTGCATATCTTTATTGGTCATTTAATATCAGTGCCTTAATGCATTATGCGTTTACTTCATAACTGTATTTTATTTTCTAGGAAAATGCTTAACGTGTTATTAATTGTGTTCATAGTGTAGTGAATTTGCTCCTCCAATATCACTAGTAGCCTACATTAAGCGCTTATTTTTCATATTAAGCGCTTAGAATGTCCCGCTTCGCTGGACGCGTTTGCCGCCAGTATAGCATTCTCTTAGACGTGCGGCAGTATCGGACTCCTCGTGAGTGAGAATGGGTGGAAAATCAAGTCAAGTATTATCATCCCCGCTAGAAATTTTACGTTCCCAGAACGTTCTCAGAACGTCCCCACTGGTGCTAAGGACGTTGTCTAGTAACGTTCCCAGTACGTTCAGATGGTCATGATGTGGAGTTCTTTTAAGGTTTGGGGGACGTTATTTGGCAGACCTTCAGGGAACATCCAGGACGTTCTCTGAACATTTAGGGAACCTTATTTTATTTGGAAATATTCTCAGAACATCCCTGCTGCCCTTGTCAAAAAATTGAATTGAAAATTAGAGCTAAATTGACTAACAAAACATTACAAAGAGGACGTTTGGGAAGTTAACAGAACGTCCTATAGTAATAGCCCCCTAAACATTCCCAGAACGTCTTGAATGTTCCCTGAAGGTCCACCAAATGACGTCCCCCAACCCTTAAAACGCCACATCGCGACCGTCTATGAACGTACTGGGAACGTTACTAGACAATGTCCTTAACACCAGTGGGGACGTTCTAAGAATGTTCTGGGAACGTAAAATTTCTAGCGGGGTAACCTGTCACCTAGTAACGTTCCCAGGACATTCAGAGATGGTCACGATGTGTTGTTCTTTTAAGGGTTGGGGGACGTTATTTGGTGGACCTTCAGGGAACATTCAGAAAGTTCTGGGATTGTTTAGGGGACTATTACTATAGGACATTCTGTTAACTTCCCAAATGTCCTCTTTGTAACGTTCTCGCGACCATAAAATAACCAAAATAGAATGTAACCCTAAAGTCATATCGAGAAGGTTATTAAATGACCAACAGAGGATCGTGTGTGAACGTTCTGTTAATGTCCCAAATGTCCTCTTTGTAACGTTCGATCAAGCTGAATTCTTGTTTTTCAATTTGTTTGAAAAAAAAGGAAAACGAAAAAGGTGCCGTTTTTTCATTTTCCAATTTACTATTGTAGGATACACCTGTTGGGTGCTTTCTTTTACCCGTTTAGGTAACCGTAGCTTTCAGCCAGCACCAGATGTCATCAGGTGGTACCCAACCTTCCTTGAGTTTTTCGACCCTTAACCACAACACTCTCCAGTTGGTATATCTTATATTACTTTATATCACCAACATTCTGGACTTCATAGCCTTAAATGACAACCTTGCCCAAGTGGCTACGTTGTCCAGGGTTTCTAAAACCCATCTCGCTTGGACAGGTGTTGCAGTTGTTATTGTTAGGTCGTCCATGAAACCCCGCAGCACTGGCTGGATGATGCCTGACAGGGCCAGGGGATACACCTTTTGCTGCTGTTATTAGAATGTTCATGCCCATAATAAAGAGGGGGAGATGATACATCCCGTTGGAATTCCCTTCTGAAGATCCTGCCACTTGGTTTTCCACTGGGCTGAAGTAAACCTAAGTTTGATCCCTTCTAGATAGCTGGTGATAATTTTTTTTTCGAATAGCAATTGGGATGTGGTAATGGTCGAGTCCAAGCTGGATGAGATTGTATGGGATAAATCCATAAGTGTTCGTTAGATCACTTTTCTTCGGACTCAATTTTGCTATATTGTTATAGCCACACCATTTCATTTGTGTGTGTATAGTTGCACGTGTGTGAGTGTGTGTATGAGTGTGTGTTCAGCAGCAACATCTCTTCGCATTCGACGTACGTCCAAAAAGCGTTAACTTCCGCAACGTAGTACACAATGACAAGTTTTGACATGCCCTGACATTTGTGCTTCTTTCAGTTGTTCATAAACATATTAATGACAAAAGTGTCATTACACTGTATTCAGCACAAACTAGGCTACCATAATATGTGAGAAACATGTATGTACATGTTTGTTTTTTTGAAGGAATACTGTTTATGCGTGGTTATTGAAAAAACAAAAAACTTAAGTCACTGAAATAAGACCAAAAAAAAAATAAATAAATAAATTTGTGTTCACAAGACTTCTAGGTATTGGAGGTTGTAGACTAGAGTTTTTGCTTCAAAATTATGTAAAAATTATCCTGCCTACTCTATAAAACAATATAGATATTTAAATTTTGTAAGGCACTTTTTGTCAAGAAACACAGTATGCGTGGAGGCGTGAATCTTCATGAATAATGCTGTGATTCACACCTGAGAAGACAAAGGATTTGCATAATAATGAGCTCTTTCAGTCAGGTAGGCTGTGAAAAAACCCTCTGTGATCATGTCTCAAGCTCATCATGGTGTATATCAAACATACAGAAAAAACAGCAATACTGTGAAATATTATTACAATTTAAAATAATAGTTTTCTATTATATACTTTAAAATAAAATGTATTTCTGTGATGCAAAGCGTCTGAACATTCATGTTACCTCTATGGCATTTCATATAGCCTTTTATCTTAAAAGCATGCACATTTGGAGAAATATTGATGGATTCTCATGTTTATGTCAATTTTCTATACAGAGGAGTAATATTTATTCAATATTTATTGTCATTACTATGAGCACTGGATACTGTGTTTTCAATTCATACTTGCAGCCGGAGAGCGCTCTGTACACCTTTAGTCCACAAATTACTCTAAAGAAGAACAGGCATATCATGTGACATTCCAGGAACTAACAGAGGCTTCCAGAGATAGCTAATCACGCCTATAACATAGAGATAAACACTTTTCAAGACAATAAATACACGATTGAGACGATGTATACATGTATTGCCTCAGAATTTGCGTCTGAATAGCGCTCGCTCCGTGGGCGTGGCCGCATTAGCGGATAATGAGCTGAATCACGGGCGTCTGACATGGCTCTCTTTTCATACAGATTACGACTTACACGATTTAAAACCTGACATTTCAACGTTTCTTTAGACATAAGTCTCATTTTTTTGTGATTAGTATTCACTAAGTTACAGTTAATTTTCTGAGAACGATCAGATTGGACTTCGTTCAGAGGGAGACGACAGATCATGCATCATGTTAGTTTTTTTTTATTTTACAAAAAGCACAACATTTTGTTTTTAATCTGAGTGTACACAAATAAAAAAGTGTTTCACAGATTAAAATGGTGTATAACTCTTAATTGTATGTGCAACATTGACGGAGTATTTTGAGTCTCTTTCACGCTGGTAAGAAATAAACCGAGGTGGTATCGCCGGCGATACCTCCGACTCAAGGGAGTTAACATCACTTTGAAGCAAAAATTCTAGACTAAAATATAGTTCCCAAAAGTCTTGTGAAGAAAATATTTAGTATGTGTTTTGAGGCCTTATTTCAGTGACTTCTTTTTTCAAAAAACCATGCATATACATAATTCTCTCAAAA
Source organism: Ctenopharyngodon idella (assembly GCF_019924925.1). Lineage (NCBI taxonomy): Eukaryota > Metazoa > Chordata > Actinopteri > Cypriniformes > Xenocyprididae > Ctenopharyngodon > Ctenopharyngodon idella. The sequence continues at coordinate 26,014,985 of NC_067223.1, forward strand.
ATACAAACATGTACATACTTGTTGCTCACATATTATTGTAGCCTACTTTGTGCTGAATACAGTGTAATGAGACTTTTGTCATTAATATGTTTATAAGCTACTGAAAAAAGCACAAATGTCAGGGCATGTCAAAACTTCTCCAGGGCCCCAAATCAGCCTCAGACTTCAGAGGGTTAACGCTTTATGGACGTATGTCAAATGCAAATAGCTGTCGCACTGGAAGCTTGTTATTTTACTTTATGAAGTTTTACATTTTTTTTTTTTTTCACACAAATGCATCGATTCCCTTCCAAAGGCCTTTATTAACCCCCGGAGCTGCATGGAAGTACGTTTTATGATTGATGGATGCACTTTTTTGGATTTCAAAAACTCATCCTCCAATCACTTCCATTATAAAGCTTGGACAAGCCAGGATAATTTTAATATAACTCTGATTGTGTTTAGCTGAAAGAACAAAGTCATATACACCTAGAAAGGCTTGAGGGTAAAGAAATTATGGGGTAATTTTCATTTTTGGGCGAACTATCCCATGTTATGAAGCAACGAGAATACTTTTTGTGTGCTAAAACAAAAATAACAACTTTATTCAACAATTTTCTCATTTCCTTGTCAGTCTCTTGTGCACTATGGGTGAACTAACCCTTTAACTGTTTAAAGAAAATGAGTCTGTGCACATGTGCCACCCCTTTTCGTCAGGTTGTATCTGTAGAAAGAGTGAGAGTGACTGTAAGTGCAAGGTGGATTACTTGTGTGGAAGTGTGTGTCAATGAACAGATGAAATTTACCTGTTGAAGTTCATGATAAATATCTAAGTGTTTATCATAACGATGCAACATTATTATTGTGCAAAAGGCCATGTTCAAGTTAAACTTATATTATTATAATATTTGTACAGTGATCTGTTTGAGTATTGCATCTGCTGAGTAGGCGGCGTTTAATCTGAAGTCTCACGAGTTCGGCAAAAATAGCGCGAGATCGGATACACGGCAATGGAGGAAAAGAAGGAAGAAATGTGGTGTGTGTTATTATTGTAAATAAATGAGTCAAGGTGGATTAAGGCCGTCCAGTTATAGATCGACCATAGAGCACTCAAATCGTGAGCAGTTTTCAAATGTGATGGGCGGCTGATGTTGTGTGATCGCTCCGGAGATTGGTGGAATTGTATGGTGAATACCATCGCGTGCGTCATTGCAGACTGTAAGTGTTTCATTATTCAGTTTAATAATCATTGTCTTGATATGCTGTTAGATGCATCAATAAAATAATTCTTCAGTTGTAAAAGATCAGCTGCTGTATTTTGCATTTATCACGTTTGCAATGTCTCACAAGTTCACTCATGTGAAACGATAATGACGCAGCACTTTGTTGTACAAATCATATCAGAAAACTAATTGAGTTTTATTTGTTTTATTGTAGAACCACGTTTATCCAGCTGATCTCGCTCTGCACATATCACACACACCCATCACGCACACGAAGCTACAGGCTTCACTGTTAATATCACATCACATTAAGTCTCTAAGGACCAAATAAGGATACATTCTGACAAGTAACCACCTGTTTCAGCCCTGTAGTATAACTACAGCTAAACCTCTATTCTCAGTAAGAACTTTTGTAAATGTATGAAAGAAATAAAGTCAAACTCTTCCTGCTCAACATACTTGAGTTTATCCAGTGTGTAGTTTTGATGGTTAAGTTTATCAGTGAGCAGCTTGACCCCTGAATCTCCTGGGTGATTGTAGCTCAGATCCAGCTCTCTCAGGTGTGAGGGGTTTGAACTCAGAGCAGAAGACACATAACGACAGCCTTCCTCTGTCACCATGCAGCCAGACAACCTACAAAGACACAGCAACAGTCCACATGACATTAGTTTCACAATCAGACATTACTATCACACACTGACCTGTGCAGTTTGTATGCTGTTATTTTCTGTTGATTCAGTCATAAAATTAACAAAAGTGTCTGTCGAAATGTACCAGAGTAAAAGTATTCATTCATTCACTTTCAGCATATTAAGCATACAAATAAGAGTGAATGTGTGCATATTTTATTGTGATAGATTATTGTAAAACAATTTAACTCAGTATCTCCAGCTGACAGTTTGGACTCTTCAGTCCATCAGAGAGCAGCCTCACTCCCGAATCCTGCAGGTCATTGTTACTTAGGTCCAGCTCTCTCAGGGCAGAGTTTTGTAGAGCTGAAGACAAACTCTCACAACACTGAGCAGTGAGATTGCAGCACTGTAGCCTGTGTAGAGAACAAAACAAACAGCAATATCAGTGCTTATTAGGTAGTGTTTACAATCTAGAGCATAGATAACTTGGAAAACCCTTTCACAATGTCCTAACCAGACGCAATGCCGCAACACGCGATAAAAGGTATCTTTTCCATGTTTTGTCCTAAACAGCCGTGACACGCAACGATTCAGTTACTATTTCTCCGCGACATCGCAACTGGAGCTGCAACAGCAAGTATAGCAATGATAATATACTGATAATGATAATTTACTGTTTATGTGCTTTATTTAATGCTAAAAGCGTGTATGTGAGTTTGAATATCATTCTGTGCCTATTTCATTGTGTCTGCTGAGCCCACCCACACTCTCTTCTGATTGGCTGTGGTTTTTGATTGATTTTATCGCTTTTCATTGTCACGTCACGTCTAGTGTTGACAGTCAAATTGCTTGTCGTTGGAATCTTATCCCATCGGGTCTAGTTAGGACATGGTGTTTGACTGTAGTGATGTAAGCAAACAAACAATTTTCTTTTCATAAAACATCAAACCATTATTTTCAGTTTCTTTAATTTATGATACACTTAAGAATAATAAAATTGGTAAAACTCAGGTTCAACTTGTCTGATGGTGGAGACACTTTGGTATTTAATATCATCACACACATTGATACATTTACATTTATTCATTTTTCTGAACAGTCTAGGCCAACAAGTCATCCATGGAAAAAGAAGGCCCAATTACAAAAGACCAACATTGTATATAAATGAATGTAAAGAAGACTCTTACAGTGCTCTTGTGGTGTTTTTGATCACTGGCAGCAGTCTCATCAGTGCTTCATCAGATCTTCTGTACTTCTGCAGTTCAAATTTTTCTTGAGTCTCTTCTGACATCAGGAGCACAAAAGCCAGAGCAGACCACTGAGCAGAGGAGAGATTCTGTGCTGAAAGATTTCCTGAACTCAGATTCTTCTGGATTTCCTTCACAAAGTCATCTTTCAGCTCACTCAGACAGTGGAAGAGATTGATGGTCCTTTCCACTGATTTCTCCATCTCTATTTTTTGTTTGATATAGTCAACAGTGTCTTCAACGTTCTTTGTTTTCAGTTCCAGTTCTGGTAGTAGTTCCTTCAGGTCACTCTGATTAGACTCCAGTGAGAGACCCAGAAGGAACCGGAGGAAAAGGTCCAGGTGTCCGTTCTCGCTTTGTACAGCCTTGTTGATTGCAGTTTTATGAACTTTAAACAGTGTCTTTTTGGAGAAATACCATTTCAGGTTTTCTCTCCAGGATTCAAGAAATGGGTTTGTTTTCTTTTCTTTGCTAATCAAAAACACATAAAGAGCAGCAAGGAATTCCTGGATGCTGAGATGTATGAAGCTGTAAACGTTTCTTGCTGAAATAGCCTTTTCCTCCTGAAAGATCTGAGTGCATAACCCAGAGAATATCGTCTCTTCATTGACTTCTAGTCCACATTCCTCAAGATCTTTTTTGTAGAAAATCAGGTTTCCTTTCTCCAGCTGTTGAAAGGCCAGTTTCCCAAGCTTCAGAATAATCTGATCAAAAGACCTGGCATTGGCTTTAGGTTCAGGATCATACCTGTATTTTTCTTCCATCTGTTGCTGCTGAGTAAGTAAGAAGTTTGTGTACATCCCTGTGAGAGTTGTGGGAGTTTTTTCATCACTCTTTTGAGCCAGTAGAGGCTTAAGAACAGTGAGAGAGATCCAGCAGAAGATGGGGATGTGGCACATGATGTACAGGCTCCTGGATTTCCTTATATGACGGATGATGTTTCCAGCAACCTCAGAACTGCTATTTTTGTTGAAGTATTGCTCTTTCTGCTCATTGTTAAATCCGCGCACTTCAGTCACCTGATCAATGTAGTTTCGGGGTATCAGACTGGCTGCTGCTGGTCTGGATGTGATCCAGACAAGAGCAGAGGGAACCAGATGTTTCTTGATCAGGCTTGTAATCATTTTACTCACTGTTGTTTCTTTGTGAACATCTGTAAATCTATCATCCTTTATGAAGCTCAAAGGGAAGCGACATTCATCCAGCCCATCAAAGATGAACATGATTTTACCATCACCTTCAGGAAGAGAGGGCAATTCTTTAGGATCATTAAAGAAGTATTTGTGAAGCAGTCCCATTAGACTGCAATTATTTCTGATCAAATTTAGCTGACGGAATGGAAGAGGAAAAATGAAGGCAATATCCTGATTTTCTTTTCCTTCAGCCCAGTCAAGGATTAATTTATTGACGGACACCGTTTTTCCTATCCCTGCGATGCCCATCGTCAGCACTTTTCTGTTTCGTCGACCATTATTGACTTTAAAAAGATTATTGCACTGGATCGGTGTGTCCTTGGCAGCAAATTGTTTTAATTCGATCTGTCTCACCTCGTGCTCACTCACTATTCCTCCAGTCTCATTCTCCACCACATATAGATCAGTGTAAATATCGTTCAGGTATTTCTGATGACCCGTCTGAGAATTACCAACCAATATTCGCTCACACTCCTGTTTTAATTTGTCCTTCAATCTGCGGCTGGTCTCTTTGTAATCATGATGAGCAGCTTTACTGTCCTCTGCAGTTGAGCCTTTGAGAAAGAGGGAAAAAAATCAGCAAAAAGTTATCAGATTTTCAATAAGTAATAAAATCTGTATGTAAATTCAAATTTAGTCTGTGATTCCCATTACAAAAATAACCGCCGCACATGTGTGGTAATTTGAAAAGTGTTTCTACCATATTCAAATTAATCACTTTAATACTGTAACAGTGTTTAAATGCAGTTTTACACAGATTATGCTTAAGTTGACTACATTTGTGGTCATGGAAATGCCTTAACTTATGTCAACTTACATACACATCTTGTAGGGGTGAGCAATCAAAATCTTACATCATATATCACAATATGAGTCATTTTATTTCTCGCTACCAATATATATAACAAAATAGTTATTTTTGTTTAAGATAAGGTTGTTATGATTGAAATATTTTTAATTACATTTAAATTACATTAAATTATATAGTTTAATTTAACCATTTAATTTAATTTTCAACACCAATTGCAACCAATATTGCTACTAGCCTAACATAATTAAAAAAAAAAAGTTCTTGGCTCACTACAATGTCACGTGAGTATAACCCCAATGGATAACCACAAAATCTCTACTGCTTGACTAATTTCTATGGTTAACCATGTCTGCTGGTATATATCCCACTCCTAACACCTTGGTTTCAATTTAAAAGTTTCTAAATTATTTTCTAATTCCTTTCAGAGCATTCAGTGGATTGTCTCCATTAGACTCAGATAATCTTTAAGCCAATAAGTTATTAAAAGCTTTTTGATATATCAAGCCATTGACAGCTAGCACACCAATCAGGATGTGAAGCTGTAGTTCCAGCATGATTTGTCCTGCTTAAAGGGGTCATAAACTGCATTGTTTTGTTTTATAATGTTTCCTGGGGTGCACTTATAATGTTAATATGATATTTACATCGAAAATTGTCATAATTTAGAAAAAAAGGCATTTTTCCTACCCTGATTATAGCCCTTTGATTTGAACGCTCTGTTTTAAGGGGTGTGTCTGCTGTGAGACTTCAGCGTAAATGCCCACTGCTGTGATTGGCTGACATTTTTGCATATGAAATAGCTTTAAGATCTACCGCTGTTGTGTTTGGCCCTGCAGTTGCTGCTTGCTGTTACATATTCTCTTGTTTTCATGATTGTTATTAATGATAATGAATATGCACATTATTGGGTATACAGTAATAAAATACTTACAAATAATTTCCAAACTATTAGTTTATAGTTCATTCATAGTTAATATATTGTAGCCTTTACATTGTTAATTTATTAATAGGCTATATACAAATGGTGAGTTATCCATTCATTGTCACTGTAATTAACCAAATTATTATTGTTTATTTAGCTCATATGCAAAGAGTTAGATAATGTTTATCTATGCTTTGTTAACAACTTATTAACCATAAATAATTAACACTTTAGTTTAAGTCATATTTTTACTTATTATATTAAAATTAGAGTTAGTGTAGGGTGATAGAATATACACTGTACAGTATAAAAACCATTATGCCTATGGAGAGTCCCTATTAATATATTAACAATGTAGAGACTACAATATATAAACTGAATAAATTATAAACTAATAGTTTGTTAATAATTTGTAAGTACTTACTCTAGTAATTTATACTTCAACACTGTGAGCTGCCTAACAATATGTCCCTGCTCAAACATTCCACAACCTGATAAACACTGATTGAACACGTTCAGTTGATGAAAGCAAACACCAGCCACTGTCAACAGGGGGAAAACACAATGATCCAACCAGACCCAACGGAAGTGTCTGTTGGTGTCGGTCAGGCATCTGTCAGTGCAGTGTGAAAAAACACGACTGTTGTACCTTGATCTACTGTGTGCTTCTCTGGTTCTCTCTCTGAGGATTTTTGTGTCACTGTGTGGAGAAAGAATAGTGTGAAAGACAAAATATACAGATAAATAAAAGACTGTCTTGTAGCTAAAGCATGTCTGCCCATTAGCAATATTGCCATAAAACAAACTTCATTAGTTGTGTCTCAGTAAGCACTGTTATATTGATACCATTTCCTGCAGAGCTGTAGATGTTCACTGGGCCTGTGAAGGTGTTTCCAGTGAGTAAAGGTGCATTTACAGTTGCTCCTGTTTCAGCGTTCACATCAACACCGACCCCACAGTGAGTGCTGCTGCTCATCTGGACTAGAATAGAGAGAGATTCTTGAAATTTCTTAAATGACAAATTCAATATGATACACTGATATTCTTTCCTTCATTACCTTCCTTGTGTTTCAGCTTTTCTTCTTCCTGCTCATCTGGTGCGTCATAGTGCGGTTCAGCCAGATGCCATCGTCCTTCACTGACTCACTGCTGTTGGACACGAAGAAAAAGGTCCACTTTTACCAGGCAGTTTAAAAAAATAAAGGTATTATTTGAAAATAAATAAATAATATTTTTAAAATAGTGAAAGCAGGTGTCGAACCTTCTGAAAACATTGACTACTTGTAGAGGTCAAACTAAATATTTAGTTGGAGTTTTATTTATATACACAACTCAATTTTTCCTCTAGACCAGGTGACAATTCTCCATTTTCTAAGTTAAAAATATTATAATATTATATGTTATTGGCTTGCTCAACTCAAAAACAGACTCAAACACACTCTCACAGTTTAAATATTGAATATAGACTCATGTCTTTAGCCTGGCATATACCTAACTTAAGTCTTAAAGACCCCCTGTGGTGAAAATCAAGTTTTTAATGTTGTTTATATGCCTATTATTTATATGTTTATATGCTTTATATTTTATGTCTGAAACTGCAGTAAACCAAAGACAGTCTAAAACCCGCGGTTTGAAATCGTGGGTGTTTGTGACATCACAGACTACCTTGTAACCAATCATAACAGCGTGCCGGCAGGCTTTAGCATATCATTAACTATGACTGCTCTGAAGCAGGAAAGTCTCGGGAGAAGCCAGGTTATCCCGGTATATTTTTTGTTGATATGAAAAATTGTGTAGATTTATCAATATAGCAAGTCTATTACGATGTTATGATGAACTATAAGCCTTTCTCCACTGACGTTCTGAGTTGTTCAAAGCGTTGGTAAGGATACTGATTGTTAGAAGGCAGCTGTCTGACTCTGAGATGAAGAACAGGAACATGGTTTGTGTAACATTAGCAACACATTATTAGCTGTTTGATAACGTAGTCAAGCAAAAGGCTATCTATATTAATTCATATTAATTAATGACAGAACCATCGCAAGGGCTGTGCCAAGTGTTGCGAGCGCATAGGGGCTCGCGGAAAAGTAAAGTGACAGCCAACTTGAAGTAAAGCCAATAAAGTTCATGTTTTTGTCCTTCAAAATATTTTAATACTATAAACATAGCTAAAACAATATTGCTCTGAGCGTGTGCGTGTGACCGTGATTCATGTGCATATGTCAGTCAGTGTGGAATCGCAGGTCAAGTTCAGAGAGAGCTATTCAGTCCATTATAAATTCTGATTTTGGCTGCCTCTGGAATGGATCAAACCATAAATATTAGCCTACCTGATAACTTCAAGTAAATACGCTGGAAATCCATGCTCATTCAAGGATGTGCTTTTATTTCATGTACGGAGAAGGCACGGCGCCTGCAGGATTTCATCTGAATGTTTCTGAAAACTCCAAAAAGCAACGAAATTGTCAAACATCCATTTAGCGCATATTCACAGAGGAAAACGGCTGCTTGTTCTCTCAATACTGTGTGTTTTGCATCTGTTTGTCTTCAGCCTCTAGATTCAGCTACTGCTCCAGTCTCCTATCCCACTATCATCATGTGTCGATTCATGACAAATTTCAGTCTGGTTATAGGACTGCAGAGCACTGAAACTGCCCTTCTCAAAGTGACATGTTGTATCATTGCTTTGACACAAATTCACACAGTCTTTCATCTTCATTACCATCTAAACAAACAGTGATCATCTAGGAATAATGTACTGTAATGAAAACATGGCCTATGTAACATAAACTGCAGTGAATTCTAAATAGTAGAGTGTCATTCTTGATTTGTAAAGAGATTTTACAAAAAAAAAAGTATAATGCTGCCTGTTGTTTAGCTTTTAGAGTTTTGAAAAAGTGTATTGAGAAACATGTCCTAAAGTTAGTAAAAACTGTAAAAAGTGCAGATGACTATAATTTTATTTATCATCCCATCTGGGTTTGATTTAAAAAATAAATGATCATTATCTCATGTTAAAGCTGTCACTTCAACAGTCCAGTACAGGAGTACATTGGTTGACAGCACCACCTGCTCTACTGAATTTGATCTTCATTCAGCTCTTCATCTATTCTTTTTGCTTTGGTTTGAAACTATGGAGTGAAAATCTTGTGCACTCAACAGATCCACACAGACGCACAAACATCAACTCACAGATCAGACACAATATATGAAATCAGGCAACAACAGCCATGAAAGCTTGTGGAGGTTTGTTAGCAATGCAAGATAATGCAAATTCCAAAATAAAATGAAATGTTTTCAGGCTAAATAACCAGCAGGCAAATACTGCACATGATTATGCTTAATAAATCGAGAGGAGAAGAAATAGTGATAATAAATGAAATATGATTCATAGTTCATCTGAATCAACTCTGAACTGACTTGAGCTAAATAACGACACTACTGTCTTTCAGAGTCACTTTACAGCAGAATCTGAACCGTCTCCACAGCTGTTTCCATAATTGATCCTGTTGTTTCCTTCTGTTTATCACTGTGAAGCTGTTTTAACAAACTACATCAGTCCAGACAACATCCCAGCCATCAAAACAACAATGACAGAGATATAGAAGAAGCTGCAAGAGTGGTATTCATTCCTGTTCTGAAAATGTGTTAAAACTGAAGTAACTTGATTTGTAATGTTAAAAAAACATGACAGAGAAAAGATCACATATCACAGAGTCACAGAATTTAGCAGCAGCCTCGTCTGTGAAAGCAAAGACACTTGGCAGCTATTTCAAGATTTCATGTGTTTCCAGAGAAACTTCCTCATTTCAACAGATACTTGATTCATCCAGCAGCTGATGGAGAAGAGGATCCCCTGGCTTGCTGGAAACAGCTCCAGGTTAACTTTACCAGGTTGCAACAGGCAATAGTCATTGGTCATGCCTCAACTCTTGAGTGTCAAGGTCTAAATTATTTATAGAGTCCTTTACAACTACACTGTAGACCAAAAGACTCTACAGTCAGTAAAAACACCATAAAACATCATAGAAAATATATACATCAAAAACAAAGATAAAACAAAATACAGCTCCAAAAACTTCAACAATTAAAACAGAAATTAAGTACATTTTTAAGTGAGATTTACACATCTCAGTGGAGGAAACAGATCTGTTATCAGACGGAAGGGAGAGCTCAGCCTCAAACCAGAGAGTGTCAATGTGCTGCTCTTTTTGTCACTGTTTTTTAAAACACACACGCACACACACACCTTCCAGAAAGCAGGTTTATGTCTTAGAGAAGATGTTTCAGGGTTAGTTTACTTCAGATAAACGTTTCTAAGCTTCAGAGGTTTTCAGCACATGTGAAAGCACAGATTATTTGTCAGTTAATTAAAAATCATTATTATTCAGCGCTACTTTTCCCATCTCACATTTCACAGATCTGCATTCAAAAGTGAAAATATTGTATGTGTTTATGAACTTTATATTTTTGCAATAGAAGTTTTCTATATTTGAAAATGCATGAAAACAACTAAAGAAACATGAAACACGCACCTCAAACAATATTTGTAGACTCTTCTTTTTTCTCTTCTGAACTGTCGTGTTGAACAGCAGCTCTGAAATTTCTTTTGCTCCCTGGAGGAAGTGAAACTGCTTTTAAAGTGTCAGTAACGGTCAGACGTCAGCAAACACACCAACTCTAATCTGTTTTTTATTCAGAAATTTGTGTTCTCAGTAAACTGAACTGAACTTTTTGGAAGTACTTCTTTCAAGTTTGTTAAAACTTGTTTTGAACATTACAGTTTTTTATACAATCACTAGGACCAGTTTCTCAATACTTGAGTCACTTTTTCAAAACTATGTGAGCTGAACTGTGGATCATTTATCAATTATGTGGACAAAATGCATTCAATGACAAAATCTTTCTGTTAGATTAAAATCTCAACCTCAGGTAGAATATTTGTAGTCTCAGTCATCAGTTTAGAAACTGACGCCTCAACCTCTGTGATGTGTGGCAGCAGCAGCGCGAGATCTCGGGAGAATGACCAAGCAGACACAGAGCAAGTGTGGTACAAACATTCTCAGATTTATTCAGGAAGAAGGGTCATATTTATAGGCACAGGTCAAACAACAATCTCCAGGAAGTCTTGAGCATCCAATCATATTAATTAAGAATCAAACCTTACTTTGTATGGCATTTCAAGAAATATAATAACACATAAGAAATGTATGTGCATAAATGTGTGTTTATTTTCAACTTCTGGTTGTGTGTGAGGGTGTCACTGTGTGCAACGACTACTTCTTGTTTTGTCTAGGTTTGTCTATGATGTGCACATAACAGAAAAAGATTGCCCAAGACAATATTGCACAAAGGAAGTCAAAAAGTGACGCCCAAAAAATAAGAAATTATTAACATTTTCAAATTACATGAATTATTTTCTCATTTAGACACAAACTTTAGCAAAACTCTGAACAAAACTTAAGTTCAAAACAAGAAAATAATACAAAACTGAGTAAGACTTTTCTTTCTACAGTAACATATTGAAATATATTCTAAATCTAAAAAATGAAATGCTTTGAAAACAATTAGATGTAGCTGAACACATCTTTCAGTTTCATTACTATCCATTCAAAAGGGGAAACTTCAGAATAGGTTTTTATTAAGTTGGCTTGAAAAAGCCAACTTACTGTAATGCTATTTAAACTTATTATTCTTCTGAGACTAAAATTTCCAACTCTAACTCCTCCTAGAGCTTTAACTCTACAAACTCCAAACTCGGGTCAGACCTTCAGACTGTTCTGACTTGGTGTGCTTTATCTTTTCTAACTGATCCGACTTACGGTTTTCCTAAAAATGACTATTAAATCTCTGAAAAAATCCCTTTGACTTTCATTGACGAAATGTTCAAATGAGCCAAGACTGTTCAAACTCCAACTGTCAGAATTCAAACTACTGAAGCCCATTAGACTCAATTAAATTGCCATTCTATGTACTATTTCTAATCCATTGAAACTCATAAACTCATCTATCTATCTATCTCATATGACCATTTTTCTATCTATCTATCTATCTCATCTAATCTAACCATTTATCTATCAAACTAAATCTATATCTATCAAACTATCAAACAATCAAACTAAATCTATCTATCTCATCTAACCATTTCTCTATCTATCTATCAATCTAAATCTATCTCATCTGACCATTTCTATCTCATAGTAACCACCCAGAACAACCTAGCAACCGCATATCAACCACCCAGAACACTATGGCAACTGCCTAGCAACCACACAAATCACCCTGGTAACATCCTAGCAACCAGCCCGAGTACCCTAGCAACCACATAGCAACACCCTAGCAACCACCCAGAATACCTTAGCAACCGCATAGCAAAACTCCAGCAACCACATAAAACCCTTGCAACCACCTTGAGTACCCTGACCTCTATCTATCTGTCAAAACTACTAAACTAAAACTTAAACTTTCAAAGTGAAAACCTTCAAACTTTAAGCTTTTAAAACTACTTCAAACTTTCTGGACCGGCTTTTTCAAGCCAACTTAAAGTTTGTCTTGACAAACTTTTTTATCTAGTTATTATTATTATTCAATTTGGTACTATTTTCACAAGTAAGGTGTACATTTTCAAAACTCTTAGGACAAAAATCCAAACTGATCACACTTGTAACACAGCTAGTCATTCTTTCAAAACCTGATCTCATGTTTCATTCTAGTTTTACATATTTTCATTCTACATAATCACTGTTTCAAAACAAGATCATTGTGATATCATGTAATGTGAACATTTGGTTCAAATATAATTCTTTCGAAGTGATGGTGCTTTATGTAACGTTATCTAGTGTACATGATAAATTTGTGCTGTCTACTGTATACAGGCCACCAGGGCGCCATCCAGACTTTATCAAAGAATTTGCTGATTTTCTATCGGAGTTAGTACTGGCTGCAGATAAAGTCCTTGTTGGTGGTGATTTTAATATTCATGTAGATAATGAAAAAGACACATTGGGATTGGCATTTATAGACATTCTAAACTCTCTATTGGAGTTAGACAACATGTGTCAGGACCCACTCATTGTCGTAATCATACTTTAGATCTAATATTGTCACAGGGAATCGATATTGATGCCGTTGAAATTCTGCAGCAAAGCGACGACATCTCAGATCATTATCTAGTCTCGTGTATACTACATTTAGCCAAGGCTGCAAAACCGCCACCCTGCCACAAATATGGTAGAACCATCACTTCTACCACTAAAGATTGCTTTATAAATAATCTTCCTAACTCAGTTGCTTATTTGCGCTTAAAGGGTTAGTTCACCCAAAAATGAAATTTGTCATTAAGTACTCACACCAGTAAAACCGTTCATCTTCAGAACACAAATAAAGATATTTTTGATAAAACCTGAGGGTATCTGATCCACACATAGGCAGCAACATCATTGCACCTTTTGACATCCAGAAAGGTAGTTAAAAACATGGTTAAAATTGTCAACGTGACTACAGTGGTTCAACGTTAAAAGGCACAATCTGTAAGAATTTTGCAGTAAAATATACAAAAACCACTAGGCCAGTGTTATATATTTTGTTCAGTTGAGTACTTAAAATATCCCAAATGTTTGCAACTATTTGTAAATTGTGAAAAAATCATGATTTTAACCTAGGATACGGGACGTATATGGGGCTCATTTTTGGCTGGATCCTGCGTTGTGCGGCTCACGGGTTCAGCTTGGGCCAATGCTGAGTTGGCACGTAAACAAGGACGCCTGCACTGAGTTCACTATGTATGACAAATTGTTGAATAAAGTCATTATTTTTGTTTTGTTTTTGCACACAAAAGGTATTCTCATCGTTTCATAAAATTAAGGTTGAACCACTCTTGTCACGTTGACTATTTTAACCATGTTTTCAACTACCTTTCTGGACGTCATAAGGTGCAATGACATTGTTGCCTGTGTGTGGATCAGATACCCTCAGATTTCATCAAAAATATCTTAATTTGTGTTCCAAAGATAAACAAGGTCTTATGGATATGGAACGACATGAGGGTGAGTAATTAATGACAGAAATTTCATTTTTGGGTGAACTAACCCTTTAAAGAACTACCAAAGCCATGGTACAACGAGCACACTTTGGCCCTTAAGAGAGCAGCTAGGAAAAATGGAGCAAAACTAGATTTTTTTTTCTTCTTGCATTTCATGGAAAGAAAGCATTATTGCAAACAGAAAGAAAATGGCCTTAAATATAGTTAGATCTGCTTATTTTTTGACTCTTTTAGTAGAAAACAAACACAACTCTAGGCATTTATTAGTTACAGTGGATAAATTAACAAGAAATAAAGCTTCAGCTTCAGACCAGTGTTCATTTTGACAGCCATTTTTGATTTATTCTTCATCTTCAGACGAAAATGCTTAGACTTAGTCACATTTGAGCCTTTTTTGCCTTTCATAGTTTTAGTCGACGAAAAGTCATTGCATTTTTGTTAACTTTGTCATTACGTTTAGTCAAACTGCAGTTATCAACATTAATTTTGGTAGCTATTTTATATGTAGTCTTTTGACAAAATTAGTCATTATTATTTTTCTCTTTAGACCAATTCAGTTAAGCTTATGAACAATTTGAATCAAGGTAACAGGCTGACATTGCACTCTTAGCAGTAGCACTTGACATAATTAGTCAGCGTCCGCTTTCATGGTGTTCCTGCCGTTAAAGCACTGTTTCTCTGAAATATTCAAAGGTGCATTAAATCTGATATATTCATATTATTAAATTGTATATAAAATTATTTTATTACTATTAGAATAAGACGCATTACCTCTCAAAAATCATTTATCCTTATTTTTGTAACTTTTCTAATGTTTTTCTTGATTACACATCTTAATTTGATGTTAAATTTATTTTGTAACAAGTTAAAAACAAGTTAAATCCGGGAATGTTATTATGATGCTAATTTTTAAGTTGTGATAGCTAATTGCAACATTTAATTTTTTTTTTAGTGTATAAAATGAATATTGGCAGTTGTTGCTCCCATTTTAAAAATAATAGGCTTATTACCAAGCATTCTTTTCAATCTACAATCTAATAAAAGTCTTTAAAAACACCAACTTTCAGTTTCAAACTTTCATTTTCTAGTTAACTGTCCCACTGAAAAGGCAAGACAAGGCAAGTTTATTTATATAGCACATTTCATACACAGTAGTAATTCAGTGCTTTACATAGAAAAGGACTTAAAATAATCATAAAATAATCAAAATATATGCATAAGAAATAAAAATATCATACCTGGCTACCTGAATCACTAAATTTGGGGCTCCCCTGTCTGAATGGAGGAGTCAGAGAGCTTCAGTTCGTGAGACACACTAGTAGAAAGAGCTCTTCTCATAACCCGTTATTGAACAAACTGCTTATATTATGCTTTTATTAGGCATTTTTTTTGGTTTTCATATCTCTAATTGTTTTGTTTTGCAGTGTACACAAGCTCTTTTTAACTGATTTGTGTACAGATCTTTTGAAAGAAGATATAATTACTTTTATGCTTTGAAACTTACCAGTTTACCAGTGACTTTGATTAATAATGTAATAACTAAAACAATTAAAATTTTCAGTTATGCTTTCAGCAAAGGAGCAAAAGAAAGTACAAAGTTATAATCATATAATTCAATGAATCATAAGTTTCATTTTAACCTTATATGTTTTTCCTTTACATCATTAATGTGTTAAATATAGACATATGCAAGCAAAAACAATGCTTGTCCCCAAAACACTGCTTGCATACAGACAGCTGGTCTACTCATATTCAGCCCCGCAAGACCAAGCTTCACCAGCTCAGTTTTTCTTGAGAACAGCATGAATAGGCTGGTCCACCAGCTAGACCAGCACTATACCAGCAATAACCAGCTTGGACCAGCACTAAACTAGCACTAACCAGCCTGGACCAGCATGGAATCCAAGCAGGGTTTTTCAGCAGGGTAATTTTAAGTGTCCTCTGGCATTCAACAAAGAGAGCATCTTGCTGTATCTAGAAAGAGCCAATCGCATTGTTTCGAACCAAGCAAACAGTTGTGATCTTCAATTCACAGTCTTACATCTTTGCTCTTCACATATTGTAAAGGCAGTGTTCCAGGCATTTTCAAAAAAGACCAACAGCAAAGCTTTAAAGGAGTATGCCACCTACTGCTTTGCAAAACAGCACCCATCTGGAAAAGGCAACAGCAGTATTTGAGGATATGTGTGTGCTCTTCACATCAGCAGAAGAAACAGATGTGGTTGATGTTGACAAAGCTTCCCTGGACCTAAAAGTAATGAAAACCGCAATAAACATAGATAAGTCAAGAAACAATGCCAGAGGCCACAGAAACATCAGAAACTGCAACTTCAAGTGTGTGGCAGATCACCATTAACTTCAGTGTTTACTTCCATTTTTGGACAGAACCAACAGCCTCCACTTCAGTAGCAAAACGGGGGGAAAAAATTGATTTTTTCTATCCAGAACTCATTGACATCCTTACGAACATCTACATGAGCATTTCTCCCTCTGAAATGGAGTGCTTATTGGGGATCTTCTGGTTTTCTCAAATCAGCACAGCAAAATGTATGTCGCAACCATCCAAAACTGGGAAACTAACTGTCATGTGGAACAGTGGTATTGGATCAAACAGAACATCCCTCAAACAAAAAAGTTCCTGCGTCCTGCTGACTTTATACACAAAATGTATGGATCCCTACAAGGCAGATACAGAGAACACACAATTAACCAAAATCTCTTACTGCCTACCATGATCCACAACCTAAAGAAAAATTCTTCAGCCAGAAAGAAGACTGGGCAAAGAAAACATGACAAACATAGGACACAATACTTTGAACCACCTCATGTATTGCCACAGCCATCACAAAGTCCAGAAAGCAAACACACACCAGCAACACCAACAATATCAGCCATAAGGAAAACAGCAAAGAAATTGCAGACACACAAATGGACCGGTCAACAAAATCAAAACATGAGTCAAAACAGAGGTACAATACTGTTCCCGATTATATGGATCAAACATTTACAACATCTCAGGACACAGCTGATCAGGGATTAATTCATATCATATCCTTTAAAATTAATTCTATGCATTTAACATCTTTTTAATAATAAAAATATTTGCAAATCAAATACCATTGGTACAAAAACGATTGTGAAGTGGGTAATACACTTTAAGTGTATTACCCCTAACTGTGTCATATATTTATCAAAGACAAAATGAGGTTTGTTTGCCTTGGCAAAAGTGAGTGGATGGAGGTTAAGTGTTGAGGGGGCACAATTATGCACACAATCCAGCAGGATTCATACAGCTGTGGTGTGTTTGTCATGCAGGTATTTTTTTCTTTCTCTCAATTGGTAATTAAAACCTTTATACAGTTGAGACACTAAATACATTTCATTGTTCAATGACAGCAAAGGGGGTTGTCACAAGTTTCCCTGAAGTTCCCTTCCACTTTGACATTGATTCTTCTGTGACCAATATGGAGGAACTTCGTGAGAAATGCCTCGATAAATGAAGCTACTGATCCTGATGAAAGTGCCTATCAACTTCCTAAATGTGGTGATAAAGTTGAAAATGGTGATCTCAGTGGTGTCCAGGATTTGGAGACAATCATGGAAACTGAATGCACAGCAGAGGCTTATCCTGGGACAACTGGTGACTGTGGAAATGGGGTTGAGAGCGATGAAGAAATTCAACAGCCAACTCTGACAACTAGCTTGATGAACTGCGCCATGGAGTATGGTATCACTTTGGATGCACTGACAGCCTTGTTGTCAGTATAAAGGCATCACCACCCATCCATGCCTAAAGATGCTTGGACTCCTCCATACCAAAAGAAATTACACGATCAAGCAGGTGCAGGTGGTGCTTTCTTCTGCTTTGGAATTATAAACTCTGTCACATTTCATAAACAATGCTTGGTTGAAAATTAAACATAGGTGGACACAATCAAATTACAACTCAGTTTTGATGGCTTCCTCTTTATAAGAGTTCAGGTGTCCAGCTATGGCCAGTTTTGGGGTTGCTTGTTTGGTGGAATGTCAAAACCACATCCTCTGGGAGACTACTTGAAAAATCTGGTGACAGACAATAACATCTTAGCAGCTGGGTTTACATTTGAAGGTGAAACTTTGTTCATAAAGATAACTAAGAATGTACTAATATTGCTATTAGTATGCCCTTGTGCATTGAAACTCATTAAAAAGCTCCAATACAAAAAAACAAAACAAAAAAAACCCCACGGTAACACTTTATTTTAGGGTCTTTTAACTAGTTGCTTATTAGCATACATATTACTAGAATATTGGCTATTTATTAGTACTTATTAAGTACATATTAATGCCTTATTCTGCATGACCTTATTCTACATTCTTAATCCTACCCAATACCTAAACTTAACAACTACCTTACTAACTATTAATAAGCAGTAAATTAGGAGTTTATTAAGGGAAAAGTCATAGTTAGTAGTTTATATGTGTTCCCTATACTAAAGTGTTACCAAACACGCAGTGTGTATAGTACGTGTTTGTGTCCAAACAAAGAAACACAGACAACAGATCCAACAGAGATATGGAGATATCAAAGATATCTGTAAAGTAAATTTATCTAATTAATAGAATATTATCCCTTTTCTTTTGCCATCTTCTGTCAAAAAAGATTAAAAAAAATTTACATTTTGAAATGTAAAATTTCTTTGCTTCATTGGAATGAGCTGACACTTGGTGACTTTTGTCACGTTAGCTATGTCAACACATTTTATCCATAAAGTCAAGTGTATTAGGTCTAACATATCATCTAAAATTCTTTTCCTCTGGAAAGGCTCCTCATCGGAGCTCCCTTTCTCTTTTCCGACCTGTGTCACCTTCACAGCTCTATGATATTGTTCATAGTATGAAGCCTTTTTCCAGCATTAAGGCAAGTTGTTACTCCTATTATCAATAGCTCCTTTAGCAAATGGAATTGTACCAGCCACTTTTAAACATGCCATAGTCCAACCACTGTTAATTCATTTCACATTTATTGGGCATCCCAAGATAAAATAGAAGCAAATCGAAAATAATTAGCGTAGCTGCTGTTCATAACATTAACCAATGATAATCATGTGGATTTGATCTGATATAACTGGTGTACAAGGATATGAGATGTATTATGTGAATGCTTGGCTAAAGAGAAGCATCTTTAATCTAGATTTAAACTGGGTGAGCGAGTCTGAGCCCCGAACATTATCAGGAAGGCTATTCCAGAGTTTAGGAGCCAAATGTGAAAACGCTCTCCCTCCTTTAGAGGACTTAGCTATCCTAGGTACAACCAGAAGTCCAGAGTTTTGTGATCTTAAAGAGCGTGAAGGATTGTAGGGTTATAGGTCAGTAGCAGTACTTTATAATCGATACGGAACTTAATACGTAACCAGTGTAGAGATGATAAAATTGGTGTTATATGATCATATTTTCTTGACCTGGTAAGAACTCTAGCAGCTGCATTTTGGACTAATTGTAGCTTGTTTATTGAGGAAGCAGGACAACCAGCTAATAATGGATTACAGTAATCTTGTCGAGACGTCATGAAAGCATGAACTAACTTTTCTGCATCAGAAACAGATAACATATTCCGTATCTTAGCAATGTTTCTGAGGTGGAAGAAGGCTGTTTTTGTAACATATGAAATATGATTTTCAAAGTTCAAGTTGCTGTCTAATATAACACCCAGGTCTTTAACTGTCGAGGATGGAGTAACAGTACATCCTTCTAAATGCAGATTGTAGTCTGAGAGATTCTGTGTACAAGTTTTTGGTTCAGTAAGTTATACCTCATTTATCAGAAGAAAACTACAGGTCATCCAACATTTTATTCCTTTAACACACTCTGTCAGCTTAGATAACTTAGATTTCATCTGGTCGTATTGAAATATAAAACTGAATATCACTGGCATAACAGTATAAAGTAATTCACATTAAGACAGAAGAGTGTAATATATTTGTTTATGACTGTAAAAATCTGTGAAAAAAGTTTCAAAGATGAATTTCATATTCACAAAGGACAAAAAAAAGAACAACTGAACTAAAGAAAAGTAAATGGTGCAGCTACAGGAGTTTATATGTATAAGAAAAAATAAAAAGCCAAACAAGTCAAAATTATAAAGAGGTAAAGGCTGCAAATGGTCATTAAGGTGGACAATCACATTTGGGCCACATTCAGCTGTGGCGTGACCGTAGCCTTACTTTCACACAGATACGAATTTTCTGGTGCCATTTTAAACCGCCGAGCCACTTAAATCTCTTTCCACACGACGAACACAAATGTGGTCTCACATCTGCATGACCTTTCTGGTGTATCTGTAAGTGTGATGGCAAAAGAAATTTTTTATTACACTGATCACAACTAAATAGTCTTTCTTCAGATTGAATGTGTTGAACATTTTTGATATTTCTCCTTTTTCGAAGCCTCTTTCCACTCTCAGAGCACTGCGACTTCTTTCCGCAAGAGTTTTCCACGTGACGTTTCAGGTCTCTTTTATATGTGAAACTCTCCTTACACTGAAGACACTTGAAAGGTTTCTCTCCGGTGTGAAGCCTTGTGTGAATGTCAAGTGCTATTTTCTGACTGAAAATCTTTCCACACTGTTGACAAATAGAACAGTTTTCTCTTGTGTGAAGCCTCATGTGGAAAGTAAGGGTTGTTTCCCGTGTAAAACATTTTCCACACTCAAGACACACAAATGGCTTCTCTCCTGTGTGAGTTGTCATGTGAGCCTTAAGATTTGCTTTGTTTGAGCATCTCTTCCCACACTGTTTGCAGACGTATGGGTTCTCAGGATTGTGAATTCTCATGTGGTCTAAAAATGTTTTTTCATATGCGAAGCTCTTCCCACACTGTTTGCAGGTGTAAGGAGTGTCATCACTGTGACTTATCAGGTGTGCATCAAGGGTTGATTTAAGTCTGAAACTCTTTCCACACTGATCACATGTGAATGGCTTCTCCCCAGTGTGAATTGTCATGTGATTTTTAAGACCTCCTTTGTGCGTGAAGCGAGTCCCACACTGATCACATGTGAAAGGCTTCTCTCCAGTGTGACGTCTCATGTGGGAATCAAGTTGTGCTTTATATGAGAAGTTCTTCCCACACTGTTTGCAGGTGAACTGCTTCTCTGCAGTGCGACGTTTCATAAAAGTGTTGAGGCTTATTTTACAACTTAAATCGTTCTCTCCCGAGTGTTCTTTCTTCATGTGGGAATAAAGTTGCATTTTTTGTTTGAAACTCTTCCCACACTGGTCACATTTGAACGGCTTCTCTCCAGTGTGAACTCTCATGTGGGAATCAACTTGAATTTTTTGTCTGAAACTCTTCCCACACTGACCACATTTAAATGGCTTCTCTCCAGTGTGAATTCTCATGTGAGAATTAAGGCTTCCTTTGTGAACGAAGCTTTTTCCACACTGTTGGCATGTGTAAGGCCTCTCTCCAGTGTGAGTTCTCATGTGCACTTTAAGGTTTTGTTTATGATTGCAAGTCTTCCCACACTGTTTGCAGGTGAACTGCTTCTCTGCAGTGCAACTTTTTATAAAAGTGTTGAGGCTTATGTTACAACTTAAATCGTTCTCTCCCGAGTGTTCTTTCTTCATGTGGGAATAAAGTTGCATTTTTTGTTTAAAACTCTTCCCACACTGGTCACATTTGAACGGCTTCTCTCCAGTGTGAACTCTCATGTGGGAATCAACTTGAATTTTTTGTCTGAAACTCTTCCCACACTGATCACATTTAAATGGTTTCTCTCCAGTGTGAATTCTCATGTGGGAATTAAGGTTTCCTTTTTCAGTAAAGCTCTTTCCACACTGTTGGCATGTGTAAGGCCTCTCTCCAGTGTGAGTTCTCATGTGCACTTTAAGGTTTTGTTTATGATTGCAAGTCTTTCCACACTGAGAGCAGGTGAAGACACTGTTAGATTCAGTCTTCTGAACTCTTTTTCGTGATGAAGTTGTTTCAGTCTGCACAGATTTTTCATATCGATCTTTCTCTTCTTTTTCTTTCAGTTGTTGATTCTGTTTTTCCAGTGCCATCAGGTCTAAAGCAAAAATAAATACAAGTTAACACCAGTTTAATTGTTCAAAGCGAAGATAAAAGTATTAATAAATCAAAAACAAACATTATGCAACAAAACTGTGTTATTTTAGACTAGTCCTGAATCTGCCATTCAGGTCTAAAATATTAGAAACATATAGTCCTCTTCACTATGCTCTGGTACTTGTGACCAATATCATTCAGGATTTAAAGTCAAGTTTTTAATGTATGTTTGTTGTTTGCAATATGAATTTGCACATGGTTTGTCTTAAAGCACAAGTCAACAACATTGCTGAATATTTTGTTTAAAACTGCAGCAATCTAAAGACAGTTTCAAAAAAGCGGTCTGAAATTACTGATGTTTGTGAAGTCACAAACTACCTTGTAACCAAGTGGATCTCTGAGCTCGTGCGAGTGAGTGGAGGTGGGGCTTATTAGCATATTTATAGATCCGCATTTTTTAAATGAAGCAAGGGTGTAGAGTTACATTCAGGCTATTTTTAAATTTGGTGATAAAAGATGAGTTTTAAGGGATTACAATTATTGACTATAGTTGAACTTTAAGCAGCATAATTCATTAAAGTGATACGGTGGTGTGAATTGATTATTTTTTTGCACATTTGTCACACTTTAATGTTTCAGCTATCAAGCTAATTTAAATATGAATCAAAGATAACAAGTAAACATAACATGCAGTTTTTATTATGAATGGAAAACAAAATCCAAACCCACATGGCCCTGTGTGAAAAAGTGCTTGCCCCTAAACCTAATAACTGGTTGGGCCACCCTTAGCAGCAACAACTGCAATCAAGCGTTTGCGATAACTTGCAATAAGTCTGTTACAGCGCTGTGGAGGAATTTCGGCCCACTCATCTTTGCAGAATTGTTGTAATTCAGCCACATTAGAGGATATTTGAGCATGAACAACCTTTTTAAGGTCATGCCACAGCATCTCAGTAGGATTGAGGTCAGGACTTTGACTAGGTCATTCCAAAGTCTTCATTTTGTTTTCTTCAGTCATTCAGAGGTGAACTTGCTGGTGTGTTTTGGATCATTGTCCTGCTGCAGAACCCACGTTCACTTCAGCTTGAGGTCACGAACAGATAGCCGGACATTGTCCTTCAGGATTTTTTGGTAGACAGCAGAATTCATGGTTCCATTTATCACAGCAAGTCTTCCAGGTCCTGAAGCAGCAAAACAGCCCCAGACCATCACTCTACCATCACCATATTTTACTGTTGGTATGATGTTCTTTTTCTGAAATGCTGTGTTAATTTTACGCTAGACGTAATGGGACACACGCCTTCCAAAAAGTTCAACTTTTGTCTCGTCAGTCCACAGAGTATTTTCCCAAAGGTCTTGAGGATCATCAAGATATTTTCTGGCAAAACTGAGCCTTTATGTTCTTTTTGCTCAGCAGCGGGGGAAGAGCACTTCACACAGGGCCATGTGGGTTTGGATTTTGTTTTCCCTTCATAATAAAAACCTTCAATTAAAAGCTGCATGGTGTGTTTACTTGTGTTATCTTTGATTCATATTTAAATTTGTTTGATGATCTGAAACATTAAAGTGTGACAAACATGCAATAAAATAAAAAAAATCAGGAAGGGGGCAAGCACTTTTTCACACCACTGTACATGACCTGCTATTGGCATCTAATCATGAGTACATCTTTCTTCTAGATCACAACTTTCTTTTGGATATCTTGAGAATCATGTTTTCATTTGTCATTAAGGATTAGCCAGGTTTAGGTCAAATCTATGCCAATACTTTCTGTAAACAAATAGACATTTCATCAAACAAGTATGGAGTGCAGCAGGGCTCAGTATTAGGCCCTCTTATTTTCTCCTTGTATATGCTGTCCCTGAGCAACATTATCATTAGTTCACACTATGTTTTGTCAACGAAACTCGTACAGTTGTGCGGTTTCATCACGTTGTGAGGACATGTAAAACCAAGTTAGCAGAAAGTAATTTTGCAGCTGTATCAATCAACTGATAATATAAAAAACATAATTAATAATTAAAATAATCACCAATTAATTGTCAGTACAAGGACAAAACATCCTCCGATATCTATGTTTCATCACCCTGTTTTTATGTGCATTTTGAAGTCTCGCATCAGAAACAAGGGATGGAAATGCCAAATATCGAATAAAAATCCTTTAATTTGCTAAAAAGTTTTTACACCCGTTTGAGGTGGTTTTTGACTTGTGCGAAAAAGAGTTAATGCAAATAATGGGAGATGGAAACTTTTTGCTGAATAAATTCTGACATAGCGAACATTAAACCCACGTGACTAATCGTAATCGACTGTTTCCACTGATGGTGCTATACCAGAAAACATTGATTCTGTTATGATGCATTAATTCTGGATGTACCAGCGCTCGTTATATTTATGTATATGCAATGCATTTCCCCTCAGAGCTCGCCGTGGATAGAGTCATGTGCACTTTTGTACTGGATGAATGTGATGAATTTTTCAGGCTTGTCCTCTCATGTGTATGACGCTTAATAAAGTCAAAGAGTTCAGAAGGTTCTTGTTTATTGTTTTCTTATTCATAAGTGTTTAGGAAAACCTTTCACGAACGCTCGGTCACAGTATTTTATTTACTGTTGGTTACTAGGTTACCAATACCACAATCATCCGCTCTAAAAACTTGATGGAAATGCACCTAATTCGCATTTTTCTTTTCTTTTTTTGCGAACTTTGAAAAGATTCGCTTCACGTTGGGATGGAAACCCTGCTAATGTCAAGAGGAGCCAGAGATAATAACACTTAACAACTGAAACTCTCTCCATACTGATATAAAAACAGTTCTCACCTGAGTGTTTTGTCTTTTCGTGGCATGTAAGGTTTAGTTTACGTGCAAATCTCTTTCCACAATAATCACATGTGAACAGCTTCTCTCCAGTGTGACTCATCATGTGAAAATCAAGGCTTGTTTTCTGAATGAAACTCTTTCCACACTGTTGACATGTGAAAGGCTTCTCTCCAGTGTGAATTTTTATGTGCCTTTTAAGGTTATGTTTCGTAGTGATTTTCTTTCCACAATGCGGGCAGGTGAAGTCACTGTTAGATTCAGTCTTCTGAACTTTATTTAGTGGAGTTGTTTCAGTCTGTATAGATTTTTCTACATCCATGAAATCATGTCTCTTATATTGATCTTTCTCTTCTTTTTCATTCAGTTCTTGATTCTTTTCTTTGAGTGCCATCGGGTCTGAAGCACAAAACAAAACAAACACAAGTTAATGGCAGTTTAATGGCTCAAATCAATTCTGATATTTTAATAAGGATCTAATGACTGAGTTCAGATTTGAGAATGAAACCAACCTGTTTGTTCCTCATTATCATCTTGTTTCATACTGAAAGTTTCTTTAATCCTCATCTCATTACTCTCCTCTTTAATAAACACCATCTTTGTTTGTTCCTCAGTATTACCATGTTTCACACTGAATGCTTCTTCAATCTTCATGTCTACGCTCTCCTCTTTAATAAACTTCATCTTTATAATAGTGTCACGTGGATCTTCACCAGGAGTTTTTCTGTGTGTTTGTCCTGCTTCAGATGAGAATAATTAACAGAAAAACACATCCAAACTAAAACTAACCACTAGGTGTCAGTAGCATTACACTTACCTGTAGAGTGTGCAGATTTCGAGTCAGTAGATATAGACCAGAGTAGACCTGAAATAGAATAAAAGATAAGTTTTAAAATTTACAAAACTGCTTATTTACTGGATTAAGAAACATTGGAAACACTTTAACATTACGTTCATTAGCTAACATGAACTAATACTGAACTACACTTATACAGCATTTATTAATCTTTGATGAATCGGTGAACTGGACTGGAAATATTGATCACGAATGGCGTAAGTTTAAACAGAGATTCGCGCTGCACCTGCAAGCAGTGGGCCTTGATTAAGCGTCGGATACGGAAGATTGCATTGCTACTCACCATCACGGGACCTCAGTCAATAGAGCTGTTTAATAAGTTGTTTTGTGCGGAAGTGACAGTTCAACTGTAGCTACAGTTCCACTAACAGAGAAGTTCGGTCACACTTGTAGTTCGGTTTGTTTGGTCCGGACTAAAAGAAAAAAAAAAAATTAGCAATTAACATTCAGATAGGCAATTTTATCACCGAACCAAAGGCATAGGGATATATTCACAACCTGATTGGTCGGATTTTATAACGTATTGCCTATTTTGAGACAGAACTTTCTGAACATCCAAAACAATGCTGTGCTCGTTGTGTGTTCGTAGCCTGCATATGATGGTATTTTGGCCAGCCAGGGATGTGAAGAGCTTATAAAATGTGTAAAGGAGTCAAAATAGCGGCGGGAATCCCTCCGTCACACACACAAATGATCTGCTGTGTGGAGACGCCGTCTGATGCCTGTGATGGGCAAACTCACAACTATGGCGAGAAAAACCGATATGCGTGAGTATTCTGTCCTTTTTAGGGTCTCATCTTCCTGTTTTTGGTTCATTTACATGTCTTTGGTCCATGTTGTGTTCATATATCATTTGAGACTTCACCAGAGTTCGTTTGGAAGCGTTCCAAGACCCATCTTTTCAGCGGTCTCGGTCCGCTTGTTTGGTGCGCACCAAGATTCGGATGGCAGCGTTCACACATTTTCAAATGAACCGCACTAACAGAATCTCACCGGAGTTCGTTTTAATCGAACCAAACATGACAAGTGTGAACGCACCCTGAAACAGCAAAAGGAGAAAGAACTGTTTAACTGCAAGGGTGTACTCACACTAGGTGCTCTGAACTGTGCCCGAGCGCGTTTGACCCCCAAAGCCCGGTTGGTTTGACTAGTGTGATCGCTCTGTCCCAGGTGCGGTTCGTTTAGCCATCCCTGGCCCGCTTGACAGAGGTGGGCCAGAGCACGGTACGGATGCAGTGAGAGCGCTAACCGTGCCTGAGCATGGAACAGCTACTACTCGTGTGCGCTACGGTCATCATTATGACAGCAAACATCTTTTTCAATTAATGTAATTAGTTTGAGTATTTGGATTTATTGCAGGTCTGGATGATGATTGATGAGAAGGAACTGTAGTTTGCAAGTAAAGCTGCGAATTCATACATTAACATCAGTCTTCTTAATAATCTTCTATCCGTGCAGCACAATCTAATGAAAATCTTCGTATGGCATAAACAAAGACAGCCGTGGAGAGTCGATCAGACTCTGTTTAGCTGAATTACCGTGCTATTCCACTTTGTCTCCTGTGGAAATCCTGATGGGCTGCAGATGACCGACCACACTTCCTTTCTTCCTAGCAACATCGAACACCTGAAACAAAACAAAAGCACCATGAGAAATGCATTCAGGTTTAATTCACAGTACTGAGAAGATCAAAACGCACAGTAAAGCCTCTGATAGACTTAACCTGTGAATAGTGCTTAACAAAACATTTGAGTTTTCATAAAACGAAAAGAAAATGTAATCTGTTGACTATTACTGTGATTGCAATGTAAATAACTCTTGAGGCTGAGTACAGTGATTGCTTAGTGGTTAACTAACCTGTAAGTTTGCATAAATAGTTGTAATAACTTGTTCTTTGCGTCTAAAGGACAAAAGATGTAGTGATAGAGTGTATTTGTAGATGTGAGCACTAACACTAACCATTAAATGACTAAAAACACTCAAACTAGCACTACAGACTCATAAAAGAACACAAACTATACACAACTCTTCATATTTAGGCATTTATGGTTTACATTTTCACGAACACATTTCTTATTGGTTAGTAGAAGCCATCATTACACATGATTGTGTTTGTGCTGAATCGTTTTGCATCATGTTTTTTGACTCAAGAGTTTCATAAAGCTCATTTCTTGCCTGAATTCGTGTTTGTGCTAAACTGAATCACGATACATCGTTTGTAAAAGCTATAAAGTTGCCTGAATTTGGTTGCATTGACGTAAATACTTTAAACGCTTAAAATACAAACCTTTCTTCAGCCGAATCACAATCGATGTTTACTAGGAGCGCAGCGCAGCCTTGTGACGCCACACCGCCATGCCAAAATAAAAGTCCTGTTCACGCGCTGCTGCTGTCTAAAATCACAGAAGTGCACAGAAAATTTTAAATAGATGTCAGAGTTGATTTATTGGTGAAATACATATTTAAAGTACTTAGTGTGAGATTCTGTCTAAAAGGCACAACTTTAATGTCTGAGTGTAGAAACCATAGTGACAAATATCATTTACAAGTAAAATATATAATAAAATATACAGTATAGTGTGTGATTATTTTATATAATATGGTTGCCATTCTGACATTTTTAGTGGTTCTGGATAAGGCACAGTAAATGTGTTATGTCCTTTATAAATAATACTAATACTAATAAACATACTTTTTATGGTATCACATAAAAATATACATCTGAATATATCAAACTCAAAAGATTAACAGCTGTTTTTTTGTTGCCCAATCACATTGTGCCTCGTTTTTTTTAAACTTCTGCATCCCACCGCTCTTTTCACTCCCCATTAGCAATTGTGTTGCTAGATTTAACTTTTCATACCACCCTCGAAACCTTTTTTATTTTTCAAAAAGTACACTGCAACAAATCTAGCTTTTTTTTTTTTTTATATTTATTTGGCATCCACATCCATCCATCATAAACGTACTCCACACAGCTCTGGGGGTTAATAAAGGCCTTCTGAAGCGAAGCGATGCATTTGTGTAAAAGAAATATCCATATTTAACAAGTTATTAAGTAAAATATCTAGCTTCCGCCAGACCGCGTCAGTTACGCTTTTTTCATAAGTTGAATACAGTAGGCAGTCTGGTGGAATTATAAAATATAAATATTATATAAACTTTTGTCTTATGCAGTTTTGTAGAAAAATCTGTTTAAAACCAATTCCATTATGTCCATTACGGGATTGAAAATAAAAGGTGTCCAGATAAGAGAAGAAAATAATAATAATAATAAATAATAATAAGAGCTTTAATGCCTGAGGTGGGATTTATGTGGTTATATGATGTGGGGTACATTTAGAAAATTAAGTTAAAAAAATAATTTTTTGTTCAAGTTGAAATTTTACCGAATCCCAGGAATTACCCAAATAATCCACTGCAGTGCAACATGTTATCTATTGGTACATATTTGTTTGTCTTTGTGTTTTTAAAGAAGTCTGTGGCCCCTGTCTTTATTTTTTTTATTATTATTTTTTTTACAGTTTTGCCTTTTATCTATTGGCAGATTTTATATTTTCTGCACATCAATGTGACAACATGTTTAAATATGTACTCCTCTGACCATTTTATCTCTTTTTTTTTTTTTTTTTTTTTGTGTATATGAAAGTTTTAGGCCTTCACAGACAGGATTTAGACTAAGCCAGGATTACTGGTGTGCATCTTGAGACAATGGCACTGACATATTTTAAGATATGTAAGTACAAGTTTCTTCCAGTTAAAACAGCTCAAACATGCATTTTAGTGTAGGACTAGCTGAAGCCTCGTCTGTGGAACCGGAGGTGAGAGTGTGAACGGGACTTTTGTTTTGGTATGCCCATGTGACGCCATAAGGCCGCGTCGCGCTGCTGCTCTGTTGTGATTCACTTAAGAAAGGTTTGTGTTTTTAATCATTTAAAGCGTTTAAATCTGAGCAAACCGTTCTGATAATTTTAGTTTTTACATGAATTGTAAAACGAACATAACATCGTAATGCTGTAAGTAAAGACAGAAAGATGCATCTCGTTTCGCTTCATAATACATCAGTGAATCAATTTATTTTTAGTTTCTTCTGTGATAATTAATTTAGCCTATGTATTAATATACTTGTTTATTTATTCCTTTATTTAATTATTTACTTCTATCGCGGGAAATGAGAATCGCGATCCATCATTTTGCGAGCAGAAATAAAGAAAATCGGACAATAAACAGACAATATGACTCAATTTGAAAACTTTGCACAAATTATGCCTGTGAATGAGTCTTAAATCACAGTCAGTTATTCTCTACAGACAGTGGAAGTGTAGTGATATGGGAAAATAGAAGAATTAATACTTCTTTTTTTGTCAGTCAGTGTTTGAAATAAAGCTGTTTTTGATTGATCAATTACTGATTATTGTGCTGTTCAGGACGTGATAAAGACTTATTATATGACTAATAAGAATATTAATAATTATTTTTATTTGTTATAGTATTAGTGGCATTAAAATGTTTTGTTGTACAATGTAACAAAACAAAAAAGTGCTGACGAGTAATCTAATTTTGGTGATGCAGATTAAAACATTTTCAAAACCCGTTATAACTAATTTACAAATGCCTGTTTTTTTGCCGTGGTTTCATTAACTGACAAATAAAATGACATTTATTTATAAAGCACATTTAAAAACAACAAAAGTTGAACAAAAGTGCTGTACAATTATTAAAATATAATAAAATTAACAGAGTAAGAGAGCAAGAGATAGTCTTGTGCTTTTTCCCTGTTTGCGTGTTAGTTACGTTAGTACAGGGCGTATATGAACAATGATTCAAAGGAGAAGCGATCATGTTGAAGAGACCATCTGAGATTGTGAAGTCTTCAAAAAACTGAGAAAAGAGCAGAGCAGTACCCCTAAGAGTTTTTCTGAATCGGCACAGCAGCTGTTCTGCAAGGTCTGGCAAGAAATACCACCTGCGACGATCACCTGAAGTCATGCGAAACAAGGAGAAGCTACAATTTATCCTTACAATGTACTACAGCAAGTGCAGCACCATCATCGGATGCTAGGCGTGAGTTTGTAGAAGACTAAGCTGTGTGAGCAGAGGCTGATATCCCGCTCGAGAAAATGAAGAAGTTGCGGCCGTTTCTAGTCAAACACTGCTAGCGAGGAGGATCGTTGTCTGAGAATGAAAGCAGCCTTCGTCAAACACACTTTCCTCACGTTTTTGACCAACACATGGAAGCAGTACTTCACAAGATCAGTGGGAAGAAAATGTCTGTTGTGGTTGATGAAAGAATGTAAGACACTCCTCACAGACGAGCATGAAGCACTATCAGAGCTGAACCAAGACGCTGGCTATCATGTGTTTTAATGGAGATGTTTGTGTGAGAATGGACTAACTTACAGCACTTTGACAAAAAATCCAGTTTTTTTTGTTCTGGATTTTGAAATTCAGTGGGTTTTTTTTATTTTTATTAAGTTCTGTATTGAAGCAGTTTAAAATGATACCAGTGTATTTTTAAATGTAAACATTTAATAAATTACTCTTAAATTGTATAAGTTTCATGATTTCAATTGAAAACCGACTGTTAGTCTGCTATGAGCGAGAGATGGAGAGGAGGAGCGCTAAAATAAAACCCTGCCCTCTATTCAATATTCCGTTTCACTTGGAAATACGTCACAACACTGGAGAAAAGTCGTTTGCAACTTCCGGTTCACGGGGACTTTAATATTACTTTGATAATATTAGTTAAAGGTGCAATATGTAATATTTTTGCAGTAAAATATCCAAAAACCACTAGGCCAGTGTTATATTTTGTTCACTTGAGTACTTACAATATCCCAAATGTTTCCAACTATTTGTAAATCATGAGAAAATAGCAATTTTAACCAAGGCTCCGGGATGTGTGAGGAGTCGCCTGTGAATCGCGTCATACCCGCGTTACCCTCGGTTTCCGGTATTATTTTGTAGAAACCATGGAAACACCAAAGACGCTTTAATATATTACATGTTTTAATATGCAAGGGAACAACTGTTTTGATATATTTATAGACAGAAAACTAATTATTGTTATATAGCTCAACACGTTAAGTCTTATTGCTTAAATCTAATTTTCTTGATTTTTTGCGAGTACCATGCTTTACCATGCCTCAGAGAAAAACACTATTTTGTCATAGCATAATCAGATGCAGCTTTATTTTTAGTAACAGTAATACAGAATTTTCTCCATCATACAATAAGTTTTAAAATGAATTACATGCCATTTATCAACACAAGCCATCCAGCATTTAATATGATAATCTAAAATCGATCTATCTTACTGCACTGTGTCTCAAACAAGTGTCTCGCAGCAGCCGCTGAGCGAGCGCACAGAGTAATGTTATAACATCATTTTCAACACTCTCAAATGTATCTAATATGATAAACAGAGCTGCGTTACCTCATACTCATGACCGGAAAAGCGGAAGCGGCGCCGGCGACTGTGTCATAATAAAAGTTCAGCTGCTCGTGAGGCGTGTGTTGCGCAATCGCTCCAGCGGCCTCGTTCAGCTCCCACAACACTCGGTCCTGCTCTGCTTCATACTACAGTAATGTTAATAATCGCCTCCATGAACATGATTTCTTCCAGAGTCTTATCCCTATTCTTTTGCACCGTCCGTTGAGGTGAAGACCACATGTCCCAGGATTCCGCGCTCAAACTTGGCGTCATCAAGCTATGCCTTTGTTTTGAATAGGCCTCTAGTGACCTCTAGCGGACAGATATCCTACATACTGCACCTTTAAATAACATTATTGGGAAAACAAGCTAAATATCATCTTGATATCAAAGGCATCAGCTATTGGCAATATTTCACTATTGTCGATACACAATATCGACTATGAAATAAAACTCATGTCTATTCCCACATACAGCCAGCATCAGTCTGGCCCTTCTCCATGCTCTACTATGCAACTGACCGTTCGCAAAGACCCGCCTCCTTTAGTTACTGTTGCTATGTCCGACAAGCCTTGCCGATCCCTCGCCACACATCATGTTCTTATGCAGTGAAAAATACATTGCAGAGCAAAGAGGACGCTGACAATGCGTCCACAGACAAGACAGAGCAGGTTACTTTTGATATGAAACAATGTCTCAAATTTAAAATGTTATCATTTTTAAAGAAATTCAAACAATAAATACAGTTTTTTTGGCTCTTTAATGTGTCGTGACAGATGCTGTAGTGCCTTAGTTCAAACGTCTCCTGAACCGATCATCTCTTCCTACTAGTTCGTTTTATAGCATCAAATAAACATGAATGAACATCAGAAGGAATGTTGTTTTAATCGCGGAAAGACGGTACACACCATTTTTTAAGTTCAAGTCCACCCATGTTAATCTGCTAACTCTGACTGACTGCTTTGTCGGACAAAATGGCAGATTCGGCGTTATGATTGGTTAGATTGCCTGTCAATCAAACTCCTGGCGAAGGGTCAATTAAAGTCCCCACGAAATCAACATTGAAGTTTATTGGTTTTTTGTAAGAATACGCTAGCCTTACTGTTATCTATAAACTAGTGTGCTCCAAAAAAAAGACAAAATTCACATTTAGAAGATATCAGCGTTCAAAACTCACTTCCGCCAATATGGATCAATGATTTTGATGACATCACGCTGCACTTCACCTTCTCATTAGATTTTCTGTCCAATCAAATGCTCTCTAGAATCTAGAGTGTCCCGCCCCCTACATTATAAATAGACGCTGAAGCTGTGGCTGAAATCGGTTCAATTACATGACAACAGTGATTTGTTGGCCTGAAAACTCAAACTTTTGAAAACAGGTTTCAGAGTGCAAGTTTTTGAAAACGGTACCATTATCCTCTCTGTGTAAACTACAAAAATGCGAATTTGTGAAAATGGTGACATCATGCACATGCGTATTATGTGCTCAGTCTATAGGTGAAGTGCTGTCAAAGATTGCCTAGCTGTGCATGCTTGTAGTCACTTCAGACAGAAAGACATCGCCATCTACTGGCCTGGCAGCATAATACATTTTTTGTTGCTATATTTTACTTTCTGTTAATTATTCTCATCTTAAACAGGACAGAGCATACAAAAAACACAGAGAAACTCCTGGTGAAACGGCTGAGATCCACGTGACAGATGGCATTTATTAAAGAGGAGAGTGAAGACGTGGAGATTGAGGAAGTATTCAGAGTGAAACATGAAGAAACTGAGGAACAAACAGGTTGGTTTCATTCTCAAAGCCGAACTCAGTCATTTGATCCTTATTAAAATGTCCAGCTCTACAGAAATGAATGATATTTTTGAAGAGTGTCCCAATTAAAATGCTTTTAATGGACAAGGAGCGGGTCGCCTCATGTGGACAGACATGTAGAGATCACATAATAGAGAAGTAGTATTAGAAGTAGTCTAAACAAAACAATCATTTAGTGTTAGCATTAAGCTCAATATGTACTCCTTCATTTCTATCATTTAATTAAGCAACATTATCTAAAAACATTGTTTTGTATAAAGCAAGAGGTAAAATTTAATAGTTGTCTATAAATTATTATTTATTTTTTTCTTCTCATCCTCAAATATCAAACTGGTGTCTAGTAACCATGACTTTTTCCCCTCAGTCAGACTGATTGAAACATCTGTGCATCTTTTACTCCTGGAAGCTGTTTAAAAGATCAAATCAGATCATAGTAGTTGCTGAAAGTGTGTTCAGGTTTGTGTCCATCAGATGGTTAGTGCTCAGACTGTGTCTGGACGGACTGTGAGCTTCACAGCTGAACCAGTGCTGTAGGCAACACCAAAGAACTGAACTAAACTGGGTATAAACAGAGATTGTACTATTATAGGGAGATGAGAGGGTCTGTATCTCTTAACATTGGAGAAAGCGTTATGGCTAACTAATGTGGCACCTCTCAGCCTATCGTGAAATGGCCTCTGGTCTCCTTTCCTGCGTACTGGCAGTCTTTACCGCAGCGTTAGCATCAGCCTGTAAAATTTGTTTTCTAATGGTTGTAGGCTTGTCATCTAGTGGCTTTGGTATAAATACAAAATGAGGCACTAAAATAGACTCAGGTGAATCTAATCAATCAACTAATCAGAAACCATGTCAACCAACAAGGGCATACGCAGAAACTATGACTATCGGCATAAACATTGAATGATCTGTAAGCATTACATAGTTTTGGGCTCTACTAAACTTTATTAATCTATAATAAATTTATATGCATTTAGTCAAGACAATCTATTGAACCATTTACACAGACTATAAACTATGAGATCTAAAATTATTTCTTATTCTGTGGTTCCCTCTAGTGGACAACATTATTACAAAATGTTGTAGTCTGTCGGCCATTTTAAGTTGGGAAACATTTCTTTTTCTAACTTCTCCTAAACCACTTGATTGATTCACATGAAATTTTGTATGTATCATCTATGACACAGTTATCAAAAGAATTTTAATTTGTCAAACCGTTTATGCCCATTCATTTTGCAGCCATGGCTCCATTTGCAACTTTTTGTAAAAAAGTTGCACAAAATCTCCAACATTTAACGAACGATTTGGTGGACAGTGGCGGTCCTAGAGGCAAAGTTGCTCAGAATAAGGAGTTCTACCATGTGGTATGGTGCAACAGAAATGGCAGCTCTCATCAGTTGGGCAATATGGTGGTTGCACCAGAGCGACCTTTAGCAAAATTTAGACGCACCGGCAGGAAAAAGGGTCGCAAAATGCAACCATTTGATCGCAGTCTGGAGCCCTGATGTGGCTATTGTGGTTCGGGGTCAAATCGCCACCAATTGGCCTCCTTTATTTACCCACTTAAATACATCTGCCCTCTTTGTGATGATGGTGCCATAGTGCTTGAGCCTTTTATCGCTGCTTACAGATATATTGATGGCTTTGATGTGTCTTGCTTTGTGCCATTAAACTGGGGTTAACATGTGTTTGTCCTTTTTTGCCTTAGACCTGATGGTGCTGAAAGAGGAAAGTCAAGATGTGAATGAAACAGAAGAGAAAGATCAGTTTGGGAAACATCGTGATTTAACAACTGGAGAATCATTTAGTTGTTCACAGACTGAAAAGACTTCACAAAAAAGAGCTCAAAAGACAGCGAATAGAAGTTATTTCACCTGCCAACAGTGTGGAAGGAGATTCACTCAAAAAGGAAATCTTAAAACTCACATGAGAATTCACACTGGAGAGAAGCCTTACACATGTCAACAGTGTGGAAAGAGTTTCACACATCAAGGAACCCTTTATACCCACATGATAGTTCACACTGGAGAGAGCTCTTACACCTGCAAAATCTGTGGAAAAACCTTGACACGAAAAGGTAATCTTAAGATTCACATGAGAACTCACACCGGAGAGAAACCTTTCACATGTGAACAGTGTGGAAAATGTTTCACACGTAAAGAAAGCCTTAATAACCATGTGAGGATTCACTTGAAAGATAGCTGTTGTATATGCCATCAGTGTGGAATGAGTTTCACAGACAAGAAGCAACTAAAGACACATGTAATAACTCACACCGGAGAGAAGCCTTACATGTGCCATCACTGTGGAATGAGCTGCGCAAACAACACAAACCTTAAAGTCCACGTGAGAGTTCACACTGGAGAGAAGCCTTACAGCTGCCATCAATGTGGAAAGAGCTTCCCTCGAAAAGAAAGTCTTAAGACTCACATGAGAAGTCACACTGGAGAGAAGCCTTACGCCTGTAAACTGTGTGGAAAGAGTTTCACACATAAAGGAACCCGTTATAGCCACATGAAAGTTCACAATGGAGGGAAGCGTTTTACATATCTTTAGTGTGAGAAGAGATTCAAACATTAAATAGATCTAAAAAGTCATTTGCAGAGTCATTCTTCCAGTGCTCTGAGAGTAATAAGAGGTTTAGAACAAGGAGCAATTTCACCTGTTCATTCACTCTGGAGGAAGTAGGTAACCCGCGGGTCCTCGTAAAGCCTGTAAAAGCATTAATTTCACTTTTAACAACTTGAAAATCCATAAAAAGTCTTAAATATTGGGGAAAAGTCCTAACCGTTTGCAAAGGTTTAAAATGTTTGCAGCACAAACAGAGTAGACTCTTAAAAAGGCAAACATGTTTTTGATTGGCTGGAGATTGTGATCGTCACTGATTTGCATGCTAACAGAGCTGCTAGATCGATTTGGTGTGTTTAGGTGGTTTAAGTGGCATGAAAATACCCAATTCTCAAACTGGTTAAAACCGGCATTTGTAAGAAATGCATGTGTAAGAAATGATTTAAACTTGGCTCTATGGGTGTTAAGGCAGTGGAATTGGACATTCAAGGAGAAAAGCACAAGCGATATGTGCGATAGTGGCAAGTCATAACTCGTACACTTCTAACAACAACATTGACCCAGTTTTTAACCAAATCTTCCCAACTCCGAGCTTGTGAAAACATTCATATGTGGACAAGACAAAACTGCCTATATCATCAGGTCTGGTTTGGCTCAGTAAATATTATGTTTCCTTGCTTACTTCCTCAGCATTACTTGGAGGAACTTGGAAAGAAGAAAACATTACCGCAAACAGGACCATGAGGGGTGGTGACAAAAAAACATGCGCCCATTCTTGATTTATGGCCTGACATACACATTCGTGTTCATGAATATGCTAAACAGTTGCATTACCACAAAGTAATCATTATTTAAAATAAACAGCAAAATGTCAATATCCAGGGCACCAATTCAAGACACTGTAACGTCAACAGATTCTAAACGTCTTGTAAGATTACGTCTATCATTATTACATATAGAAGACAAGTAGTTTTATTAATATTAGATAGGCTACTTGGTGATATGTAAATCACATGTTTAAGAGTAACAAAAACTTTTGATTTGGCTAGAAATGCCAAAAGCACACAGACTGAATCTGAACTTTTTTGAGTTTCTGTTATCTGTTATTTACAGAGGTGGAAATGTCTGTATGTGGATGTTACGGAAGGTCACCAAGAATACCCAAGCAACCATTTAGTAACACCCTAGCAACTGCCTAGCAACCACCCAGAATATCCTAGCACATGCGTATTAACACTTTAGCAAAAACCCAGAACATCTATCCTGTCTCTGACTCAACTTCAAACTATTTAACTTGAATTTAAAACAACACAAAATTTTGTCTTTCAAGATTTTCAGTCTAGATAATTAAATTGTTATTTCACAGATTTTCAACCCGCTTTGTATTGTTACAACGTCGATAGTACACTCCCTGGCCCAAAAAAAAAAAAAAAAATCACTGTTTGGAATTAAATAAGAGTCCATGATTGGATCATTTTTGCATTGATTATGTTTCTAGCATGTTATATGTTTGGCAACAGTTCTTCTAAACCTAAATGATGGAGTGTGTGGATTTTCATTTATTGAACAACCATGTAGGAAGACACATCATGGCCGTATTCCAGGATGACAATGTCAAGATTCATCATGCTTAATTTGTGACAGAATGGTTGGGATTGAGTCGTTTGTTAATGAATCTGAGTGTGCTGCATCAGTTGCAGCTCGCAATGACAACTTATAGTTGTCATTATTTTATATTGTTTTATATAATTATTTTATACATGATTTTGCTGCTACATTATGTCATCACATTGAAAAGTGGTACAGGAAACATTACTTACATTTGTATTTATACTGGAATAATTCTGGGGTGGCAAGGCTATGGATTCAACCTTGCTTTATTTCATATCATTGACCATTACACTATATCTGTCTTTTAGTAAAGAGACTGCTAAAGGTTTTATACAACATACTTTGTGTACTAAATGTTAATTCTTAGGACAAAGAATAAAAACAAGCAAAGTTGAACTAATGTCATGAAAAGTGAGGTATGTGTTATTTCAGAGTGGTGATTGGCTGCTGTGGCTGGAGAGTATGTTTTATGCCATCATTTTCTGAGCATTTCTCTGAGATATATTTTCCAAAGAATGGAGAAAAATGACAATATTTAATGGAACAACATGCACAGCTTACATGAGAGCGGTTTCTGCGCTGAACACCCTGATGAGTTTAACAACACTCGCAACGTGGATCACAGTTCATATCCAGACCGGAGCAAGCGTGTTTCAAATTTTTAGTCTTCTTCAGGTGAAATAT
Organism: Ctenopharyngodon idella; assembly: GCF_019924925.1. NCBI lineage: Eukaryota > Metazoa > Chordata > Actinopteri > Cypriniformes > Xenocyprididae > Ctenopharyngodon > Ctenopharyngodon idella. Next base: position 26,053,862 of record NC_067223.1, read on the forward strand.
ATATATCCAAATAAGGACACTGACAGAGCGAATGCGATTAACCTATAGCGCGTTGCAAATGATCCACATGACACAGGTTACCGTTAATGATTGTATTTTGTTTAAAGAAAAGTACAAACCAGAACAAACTGTGCAGGATATATTTGCCTCCATAATTCTACCCATGAATGCCAGTGTCTAGGAATCCCCAAACATGGTTCTTAAAGTAACACACACCCAAGACCATTTTAACATGATGAATTATTCTAATACACAGAAGATAGTAAATGCTGCAGTCATAAGGTCAATGGGGAGGGAGAGAGGCAGCCTGGGAATGACTAAACACCGATACAGAAGAAACAGCAGATACTAAACACTCAACATGACACGAAAGATTCCATAACAAAATAGTCCTTTCAGCCCAGTTAATATGAGGGTTATACTGCACTAATCAAGGATGACTCAAAACTACTGAAGTAACAGGAGACAAAAAAAAGGTGGTAGTCTCTTGATGATTGCCTCACATGGTGAGACTCACTGGGACGGTGGCTCGATGAATCTTAGAAAGAACACTGCCATCGAGAGCAAAGACTGTAGGCGGATCCTTAAGATCACAAAAGGGAATGCCCTGTTTAAGGGCCCACATCTCATCAATGAAATTCCCCTCAGCTTCTGAATCGATGAGAGCAGCGGAAGAAATAGATGAGCCAGGCCAGCGAAGAACAACTGTGAAGATGGTGCAAGTCTTGAGAGAAGGAGAAAGAGCAGTAGCGCTCGCCAGTACTCCCCGGTCTACTGATTAGCCCTGGCTTTTAGTTGACAAGCAGCGACAAAATGGCTGAAGACACCACAGTATAGACAAAGTCTATTTGTTATATGGCGTTGGCGTTCAGCTGATGAGATACGAATTCCACCCAGCTGCTGTGAGCTGGGCAGCTGGTCTTCGGTAACCATGCCCGAGCGCTGCAACGCACTTCAAAACATATGTCTAGGCAAATAGCCAATTCCACCGGCTGATCGAGGTTAGCAGGAGAGCCACGAGCGTAAATCTCATCCTTGAGATCTTCATTCAGCCCCTCCTGGAAGCTCCTCAGGTGTTGTGTAGAGAGAGTGTGTGTGGACGCTGTTACTGGGAGATTGAGTGGAGTGATGGTGTGTCTATCTCAGTGTCATATAAGAGCATCAGCAGGAAGGGATGGGGTCGTGAGTGTGTGTTTGGAAATAATGATCAGTCCTGGAGTTTGATCTGCTCTACTGACAGATACTCATTCAGACACAATAAGATAGAGACTAAACTCCCTGTAAAGTCCATCATCAGCAGTAGAATAGGAGTGTATGTGGATCACAGTGCAGGAACTCTGTCCTTCTACAGCGTCTCTGGAGACACAATGAGCCTCATCCACACAGTCCAGACCACATTCACTCAACCGCTCTATCCTGGGTTTAGAGTTGGTTCCGAAGGGCTTTTGTTTTATATTGGATCATCAGTGAAACTGTGTTTATGAATCAGAATAGACTCTAGAGAGATTCTACCCATTATACCTTTATTATTTCATTACATTAAGTCTCCATTCCTGGTGGGGGAACATCTAAATCAAGTGCATTCTGCTTTAAACAAGCAAAAATCTCTGCAAAAATATGCTTTTCCCATAGAATTAAGATTATTTTATAGTGTACAAATTGTATTATATAGTATGTTGTTTTATGGAAAATAAAAAATGTTCTATGTTTTTCAAGTTTCAACAAATAAATTAGACTTGAACTGTAATGATTTATGACTGCTGTGTATGCCTAATGATGTTTTTTGTTTTGTTGTTTTTTTTTTTTTTTTTGCAGTGACCAACACCAACAATTTCAGCAAGACCTATGATAACTTACAATAGCCAGTAACCACTAGCTGACATTTCTTCTCATGACATTAAAAGTACTGGAAATTTAAAAATGTGGTATTTTATTGTAAGCAGTTAGTAACAAAAATATTCAGTAAAAGGTAAAGTGCATTACGTTAGCAATACTTATGAAACTAAGAACGTAGAATTAGAAATATTAGTAACACTTTAGTTTAGGGTCCAGTTCTCACTATTAACTAGTTGCTTATTAGCATTCATATTACTAGGACATTGGCTGTTTATTAGTACTTATAAAGCACATATTAATGCCTTATTCTGCATGATCATATTTTACATCCCTTATCCTACCCAATACCTAAACTTCACAACCACTTTACTAACTATTAACATGCAGTAATTGGGAGTTTATTGAGGTTAAAAGTCATAGTTAATAGTGAGAATTGGACCCTAATCTAAAGTGTGACCAAATATCTCAGCATCTTCTTTATTCAGTTGAAATTACAGTGGAATTTGTCCACTGATTATAAAATGGTTTGCAACCAGAAATCCACAGCAAACTTTAATCAACTCGAGTCTGGCCTAAATTATAAGCATGTTAAATTATTTACCATTTGGTCAGAAGACTTCTCTGTGGTATAAAGTCTTAAAATGTTATAAATCAAGCCTCGGTAGGCAATCTTTGTAATCAATTTCTTTTAATTGGTTACTTTTCCTTCTATAATAAACCAAAATGTAAAGGCAAATAAAACTTATTATTAAAGTTTTATTTGGCTCCTCCCCTGGCTCAGACACGGTTTACAGAAGCCAAACTAGGGGATCTGAGCTTCCAGGCCATGTACTTTGAAAACTTGGACTGTCTGACATTCCCTTGTGTGTTTTGGGCACAAATTTAGTATCTGGGGTGATGTTTTCTTGCTCCAGCTACAAATTAAAATACCCTGTCAATTTGAACCAATTTTGACATTTTTACAGTGTACTGTTCAAACAGTGCACAAGACTCCTTATCTGTCACACTTTGTAAATATCTAATTGCCAACTCCAATGGCCAAATATTTTCAAGCAAAATTCTTGCACTTAATTCAGTAATCATTTCTTCAGCATTTACTGAACATCCATGTGAGTGGGTGATGGCTGGCTGGGCTCTGGAATTGGCGACATGATGATGGATGTTGGGTGGGGCTGGACAGTCACGCTGTTCTCCTCTTCAGTGTTTCCCACCTTAAAGGAGGATTCGTCCACCCCAGACTCCAAAATGGATCCCCTCTGGGCATGAGGAAGCAAATATCCTCGTCCAGCCCACACCTAAACCCTTCCATGAGCGTGAGGTCATTGCACGTTGCTCTGTGACAGATGTCAAGAGATTTCCATCTTTCTCATTCTTTGGGTCTGGTGTACTGTAACGTGTAGAGTCCAAAGAGGAAGACGAGGAGACGATGAAAGTACAAATAAGGTATTACTTTAAGGAAGTTAAAATGTGTGTTATGGTAATTGAAGATGAAACTTGTGAACGTAGAGTAGGTTATACAATGAATTTGTAAATTTGTGAATTTAAAGTACGAAAGATTTAAGCATGGGAGATTAATATGTTTTCAAAATTGACAATGGGAACCTTATAGGAATAAATAGAAGCTAGAAGTCTTTCAAGGAGCCCTAAGCTTGTGCCAGGCTGCGACCTTGTCTTTCCACTCACCAAAGATCCTCTGACTCCCACTGGTTCTCTCTCATCAAGACAACATCAGAAAAGATTGACTGGAGCCTCACCTCAATTATATTTGCACGGCTTCTTAGTGGTAGATGCTATTTACAGTAAGTGCAAAATAGCTGTAGATATTACACTTAGTGAACATAGTGATATATTCTATTTTCCATGTAAAAGTAGCAGTTATTTGCAATAAGTGTTAAATATTAATTAGATGTTATTTATACTTTATACTGGCAGATACATATTATTTGCACCTCAGTATTGTTGTACATTAACAGGATGCAATAATAAATGAGTGTAAATTATTATATTTTTTAAAATTATAAATACTTGTATCATTATTTAACACTAATGTATTATTAAATACTGTATGATACACTTCCACTTTTAGAACATTTTTATTGAAAATAAATGCCTTTCTGATGTGATATGTGATGGAAAAAGGGAGAAGGGCGAGCTTGGCAAAAGGCAGACTCGAACCTGGGTCAATCGCGTCACAAGTTAGCTCTACGCGCCTTACACACTACTGCCTACACCACTCAAACTGTTGAATCTCACACATTTTTAACCTTGTGTGATTTTATGTTGTCACCTCAGGACTTGAAGTTGTTACAGTGAAGAAGACAAATTAAACCATAATAACATTGTATCTGAAAGGTAAGAGAGTTATAAAATGAAAACTCACTATTGTGAAATGCACTGCTTGCAAAATTGGTTCCGGTTGATCAGCTTTATCATCCGCATTTTCAGAATCTGACATGAGCTTGAACTAATACAGTAAAACCAAGGACATTAAGGTAACACTTTACCATATGGTGTACTAATATGCATGCTCAATTAATGTACAGATAATCAGGAGTTTTAATGTATGACTGACGTACTAAAGCATTCATTAATGATGCATCAGCAACTAATTGTGACTACTTAAATGTGGCATAATTTATTCATTTCTAATCAACATACAGTGTTATTGTGGTAATTATTAGTAATAATTACCACAATAAGTCAAAGCCATGGATTTCAACTTCCAGTTGTCTGCTTTAATTAGCCATAAGCTAATGATTTGCAAAGATATCATTATGAGTTTACTTGTTGAGGTTGTTAGAAATGTCATTTGAAACCAACATACTGAGCCTATAGAAAATCATCATACAACTGCAAACATGGCTCTTTTATTATGAACTGACAATGTAATAACAGTAAACATGATAATGCATCACCCACCTGATCTTTGTGGCAGATTGAAGAGGTTTGTAGATCTCTCTACAAATACTGGTACAAACTGCTATTTTTCAAGTATGGGTAGGTTAGTACACATTCCATGTCAGGTGGCATAACTACAGTATATATACATACAACTATTTGGTTGTAACACTACCACCTGACATTAAAACAGTCAAAAAATGAATCTGAACACTTTGAAATGCTATTTAGCAACTGATACTACATGACTAAAAAATGTGTTAGATCAGTTTGAAAGGATTTTTAAAAAGCACCTTTTCTGAAGCAGAAAAGGTGCTTCTGTAGCAGGGCTAGTCCAAATTTTAGGTGTCAAGGAAAGCTTCTCGCATCCTGAATGGTTTCTTTAACCTTTAAAAGGCATCAGAATGTTAAGATTGTAAATTTGAACTCTCTTAGTCATTAAACTGCTGTTCAGTCATCTATTTGTATTAAAATCTAATTAAAATTCCTAAAACATGTATTTGCATTAGGTGTATGCATACCTTTTGACTGTTTTTATCCCCATATTTTTGTTCTATTAAACTTGTAAAGTGTGTTCTTGATGGAAGGATATATGCAGGGTTGTATGAAGAAACCCAAAGAGGTTGCACGTCTTTAACAATCATGTTGTCACTAGTGAAGGGCGATTTAAAATCACTGCTTCATGAAGCTTCAAAACCTTTACGAACATTTTGTTTCGAATCAGTGGTTCGGAGTGTGTATCAAACATCCAAAGTCACGTGATTTCAGTAAACGAGGCTTTGTTATGCCATAATTGTTTTGAAATGTTTAGACATTTCAACAGTGTGCATAATACTGATCTGATACAGCAACTGCTTCTCAGACATCCAGTAATCATTCAGTAATCCTGAAGACCTTGATTAGCTTGTTCAGGGGTGTTGGAGCTAAACTCTACAGGAAAATGGCTCTGGAGGGCTAGAGTCGCCCACACCTGCTATATAAGGTGCAATAAAAAAAAAAAAATGCCTTTTTTCCTATAGATTTTTTCCCATTCTTTGTACCGTTTGCCGCAGTGAAGGCCACGATAGGAGAAACATTAAATGCAATACAGTAGCATTGCATTTCATGTCTGAAATTCCTCTACAGTGAAAATAAGTACTGTCTTATGTCTTATTTAAATACTGTCAGCTCAGATATATTGAATTCCAACTATTTGATGCTTTACACTTCACAAGCGTAATGAATTTTTTCTGATGGAGAAAGAAATCTAAAAAAAATGGCAAAGAAGAATGAAACATTTGTTAATTCTTTAACTCAGAGGCGCCTGAACAATCACTAAGAAGGGTACAGCCTGGAGATCTTCAAATTGGGAACTTGACAGACAGACACATGACATGCATGTATTATTGTTTTTACCCCAAAACAGTTCAGCGCAAACTCTGCCCCGCAACCGAATCTAAAGATTTTATTGGTCACATCAATCACAGTGCTGATTTCCTACACAATTCTACAACAAATACTAACTATACCCTACACCCCATCTTCGGCTGTCCGTAACTTCCGAACCAGACCACGGCAGACAACGAAACCTTTTTAGTTGTTTCTCGTGTGTCCCAATTTTGTAGCGTCCCTTTTGAGCCACAGGGCGTAACACCAATGTATGAAACTGTTACCTATTTCTTGCGTTTAAACCAACCAAATTACACAAAGTTCATCAAACTACAACCTATGCAGTAATATTAACACTTTTATTAACCAAAGATATTTGAATTATGTTTTAATACAGTAGTAAACTTTTGGTGAAAGGTAAAAGAAAATGGCAATGAGAAAACTTCAGATCTTCAGTGTTAGCTTGAGGGGTGGAGCTTAAAGTCGTCATGAAATCAAAATGGACACTATTTACTTTTTTAAGTGCACATTACGAGTCTTGTTCTGAACAATTAACCAGTGAAGGAAAATACACTGAAAATTTTATATACGCTTCCACTCTGGAATGGTATCCTCAACCACTGCCCTCCAACCGTCAGTCTGCTATGAGTGAGGGAATGAGTGGAGATGCACTAAAATGTGCCTTCTATTCAATATTACAACACTGAAGTAAAGACAGTTGCAACTTCCGGTTCACACAGACTTTAGTGGTAAATTTAACGAGGCAGAATTTAACTGATCGTTTTCACCAACTTTCACTAATTGTTAACTCCTAATAGTGCTTGATTAACACTGCCAATTTTACTGTGCATGGTTTAGAAAACACCTCCAAAGCAGGCACAAGAGTTATATCCCTGACATGCTGTTATTTGAACCTCCCCCGTCATCTTTGTTGAGAGAGGACTAGCATCTGTCATGCAACCTGTCAGCGCAGTTTCAGAAAAACCAAGAACAACTTCAGGCAGTAATGAAAGAAAGCTATGAACCCAAGAAATGCGTGCCAAACTAAAGAAAAGTAGTGTGGCCACCAATGTAATTACATCAGTGTCTTTTTTCCGAAGAATGCAGTTCTCTTCAGATACAAATTTTCTATGATGACTTTGAAACCTCGCATCAGCCTGGGTTTCTAAACATGGGATCCATGAGGTTGGAGGTATGTATTTTGTTTTGAGAAACCCGTCTCCTAAGGTTAACCACGTACTTATGAGTGTGAATTTTCTGGCATTTTTTTCAGCCGCAGGATGTTAATCATCTTAGATCCTACTGTGCGTGATTTTAAAACTCTTGAGACTTGTGGAAATAAATTGCCAATCTCTGAGGATTCGGTACAAGGAACAGTAAATCAAGTAACCAGAGATAATCTGAGCATGCACACACTTCTTGGTTTTGGTCATTTAGCTCAAACTGTTTTGGCAGGTTTAATCTAATTGACAAGTTGGCTCTGAGAATTATTTTTCTTATGACCATCCAGACATTATATTACGAGACAAAGTTCTACATGCTGAGCAATGTTAAATCCTCCTGATGATGATGCTGCTGCTCCAGTCATCATTTGGTGTCAAGAGAACATGTTTGGACTACTTGCTCAACTACTTCCACGGGAGTTTCAGGAAACGCGTGAGTTTCCAGTAACAGCGTTCAACGCACATACATACAAACAATTATTTGCAGATTATTGCAAGGTTTAAGGGCTGTCAATATTTTAAAACAGTGAATCATATATGATCATGACAAAATCATACAATGAATAACTGAGTAATTCTGGGGTTTAAAGAACTTAACAGAAGAAATCTCATTCCTAACTTAAGTGCTAACTTTAACTAAGGTAATTTCTTGTTTGTTGAGGATGCTATCACTTTTTTAGCAATATTTCTTAAAAAAAAATATTTATAGTAACACATCCACCCACTGTGTAGGATAACAAAGAGTTTTGCCTACTCTATACAGTAAAATAAAGAAAAAAAGGGTAAACATTACATTGCCAAAAAATAAGTACAGATGGACACGTCCCAGACACTACTTCAGTGAATTAACATCAGTTAATTTCCTCCTCCTATTGAACCATTATAGATTATATTGTCATAATATTGTCTTAATTTTCTTATGCTTCTTTTTCAGTAAATATAATAACAGTATTTATGAAAACTGAAATTAGAGCAGTAATGTACACATCAGAAAAGTACAAGGCTTGTTTCCACTGAGCAGTACAGTTCAGTTCAGTACAGTAAACCCTGATCCAGCTTGCATTTCTACCACCAACAGTACCCTTTCTTGATAGGCGTGGTGTATGCTGGAAATTAGCAATCGACAATCAATCGTCATTCTAGTGTGAAGAAGAAAGTGACGGTGAACAACAATGAAGGACATATAGCTGCTTTGTTAGAGCAAAGGCTGAAGGCTGCAAGGAAATACAGGCGGAAAATTATTGTGGTATTGTGTTGTCATTTACCTTGTAGCACGCGCAAGTGACGATTCTCTGTCAACCAATCAACGTTGCTCCACCCTTTTGGTACTGGTACTCCAAAGGAAAGGTTCCGAAAAAGTGGTATGGTACGGTTCGGTATTTTTGTAACATTCACAACTTCTGACAATGGAAACAGAAATAATTGCGTACCGTACTGTACTGTACTGTACTAAACCGTACCTCTCGGTGGAAGCAAGGTACTTAGGTACTTTTTTGAAACATTCAAATGCTCTAGTGCAGGGGTAGGCAAGTTCGGTCCTAGAGAGCCACTGTCCTGCAGAGTTTGGCTCCAACCTTAATCAAACACACTTGAATAAGCTACTCAGGCTCTTCAGGATTACTAAGGCTATAGGCAGGTGAGGGTTTTTTTTTTTTTTCATGGTTGGAGCTAAACTCTGCAGGACAGCGGCTCTCTAGGACTGAACTTGCCTACCCTGCTGTAGTGTGTTTGCTCTTTGACTTTGACTTCTTTGCTTTTACTTCAGCATTTGCTAGTCAGCTGTAAACACAAATTCAAAGTTGATGGTGCTTGTGCTCTAAACCGGCAAATGCTCTATACCTGAAATGATGCCAAACTACATAAGATCATTTTTAGAATACATTACAGTCACTCCGCTTAGCAGCCCCAGAAGGTGTTCGTTTTGGCAGCATCATAATTCAATGTAAGCCAGCTGTAGAAACATTGCATGTTCATACCAGATTTTTCATATATTCAGAAGATGGGACACACTTTGATAAGGTCAGAAAAATTGGCTTCATTACAGGTGAGTGAAAATTCATCTATATCCAATGAACAAAGAGCCTAGTATTTTGCTGCCCATCTTGATTGGTGGACTATTGATTAGTGGATGTTACGGTTATGGAAGCCCTGCATCAAAGCCGGAGGCCCTAGGCCAGGGGTGGCTAACCCTGGTCCTGGAGAGCCACAGTCCTGCAAAGTTCAGCTCCAACCCTAATCAAACACATCCTGAACAAGTTAATCAAGGTTTGAAAGGTTGCTAGAAAGCTATAGGCAGGTGAGTTTTATCAGGGTTGGAGCTAAACTCTGCAAGACTGAGGCTCTCCAGACCAGAGTTCACCACCCCTGGCCTAGGCAACTGCCTGCTCTGCCTATGGGTAGCGCCGGCCCTAAGAATTTCACTGCAAGACGGAAGTTTAACTAAGATTTTGATTCTGAAGAGTCAATATACGGAATGGAGTGACACCCGCATACAGTCAAAATTAGAGCATGTTTACTGCAACCACCTAATTTTTTCAAATAATGGCAAAACAGGTGGGCAGTAAAATTTGGACCAAATTCAGTTGCAGCATGAGCATAGTCTCAGTTTCACACAAATACATATTTTCTAGTGCCATTTCAAACACTTCCCACACAAAGAACAAAAATGGGGTCTTGCATAAGCATGACTTATCAGGAATATCTGAACATGTAATGGCAAAGGTTTTTTTATTACACTGAACACAATTAATTGTGAATCTTCATGTGGGATTTAAGGGTTACTTTACGTTTGAAACTCTTTCCACACTGATCACATGTGAACGGCTTCTCTCTAGTGTGACTGATCATGTGATTCCTAAGGTTTATTTCTGTTGTGAAGCATTTCCCACACTGCTGGCAGGTGTAAGGCTTCTCTCCGGTGTGAATGTTCATGTGTTTTTTAAGGTGTGCTTTATGAGTGAAGCTCTTTCCACACTGAGGGCAGGTGTAAGGCTTCTCTCCAGTGTGTATTCTCATGTGTTTTGTAAGGTTTCCTTTCTCAGTGAAACTCTTTCCACACTGTTGGCAGGTGAAAGGCTTCTCTCCAGTGTGAATTCTCATGTGCCTGTTAAGGGTTACTTTTTCAGTGAAACTCTTTGCACACTGAGAGCAGGTGTAAGGATGCTCTCCAGTATGAATTCTAATGTGGGCGTTAAAAATGGGTTTATTTGCAAAACTCCTTCCACATTGAGAGCAGGTGTAAGGCTGCTCTCCAGTATGAATTCTCATATGGGCATTAAAAGTTGTTTTATATGCAAAACTCCTCCCACACCGAGAGCATACGTAAGGCTGCTCTCCAGTATGAAGTCTAGTGTGGTTTTTAAGGCTTGCTTCTCGAATGAAACTCTTTCCACACAGTTTGCAGGTGAATGGCTTCACTCCGGTGTGAATTCTCACATGGTTATTAAAAGTTGGTTTATGTGTAAAACTCTTTCCACACTGAGGGCATGTGTAAGGCTTCTCTCCAGTGTGAATTCTCATGTGGCTTTTAAGGCTTGCTTTTCGATTGAAACTATTTTCACATATTTTGCAGGTGAACGGCTTCTCTCCAGTATGAATTGTCATGTGGCTTTTGAGGCTTCCTTTTTGAATAAAAGTCTTTCCACACAGTTTGCAGATGTAAGGCTTTTCTTCAGTGTGAATCCTCATGTGGATTTTGAGGCTTCCTTTTTTAATGAAAATATTTCCACACAGTTTGCAGGTGAAAGACTTCTTTTTAGTGTGAATTCTAACATGCCTGTTAAGGATTTCTTTTCGAGTAAAACTTACTCCACACTGTTTGCAGGTGAAAGGCTTCTCTCCAGAGTGAATTCTCATGTGTTTTGTAAGGTTTCCTTTTTCAGTAAAGCTCTTTCCACACTGTTGGCAGGTGTAAGGCTTCTCTCCAGTGTGAATTCTCATGTGGCCTTTAAGACGTTCTTTTCTGTTGAAACTTTTTCCACACTGTTGGCAGGTGAAATAACTTCCATTTGCTCTTTTTCGTGAATTCTTTACAGTATGTGAGCAACTAAATGACTTTTCTTCAGTAATAAGATCATGATGATTCTCATACTGCTCTCTCTCTTCCATTTCATTCAGTTCTTGACTCTCCTCTTTCAGTGCCATCAGGTCTAAGGTAAAAAAGACAAATACAAGTTAACCCCAATTTAAGGGCACAAAGCAACAAACATCAAAACCAACATAAAGTATCAAAACAACAACATGTATGTTAGATACTATACACACTAAGCTACTAAGATAGGTGTTACATGCAATCTCAAAACCACAATATTGTCAAATCTTCACTTTCTTTAGGACACGTCCCAAAAAATGTCCAGTTATCAAAAAAACAAAAAAAAACACTTGCCTATAAGTTAATTATAGATCTATTTCAAATTTCCCATTAATGTCTAAAATATTATAAAATACAATTATGGAGTACCACAGGGCTCAGTATTAGGTCCTCTGCTTTTCTTCCCTAATCATTCAACGTCTTCCTTTTGGCATCTTCAGTGCCCCAGAAATATTTCAACGAAAGATGACGGAACATCTACAATGGCTTGAAGGAATATTAGTATGGACAATATATTACTTTATGGAAACACCATTAGTGTATGGAGACACCATGGAACAGCATGACCAAAGGTATTGGAAAGAACAGTATGTTGGGTTGAAGTTAAACAAAATAACATTACCGTGTGGTTGAAAAGCTGTTTCATACTTATACATGACAACTGCTCAGCGGCAGCACTGTTGCCATTTAGGAATGAGATCACATGGGTGTTTAAATAGAGATCGCAATCTTTTAATGATCAATTGTGCAGCTATACGTTAGTATTTCAAAATCTGTGAACACCACTTTAAGGAAAAGTTAATTGTGGAGGAACAACAGCTAATACATTCGGCACAACAAACTTGATCCAACATTTGAAAATGCATCAGAACACGATGAGCATCATAAATATGTTGATGATGCCAAACAGGCAAAAACTTCCTTTTTGTTTCAAAAAACCTGGAGTTACAGCTGAAACAGTCAAAAAGCGCAAGCCATTACAAAGAAAGTCCTGGAATTTATTGCATTAGATGACCGGCCATTTTCAGCTGAAGAAGATCAAGGTTTTCGGAGTGATGCATATGAATCTGCGATATACACATTTTTGATTATTTAAGCATGCTCCCACACCCTAATTTTACTTTAAATGTGAAACCTTAGATGGCGAGCCAACCAACTGGATCTTCTGAAGTCTCTGCGAACTTGAACTTCAAACCGTGAGAAACATTACGTGGTAGGACTGTTACCAACAAAGAATCTTACAGACACTGAAGGACATTTTTTGATTTTGGCCACTTTTGAAAGACTGCCGAACTGGTCGCGCACAATACACATACACTGATAAACGTTAGTTTAAAAAGGGAGTTTTACTTCATTTTATTTGTAAGCTGGCTACATTCTATTGTGACTTTGTACAATATAATTTTCCTACTGAAGTTACATTGAAACTGCTACAGTTAATCTGTCCATTCATTTGTGTTGCAATGTCTGAACCTCTTACGAACCTAGAGTTGTGTATTTATCTATAGGTGGGTTACAGTATGTAGACCAGAGCTTCACAGTGAAAGCAAGGCTGTTGTCAATATAGACCACAGACAATCGTGATGCCCTGTCACTCACTAACATGGTGCTTGAAGATTGTCAAATGTTGGTCTCGACACAAATAAGATACTAAGTCAATGTTATGACAGGGCCAGTGTCATGTCCGGAAAAAGGGGAGGCATGCAGAAACATTCAAAACGAGAACAGAGAAGTGTCCTACCTTCATTGTTTTAATCATTAATAACATTTGATTATAGTATATGCTATTTCATCTGAGAGTGCAGTTGGAGATTTTTTTGACATTTGCAATGCACTTTACAAACTTCTGAGAAAGCCCACTGTAGCTGCACAGTATAAGAGAGAGAAACTTAAAAAGCTCTTGGATCTATGTTGGACTGGACACCTTGAGACGGTGAAATCTTCTCTTCAAGGAGTGAAACATCCTCAGCAGTAACTCTTTACATTTTTCTCTGAATTTTCGACTTGGGTCATTTTCAAATGCCAGCTGAATCAGATGTGCTTTTCGTCTATGCAACATCCTGCGTTTGCGTTTATACCTACTCACCAGCTGCAATTTTTTGTGGTTGTGGTTGTACCAGGTCACACAGGGCAGAACCAAAAACAATGATGGCGGGAAAACAGAGCATACATGTAACACACATCAGATTCAGCTTCTGTGCCACCAGTGCAGTGTAAGAATATATTGATACTGATTTCATTTGATTGGTAAACACCTTTAGTGTCTCATTATTCTAACTGAATTTGATCAAATTTAAGAATGTTGACATACCTTTCATTAAAAAGTCCTTTGAAATCAATTAAAAATGTTTGCCTTTTAGTGGAAATGGTAACAAAAATGAAAAGGTAATCTTACACTGTTTAGGACTTAATATGTATGTCAATACATCAAACTCAGTGAAGGTGGGGACCATAGAAAGACTATTTCTATGATACATAAGATTTCAATTCAACAAGCTATGGAATAGCTAGCGATTCTTCAAAAATATCACTCATTTCCCTAGAGCTGCTTACTTTAATGAGGATAAAATTGACTGAGTTCAGCTTTGAGAATGAAACCAACCTGTTTGTTCCTCAGTTTCTTCATGTTTCACTCTGAAGGTTTCTTCAATCTTCACGTCTTCACTCTCCTCTTTAATAAACGCCATCTTTATAACAGCGTGTCACGTGGATCTCAGTCGCTTCACCAGGAGTTTTTCTGTGTGTTTGGACACTCTGTCATGAATAAGATGAGAATAATTAACAGAAAGAAAAACACATCCAAACTAAATCTCTGGGTGCGTCTCAATCAGCTCCTTTGTTCAGTAGTCAGCGCACTGATAAGGGAGTCAGAGTGATATTTAATGATTTTACAGTTTTTCTGAATTGCTAAAACATTTCTCGAAATCATCATCCACTTTCTCAAAACCTTAAACACAAAACCAAATCTTCAAACTACATTCAGAGAACATCTGGCTCTTCTGGCAAAATCAAACCATTGCCTCAAGACCTTTTTATCTGTGCTCAAAATGAATGCTTTCAGATCTTACACACAGCAAGTCAATATTATAAACACTACAGATCATTCATTAGACACTACATCAAATGGAGAATACTGCATCCAAAGTATGCAGTTACAGGAAAAAAAAGTATATTGTAACAGTAAATTAAGATGAATAAATTGTATAGGCTACTGTATGCACTGCAAGTATAATCACACCTTGCTCTTTCTCGTCCTCATCTTCTTCCAGATCCTCTTCCTCCAATCCTTCTCAGATTTTTTTCCATCTATTGTCCGTATCAACATTCAGTGCACCAGTGTCACCTCTGCACTCTGAACTGGCTTATTTTGTACAGTTGGTTTGATCACATCATTAGAAATAAGTGTGAACAATTTTGAGTCATTGTGTGTAAACGATGACAGTTGTGTTTAACTTTTACCTGCCTCTGTTTAGCGTTTTGCAACACAAGTGCATCACAGTGCGAAATGTTTGAGATTTGAGAAATGGTACTTGAGATTTGCAAATGGTGTCTAACTACCTGAAACTTGTTTAAGGTTTTACAGAAAGAGTGATTTATTTGACAAATTGGTTTAGGCTATTGAGAATTTGGTTCAGAGAATGGGGTTTAGTGTTTTAGCAATTCAGGAAAAAAATGTAAATGACCTGATTAGCCAAAAAACACTCAAAACTAGCACTAGAAATTAAGAACAAATATTACACAAACAATATACATCGTAGACAAATGATTTACAGTGTAGGCTATATATAGCACTATAACTTTCATTTAACTGGCGATTGAAAAGAATCATGCTGATTATAGGCCTGTTGTTTTTAAAATATGAGAAACAACTGCCTATTCAGAATTTATACACTGTAAAAAATATTGTTGAAATTAAAAAAATTGTGTTAGAATAACTTTCCTGGATTTAACTTGTTGGTATAACTCAACTATCCATGTTGTCACTTTCACATTTTAATTTCAAAGTAAGATTGTAGCCTAATCAAGAAAAAAAAAATATTAGAAAAAATAACAAAATACGGATGAATGATGCTTGAGATGTTAGAGTAACATGACTTATTCCTAACAAATACCAACATTAAGAAAATAATTTTAGATACAATTTAATATTATAATAGATTATTGCACCTATGAATATTACAAAGAAACGGTGCTTTAATGGGAGCAACACCACGAACATGGACACATCATGTAGACTAATTCTGTCATGTGACACCACATTTATTTGCATTAAAAAAGTTTTTCTTGACAAAAAGTGTTTTCAAACTAATTTTTGCAACATTTAAAGTATCGATATAGAATTTATGTGCTAAAGTTAAATGGAAAAAGATTGTGTCGACACTAGAGAAATTTTGTCGATAAATGGCATTTCCATCAGCTATATCCATGATTTTTTTTACAATAAACTGATTCACGATAAAGGGAGCTAAGTGAGACCCAGCTTTTCTGTTATTCATGTGTAGACTCATAAAAAACTGTTCATTGATGCTATTATGATGCAATATTACATTCAAAAATAATTAATTCCTTCCTAAGTTCTCTATATAAGTGTACGAATGAGTTGTATTGATTTAAACACTTTAAATGATTAAAAACACAAACCTCTCTTCAGCAGAATCACAACAGATGCAGGAGCTTGGCGCAGACTTATGATGTCATAACGCCACACCAAAATAAAAGTCCTGTTCACATGCTAAAAATAATGGAAATTAACATACAGAAAACACATTCAAATGATCACAATTATAATACCAACTACAGAACATTTGTGATTTTTCCAATCAAGGATAAAGTCAAGTATTAATATTACAAATGATTGGAAAGAATGTTTAAATGTTTTAAACTCGTTAGTGAGCGATTTGAATCACTCTACATAGGCAGCAACTTGACTTGCTATTTTTTTATTGAATGAATTACATTTGTATTTGACATTTATTAATCATCATCTAATTCTTGTATGATCATAATTTTTAGACATTTTATACCATTTTTGGGGGTATTTTTAGATTAAAATTAATTGTATGTCGACATTTTAAAATTAGAAAAAAAACACTGACCTTTATATGTTTCAAACACTATTTTTATATATATATATATATATATATATATATATATATATAAAAATACACACACACACGTTTTTAACACATTTGTCATTATTTGCCTTTCCATAATAATGATATCTGGTATGAATTTTTTCCTCCTAAACATTACCCTAGTTCAGTATTTTCCCTAGTATGTATTTTAAATATGCATTTCACTGAATTCCTGACATCTATTTAAATATGTCCACTAATACTCTAATGACTGCTAGTTGACATAGTTGCAAAGTTACTTATAGTTAGTAGAGGGTCTAAAGTGGACCATTGAAATAATGTTACCGAAATTATCAGAAAGAAAAAAGGTTTTACTCTCCTGCCAACAAAAGCCATGTAAAAAGCTGCCCTATGAATTTTTATTTTATTAAAAAGGTTTAATTCATTCAAAACTACATTCTGTCATCAATTACCCTCATGTTGTTCATATGGATATCGATTTATGGATTTATTTTACCATCTCTTTATGACTGTTTTGAAGCATCAGAGTTTTGGGTGAATAGACTTCAAAGAAGGTACAGAAATATTTCAGATTTCATTAAAAAAATATCTTCATTTGTGTTTGGAATGGCATGAGGGTGAGTAAATGATGACAGAATTTATATTTTTGGGTGAACTATCCCTTCAGGATACCATGACTCAAATTTCGTCATCAGAAGATTATGTGAGAAGTTAAAAACACACACAGCGCTGACTGACTCTGATCACGGCCAGGTGTTCTCCAATCGACTCAATGTTAAACAGACCCAGGACCCGAAGTAATAGATTGGTACCCGACCTGGACCCGGCTGACCATTTAAACTTTAGACCCAAACCTGTACGGGTCTCAGGACCCGGGTCCACTGTGAAGACCTCTATTCTTGTTCCTCTGAAGACAGTGAGGATACAGCAGATCCTCAGTGGATTTCAAGTGAGACGCTGCGCTACGCTCCTGCCATGCGACTGATCCCAGGACCCACGAAGTACACCACTGCCCTGTGAAGTCCTGCTCCAATCTCTTCATTACAGAAGAGATCTACCAGCTTATTCTGGACAACACCAACTTACAGAGGAGGTGTTATGTCACAGATTGGATTGATGTACAGTAGATTAGGGATGTGCATCTCCATAACTGAGGCCGATGTGATACGCATCTCAATGCATAGCCAATGATACGATACATTAAAGATACATGTGAAGCAGCAACCAATGCAATGCGATACGATTCGCCCCTATTACAATGCAGTGTGATCCGATTTCGATTCGATTCAACACAATGGGGGGAAAAATATGATACTATGCAATTCAATATGTAGGGCTCTAAACCTTTTATTTTTTCTCAAATTCTGTTTTATTTTCTTTTTTTCCAAATTACTGTTAAAATTAAAACATGGATGAAAAATTGTCTGATTTTATTTATTTTTTAATTGTCTGATTGTATTATTTTTATTATTATTATTAGTAGTAGTAATAGTACCACGTAAGACATACATTATACCATACAATAGTAATACAACAGTAGTACGTAGTACTACAATAGTAATAGGGCTACATTTCTGTTACAAGTTAAACCAGTCTTTTATTTTGACGGGCTGTCATGAAGATCTTGAAGTTTCTGTGTGTATATGATATGACAATCATTTTTCTCAAATGAAATGGTAAAACGCTTATGAAGCGACTCTCACAGCAGCTCTGGAGATGAAGTTTATTTGTTCATGTCAACATATAGTCAGATTGCAGATACTGGAAAAAAACACACTGAGCACAACAAAGGAGATCCTTTGAAAGACTTTTTAATAAAATGAAAACACAACCTGGAGAATAACTTGGAGAGTAACTACAACCAAAAACACCATAAAACAACATCAACGCAAGACAAAAAACAGACTGAAACTGAGGGCTCATATACAAAGGCAACAGAGGAGCTAACGAGGCTAATTAATAAGAAACACCTGAAATGAGGACACTAATCAAACCAGTAACTATGGAGACAAACAGGGAGAGAAAGCAGGGGAACTCAACTAATTAACAAACTCAAAACAAACCTAGAAATTCAGACATGAACAGAACAAGAATACAGATCGAAGAATAAACTCTAAACAGGAACAAATAAACCAAACATGTGACACATGTATGCTTAAGTATGTGTGGTATACATATTCGCGCGTCTGCGCTATTCACGCAGAACATGCACAAAACATATTCAAATAGTCTTCTAGCGGTTTAATATTCACAGACACTAGTCCAATCATAAAAGACAAATAGACTAAGAAAGTGTTAGTATCAATTAGTCAGGTGCTGATGAAAAATATGTGTCTTTAGATGTTTTTTGAAGATAGCCAAAGACTCAGCTGCTCAAATTGGGATAGGCAGGTCATTCCACCAGCTTGGAACAGTCCAGGTAAAGGTCTGTGAGAGTGATTTCATACCTCTTTGGGATGGTAACATGAGGCATCGTTCACTTGCAGAACACAAGCTTCTGGAGAGTGCATAGGTCTGAACTAGTGAGTTTAGGTATAGTGGTGCAGAGCCAGTGGTTGTCTGGTAGGCAAACATCAGTGCCTTGAATTTGATGCAAGCGGCTATCGGCAGCCAGTGCAAACTGAAGAAGAGAGGTGTGACGTGCGCTCTCTTTGGCTCATTGAATACCAGTCTTGCTGCAGCATTCTGGATCAGTTGCAGAGGCTTAATAGTACATGCCAGAAGGCCCGCTAAGAGAGCATTACAATAGTCCAGTCTGGAGAGAACAAGAGCTTGGACAAGGAGTTGTGTGGCCTGCTCTGATAGGAAGGGTCTAATCTTCCTAATGTTGTATAAAGCAAATCTTCAGGACCAGGACATTGTAGTAATATGGTCTGTGAAGCTTAGCTGATCATCAATCACAACTCCAAGGTTCCTGGCTGTCCTAGAAGGAGTTACGGTTGACGAACCTAGCTGTATAGAGAAGTTGTGATGAAGTGTTGGGTTGGCTAAGACCACAAGTAGTTCAGTCCTCGCAAGGTTGAGTTGAAGGTGGTGGTCCTTCATCCAGCCAGAGATGTCTGTCAGACAGGCTGCAATGCGAACAGCTACTGTTGGATCATCTGGTTGGAATGAGAAATAGAGTGAAGTGTCATCAGCATAGCAGTGATAGATGACATGTAGACGGAGAAGAGAAGTGGTCTAAGCACTGAACCCTGAGGAACGCCAGTAGCAAGAATTTGTGACTTAAAAACCTACCCTCTCCAAGACACCCTGAAGGACCTACTTGAAAGGTAAGATTTGAACCATTGGAGTGCAGTTCCTGAGATGCCCATTTCAGGGTTGACAGGAGGATCTGGTGGTTGACTGTGTCAAAAGCAGCAGATAGATTCAGCAAGATGAGTACTGTGGATTTGAAAGCTGCTCTTGCCAATCTCAGTGCTTCAATAACCGAGAGCAGGGCAGTCTCAGTTGAGTGTATCAGTTGAGGGACCTGTATGATGGTTTGATTGTAGATGATCACAGGCCTGTGATCACCAACTCCTCTAGGGTCAAACACCATCTCCTTTGTTTTTGACATTCAGAGCTAGACGGTTGTCCTCACACCAATTCACAAACCTTCCAATCTCTGAAAAATATTCAGACAAGTCCCTGTTCTTTTTCAATAAACCTAAAATTGCAGTATCATCTGAGAATTTAATGATGTAATTATTAGAATAACATCTTCTGCACTCCATATACAAGGTGAACAAAACTGGTGAACTAACACAGCCCTGAGGGGCTCCTGTGCTCAAAGTTATGAATTCAGATAATTAATATTGAAGTATCATTAATATTGAAGTAAATGCCACTGGACGATAGTCATTATTATCCTTACAGCTAACCTTTTTTGGGACAGGGATAATAATAGAACTCTTCCAAATTGAGGGAACTGTATGTGTGTCTAAAGACTTCTGGTAAATGGGGCACCAGGCTTCTGCCAGCTCTTCACTGCAGGATTTCAATAACCACTCAGAGATGCCGTCTGGCCCAGAAGCCTTGCTGGGACAGTCACGTGAAAACAGTCTCTCCACCATATACTGATCAATGGTTATTTTAAAGGAATCCAATACAGATAAAGCATCCAGTGCAGTTTCCTGCTCCTGTGAGAAGTCTCTTATTTCACACCTACAATAAAAATCATTTGCCTTTGCTCCCTCATCTATCACGTTGATAGAGCTTTTGGCTGGAGCCATATTTGTCATATATTTCATAGAATCCCATATATATATATTTTTTTCTTCAGTTTTATAAATTTCTGTGACAATTTGTTCCCACTGGGTTCTCATTGGGGGAAGATGTAGGAGCCATAAACGAGTAATCGCTTTTTTTTGCTGCTGCTACTAGTATCCTCAGTAAATATTTATTCCTATTATTAACTGAATCTGGTATATTACCAAGAAATAGAATATAACCTGTTTCCTCAATCTCAATCTCTAAGATTTCCTCTATACTTGAGTGTATTTCTGACAAATACAGTTTCAAAACTGGGCAGGCCCAGGCTGTATAAGCATTCTTAACATTCTCATAACATTTGTCCAAGATGTTTTTGGAATCCAGGCAACACAGCTTCAAGTGTACAATGATTAAAATCTCCTAAGATAAAACAAGGTGCTTCAGGGGTACATCTTAATTGTCTGTGAACACAGTCTGCTGTAAGTTTAGCTGCATTTGCAGCATTCCCACTGGGTGAAATATAAACAGTACATAATAAAATGTTCCCAAATTCATGTGGAAGATAAAAAGGCCTAAGGCTTAGGCATACTAGTTCAATGTCGGAGTTACAGACTTTCCACCAGTGTTCTCGCCTGCAATTCTCTCGGTAACTGGGGGGCGAGTGTGTAGCTAGGCCGGAGCAGTAAGAGTTGGTCTCGGGTATAGTGCAGGACCGCCTCCGACATGAAGTCCTGATTCACTAGCATGGAGTTGCATGTAATCAGCCATACAACTAAAATCAGCATCAGTCCTCTTAATAAAAACAGCATCGTGTAACACAGATCGAGCACTGTGTTAAAAATAAATAAAGTTTGATCAAATAAAAGAATAAATAACACACTAAAAACAAACACAAACACACGGCAGCAGAACAGAGCAGCGCCACCGGAAGTGAATCACTGTACAGTTGGTTGAAAACAACTCGCTCAAGTGTCTTTGCAATGAATGGAAGAAGGGATACCAGTCTGTAGTTTTCTAAGAGTGCTGGGTTTAGAGTGGGTTTCTTAAGCAGGGGGTAACTAGAGCCTGTTTAAATGCTGTGGGAAAGGTACCAGTGTGAAGGGAGGTGTTGATGATGTGAGTAAGTGCAGGTATAACTGAAGAAGAAATGGCTTGAAGGAGGTGAGTGGGGATAGTCTTGAGAGGAGGTGAGATAGCCAGTCTTGGGCTACAGGGTGATATGGCTGCAATCTGAACAGTGACACTTGTAATGTAACGTTGAAATGTTCTGTTGCCCAGAGAGAAACAAAATATGTGGTGTCGGAGGAAAAGATATACAGGAGACGAGAGCTGGCGTATTTTCCCCAGGTTTAATAAAGTGACTTCATTTTATTAAATAAAATGACGTCACACTGATCGGCATACATGGGGATAGAGTGAGAGAAAGTATACAAATAAAAGAAAGAGTAAGAAAGAGTTCTCCTGCTCAACTTTCACATGCACCATCTACACACATGTGCAGTTCTAATTTTACCCAGAATTACCGTAAATGCTGGTGATCGTGAAGTGACTGTTACACAGTTTTTAGTACATTGTTGTCATGTAAACATACCCTTAGATTAGATTTGAATCTGTTCATTAAAAAAACAGCTTCTAGTCACTAAAATATAATTGTAATTTAACTGTTGAAATCTGGAAGTCATAGAAAGAATACTTTTTATTTATTTTTTCCCCCTTTGTTCATTAAAAAGCATGAAGTCATCATTAGGCATACACAGCAGTCATAAATCATTACAATAGAAGTCTAATTTATTTGTTAAAACTTGAAGCCATAGAAAGAACATCTCTTTTATTTTCCATTAAACATACAATATAATACAATATTTACACTGCAAAAAATGCTTTGAGATTACATACCAGAGATTATTTTACAGATATTTTTGCTTGTTCAAAGCAGAATGCACAAGAATTTTCTCTCACAAGAATGGAGCTTTAAAGGGTTAGTTCACCCAAAAATGAAAATTCTGTCATTTATTACTCACGCTCGTGCCGTTCCACACCCGTAAGACCTTCGTTAATCTTCGGAACGCAAATTGAGATATTTTTGTTTAAATCCGATGGCTCCGTGAGGCCTACATAGGGAGCAATGACATTTCCTCTCTCAAGATCCATAAAGGTACTAAAAACATATTTAAATCAGTTCATGTGAGTACAGTGGTTCAATATTAATATTATAAAGCGATGAGAATCACGGAGCCATCGGATTTAAACAAAAATATCTTAATTTGTGTTCCGAAGATGAATGAAGGTCTTACGGGTGTAAAACGGCACGAGGGTGAGTAATTAATGACAGAATTTTCATTTTTGGGTGAACTAACCCTTTAATGATGCAACCGTTTTTCATCCGCTAGAGGTCGCTAGAGGCCTATTCAAAACAAAGGTGTAGCTTGATGACGCCAAGTTTGAGTGCTGAATCTTGGGACATGTGGTCTTCACCTCACAGCCGGTGGAAAAGAATAGGGATAGGACTCGGGCAGAAATCATGTTCATGAATGAGATTATTAACGTTACTGTAGTATGAAGCAGAGCAGGAGCGAGTGTTGTGGGAGCTGAACGAGGCCGCTGGAGCGATTGATAATGAGAGACAAACATGACACACTCCTCACGAGCAGCAGAACTTTTATTATGCCACAGTCGCCGGCGATGCTTCTTTTGGTCAAGCGTATAAGGTAACGCAAAAACGATTTGAAAAACGATCATATTTAACAGCGCTGAGGTAACGCAGCTCTGTTTATCATACTAGATACATTTGAGTGTGTTGAAAATGATGTTATAACGTTACTCTGTGTGTCGTTCACTCGGCGGCTGCTGTGAGACACTGTTACACACTGCAGTAAGATAGACTGACTTAAGAATTTATTAAATGTTGGATGGCTTGTGTTGATAAATGGCATGCAATTAATTTTAAAACGTATTGTATGATGGAGAAAATTCTGTATTACTGTTACTAAAAATAAAGCTGACAGGCTTTATTGCCTTGACAGGCGACTCCCAGATATGTCCCGTATCCTTGGTTGAAATAGCAGTTTTCTCACGATTTACAAACACTTTGAAACATTTGGGATATTGTAAGTACTCAACTGAACAAAATATATCACACTGGCCTAGTGGTTTTTGGATATTTTACTGCAAAAATCTTACATATTGCAGCTTTAATGTAATGAAATAATGAAAGCATTATGGGTAGAATCTCTCTAGAGTCTATTTTGATTCATCAACACAGTTTCACTGATGATCGAATAGGAACCCCAAACCCAGGATAGAGCGGTTGAGTGAATGTGGTCTGGACTGTGTGGATGAGGCTCATTGTGTCTCCAGAGACGCTGTAGAAGGACAGAGTTCCTGCTCTGTGATCCACATACACTCCTATTCTACTGCTGCTGATGGGCTTTACAGGGAGTTCAGTCTCTATGTCATTGTGTATGAATGTGTATCTGAAGGAAGAGCAGAACAAACTCCAGGACTGATCATTATATCCAAACAAACACTCTTCATCCCGTCCCTTCCTGCTGATGCTCTTATATGACACTGATATAAACATACATCTTCCACTCCACTCAATCTCCCAGTAACAGTGTCGATCACACACACTCTCTCTACACAACACCTGACACACAACATCAAATCTGTCTGGATGATCAGGATACGACTGCTCTGTGTCAGTGTAAGTAATCACTCTGTTCTCCTCAGACAGATGGAGGTTTTCATTCACTGTGTTCAGATCCAGAGTGAGCTGATGGGAATCTGATGGAGATAAAACACATCACAATCAGGAATTATGAATCTGATCTTTTAATGTAGCTGAACTCTTCATGTTCAATATATCAGCAGTGTCTCAGTACAGTTTACCAGATATCCTGTGCAAATCATTTACATGATCAACTCTAAAACTCTTCTGTCATGTTTTCTTTCTCCTTCTACAGGAAGAACATGAACACACTCAGTGAGTTTTTCTGCTTGTTTTCTTAGTGACTTACATTGTAGGAAGTCGTTCCTGGTCCTGGGAACAATGTTGGTGAAAGTGACTGTGGAAATCAACAGACATGAAGAGTGTGATTATCATGTCAAGAGAAAATGATCCCTGCATCCGTTCCTAAGACATTTCTAATATGATCTTCTACATGATATGAGATGATGGAGGATCATTTCTGAGAGCAGATGAATCTCCAGGACTTTACCTCTGTCCGAGATCTTCTTGAGCTCCTCTTTGCAGAAATCCTCCAGTTTGTCTTTCAGCTGACGGACAGATTCTCTCAAGACATCAAAAGAGGAGAGAGAACTGAAGAGATCATCATTTACGTCTGTAGATTCAGGAGGAGCTGAGAGAGACTGGAAACTCTACAGAAAACAGAAATCAAAGCTCATCACCTCCACACTTCAGACAATAACCTGCACTACTGTCAGATTTGAGCAGCTCTGACTGTTTAAGCTGCCCTGTCAATCATCTTGTCACAGTTAAAATCCTCCACATTCAATTTAATTTAATTTTCTACTGTTTCGGAGAAAAATGTAGTTGCACGTTGATCTGCCAGTCATGGGTCTTTCATGCGGAGAACTCTCCTCAACTTGATGCATTTAAAAGTTGATGAACAAACGCATCGTTATAAAAGTTCACAATGAAATATAATGTGGATAACATTTAATAAATATTTTTCGTCAGGTTAGATACTGATTATTAATCACTCAAACCCCTTTATCTTAACCGCTCTGCTTAACCGTCGGTCTCGCACATCCGTCATGTTTGTAGTTTTTTTTTTTTTTTAAACACTTTTTATTTGTACTTGTAGTTCTAATCGAATCCTCACCCACAACGCAAAGTGTTATGGGCAATATTAGCTGTTTGAGTGTGCACAGATCTGCACTTCGGATTCTAACCGGAAAAACCGACCATCCGGGTGTCTTTGGAATACTCATTTCAACATACTAGGATTTGGGACACACTAATTCTATTTTCGAATACTATTAAGGACGGATAGTATGAGAATTGGGACGCAGCAATGGTTTTTTAAACATATTAGAAAGTGATCTGTGATCATAAATCAAAAATATTTAGTGTGTTTTGAAATTACATATTGAAAAATGAAGGACAGCAACAGCAAAATTACACAAGTGTTGGATGGTTATGACCAATTTAAAAAAAAAAAAAAAAAAAAAAAATTGTCCACAAAACATGAAAGTGATTCATTCACATGTAGAAAAAAAATCTAGAGGTCAGTAATACACAAATGCCCTGTCCAAATACCCACAATTGCGGTCTTTGCACTTGACCACTTGTCTACTTACATGATGTATTTCCTGTATTTGGCCCAAGTGTTCAAGTGGGCGTGAAGAACTTGTAGAAGTGTGTGTAGAACTTTTGATTACCCGATGCAAAAAATGCAAGTGTTTACAGCTTCTTCTTTTTTTCAAATTATTATTTTTAATACTTTGCATTTTAAAATACACTTCTAAATGTCTGTTCAGTGGTCGTTATGTAACTAACAGAAGACACAATTTTAAAATTGTGGTGCTTCTTTAGGTGATAAAAAGCAGTTGCAAATGATAAACAAAATACACATAGCCCACTCATCTTCATAATTAATTTAACTTACAGTCGTATGTTTTCCTTGACATCTCACGATTTCGGGACATGTGAGTTCCCAAACATAATGCATGATGGGATACGCTTAGCCTCAAATACCGCTCCGAAGCGGTATTCGAGATAGTGTGGGTTTAGTGTGCATTAAGGGCACTGCACTTGGGCATTTTTAAGACATGGGACAGTCTTGCACACTTACTTCCTGTCGCGCACACAAGCTCTCAAGTGACCAAGACCGCAAGTGTGGGTATTTGGACGGCATAACATCTTGTTGTTTGTTTTAATCACAGTTTGCTAAATTCATATGTGATTTTTTTTTTTTTTTCATTAATTTAATTTACTTAGAATGTGAAGCAGTATTACTAAACAATAATTGAATATATGCTGGGACTAATTTAATTTTTAATAAAGTACTTTGTGTTAAAAGAAAAACAATTATAAAAAAATACATATCAATTTTTATCAGGTTTGAAGATCATCTGATGCAACTTTAGTGAACATTACTCAAAATTTGTAATTTGTACATAAATGCATTTGTAAGTGGGTCTCTTTTTTTCTCAAAAGAAGATCAGATGAGAGTCTGACTGATGATTATATAATAACCGAACACACAGATCAACACTTCAGTCAACGGCTCATTCTGCTCTCATGAAATGTTTCTCTGTGAGTCTCTTGCTGAAGTCCACTATGATCCTGTTCTTCTAGATCTCTGTTACCTGCAGGAAATGGATGTGATCCTGTGTGTGTGAAAGCTGCTCCAGCTCAGCGTCTCTCCTCCTCAGATCATTGATCTCCTGCTCCAGTCGCTCCAGTCGTCCTTCAGCTCGACTCGCCTGCAGTCTTTTCCTGATCTCTGATCCGCTGTGTGGCCTCAGAGCGGCTTCTCTCAATGGAGCGGATGAGCTCAGTGAAGATCCTCTCACTGTCCTCCACTGCTGTCTGTGCAGAGCGCTGTTAGGACACACATCACAATCACACAGTGGCTTCAGTGAGTCCTGACTGAGACTTCTCAAACTTCTCTTCTTCTCCAGACTCACCTTATGAGACTCCACAGCCTCTCTCAGCTGCTGAAGATCTTTCTCTCTCTGCTGGATCCTCTGCTGGAACAATCTCTGCGTCTCCTTCAGCTGGTGCTAAAGGACAAACCAATAACAGCAAATGTCACATTATACTGCTGTCACTATATCATCCTGTGAAGAGATTTTTTGTGTCTATAAATGTTTATGGTGTATTTTCACCATATTTTCTGTTAAGTTCAATATGGAGCATAAATACACTCAGCAGTGAAAGTCCAGCAGCTACTGTTCACTTCTGCTGACGGCTGCAGTGTGAATGATGTTACCTGATCATATGGGTGACAATATAAACAGTGTCAACATTATTTCATCAGTGTCTAGTTTCATACCTGTTTCTCTGTCCTCTGTGCTGCAGCTGATACAGTGTCGTGGTTTTTATGTTCATCCATCGTACACAGCACACATATACACTTCTGGTCAGTGCGACAGAAAACCTCAAGGAGTTTATCATGTGTTTGGCAGATCATCTCCTGCAGTCGTCCAGTGGCTTCAGTCACTTTATGTGGCTTACGTGAGTGAAATTCCTCATGACGTTCAAAATGAGTTTGACAGTAAGACTCCAGACACACCAGACAGGACTTGACAGCTTTGTGTTTTCTTCCAGTACAGACGTCACACTGCACATCTCCAGCTCCAGCGTAACAGTCAGCAGGAAGTTTAGTCTTCTTCAGTTTCTCCACCACTTCAGCCAGCATGGTGTTTTTAGCTAAAGCAGGTCTTGGACTGAAGGTCTGTCTGCACTGAGGACAGCTGTAGACTCTCTTCTGATCCTCCTGATCCCAGCAGCCTGTAATACAGCTCTTACAGTAACTGTGTCCACAGGGAATGGCCACTGGATCCTTCAGGAGATCCAGACACACTGGACACAGGAACTCATTCTGATCCACTGAAATTCTGGCTTCTGCCATTTTACTGCATGAATACAGAGACACAAACACACAACAGCTCAACTGCACTTCAGTTTCTCTTTCCCTGAACTCATGCAATTTCTACTTCCTGGTTCTATTTTAGTGCCATGTGCAAAAGTCACAGATCATAAAACGTCCACTAGATGTCAGTCTCAGACAGACTCAAAGAATAAGAGTTACAGAGAATCAGGACAACACCATTAATAACTGCAGTAATACCTCACCCTAATTATCACATCTATGCAGTGCTGTAATTGATTTAAACTATTTAAGAATATGGAAGAAACAATATGGATCCTTCACGAGATCCAGACACAATGGACAGATGAACTCATTCTGATCCACTGAAAATCTGGATTCTGCCATTTTACTGCATTAATACAGAGACACAAACACACAATAGCTCAGCTACACTTCAGTTTGTCATTCCCTAAACATCATAAAGCCTCATTCCTACTGAGTTCATATTCTACCATGCTTCAACACACCTGGATGTTATTTTAAAGTAAATCCAAAAACCTTTATTAATTCAGGTCTGATCAGTTACAGTTGGAACTAAACTCTGTTAAATAAACCTCATTGGTTTATTTAACAGAGTGTATTGAAGGTGTGCTGTATTCGTTCATTCATTGCCACTGCCTGGCTTGCTTAGTTGGCGACACTTAATATTCAGAAATATTTTTGAACTGTTATACGAACTGTCCTATTGTCTTTGTTTACGTCTCCTGCCACTTGTTTGTTACCATAGATGTTTAATTAATGATCACAGCTGTTTGTATGCGAGTTCATTATCATTGTATAGTTAAGTTTATGTGTTTCCTCAGTTCATGGTCAGTTATTGTTTGTTTGTAGACACACTGTTAAGTTTATTTTATTATTAAATATATTCATATTGAATATACCTTTTGACCTCATCTTCATATTTGGATTCCTTAATCTGTGACAGAATAACTGACCGTAAAATAGTTTATGCAGCTGAATTTGCTGCATTGTCCAGGAGGGGCCAAAATTTGTTGGACTACAACCTTCAATTCTGCCACCTTGCCATTCATTCATCATTTGATGACAAAACCATTAAATCTCTGTATTGGATCAGGGAGAATTATGAACATCAAATAGACCTTGAAGAAATGCAAAGATGTAGTTGGAGGGATGCAATAATGCTATGTCTGGAGAGGTTCTACCACTGGTCGGACCATCTCATCACCGGACCCAGAGCCCAGCCCACTACCACCCTGCGACACTGACTGAGAGCTGGAGCTACACACAGATGGAGCTGCCAATGTCAAGAGAAGCGGATGTGCCCACCAGAGCCTGAGCCCCTTACTTCTGTGGTAGATTTCCCCTACGCACCTGACCTAAATTAACCTGGTGTCCCTGACACCTACAAGAATTATCCTCAGGTGAATCCCTCTCTTCCCCCAAAGGTTGACGCCTAAGTGTAACTGCTCTGACCGCATATGATGCCTAAGAGTTATAGTTACCTGACCGCAATCAACCCCGCCTAAGAGTCTCACTCTAAGTCGAACAAGTTACACTCTAAGTTGCAGCACTGCACAATAACCAGAGACTCCAGTTGTTGTCCTAGAATATGCTTTAATCACGACCGGAGGACCTTGTATCAATCACAGAGAATCCCACCAGCAAACAGAATACAACAGTTTATATAGTTTAGGACCATGGTAAAGCATCCTACAATATTAGTTCTTCATATGTCAAATCCTCCTGTTACTAGATAAAGCAAGACCTGCCAAAATCATGTGTTTATTAGTTCGTTGGTTACTCAATATCATGGGGCTATTATTTTTAGATAGTTGTCTAGCTGTCCCTAAGTTTCATTTCCACTTTTCTTATATTTGGACATGATTCAGATACACACTGACTTAGGCCCAAGGTTTGAGAACATTTAGGTTTCAAAAGCATATAAATGTTATTCCTGCATGGAAAAAGAAATGTTAGTTATGATTAATTAAAAAATTCCATCACACATCTCACCTGTCTTGCAAGTCTTCCACTGAGCCTGTGACAGAGGAAATACTAGTGGAGTTTGAGGGAATAGAGGAGTTCCCCACCCATAACCTTGGCAAAGCTGGACTGGGACCCTCTTCTACCACCATCTCTAGCTCCAGCCCTGTCTTCGTTGTCTCCTGTAAGCCCCATTGTTCACCCTCTACCTCCTCACTACATCGAGAACTAACTTGGGGCATCCCATGAGCCATCCTCGACTGGGCTGGGGGCCCTCCACCTCAGGGGGTCTTCATGGCAGCTCTGTCATGGTCGTTGATGCCATCAGTGTCGTGTGGATCCATCTACTCTCCAATCTGCACTCAGGGTACCATCCCCATTGGCAACGATGATACCCAGGGGATGGGGACGGATGACGGGGAATCTGTCCCCACGGTGGCATAAAACTCTGTACCACCATGGTTCCTCCCTCTGGTAATGCCACCACGGGGCACTAGGCTGGGCATCTGGGTATCATCCTGTTATCACATCACATCATTCTGGCTTTTACCATCTTCTGCTCCGCCCTGGTCACATCCATCATCACAACCTCTGGTTCCTCCCTGGCATCTCCTGCCAACCAGCCCTCCTAATACCAACCCCTTTGCCTGCTCCTCGTCCACCTCCTGAACCACCTCCTCTCCCTTACCATGGTGCAGGAGGGGGTCAGTTTGGACTTCTTAATCTGTGACAACTTGAATTTAATTTTATATGTATGTTTTGTTGAAAGGTTCATTTGAAGTTCATAATCACCATTAAGGCCCCGGTATACTTCAAACAAAGTTCTTTTTCGTTCTTCGTTTAGGGGTAAAACGAAGTTCGAAATGCGTGACCAGTGATATACTGTAAACGAACATCTGACGCCGCCCACACTGCTGAGAGCAACGGTTAGATGAATACGTAAATATGTGCCGTGCACTTTCTTCTCAGTAACAAAATACACACAACAAAAATGAGAAAACAGCAAGCATTTATTATAGAAAGCATAAGAAAAGCGTCTAATCATAACAACATGGGTATGTTAGCACGAGCTCTGCAAAGTAGCACTCCAGTCACGTCACGTCTTCATATAGCACTTTATTCAATAGATTGCTTAAAATCAAGCAGCTTTACAGTATCAAACATGAAAAACAGTGTTAGTGCCTCATTTTTTTTTTTTTACAAGCACAACTTCATTTTGTACTATAAAGCGGCTATCTAGTGTGTTCATGTTTTCACCCACAAAGATCTTACCTCAACGAACTCAAAACTCAAAAACAGGAAATTAGTCAAAGACGCGTCCCACGCAAGTGAAGGCGGAGCCTCAGCGCACACCTCCTGTTACGTTATTGTCACTGACCAATGGTAGTACGAAGGCGTTTTGCAGCTGGAGCGAACTTTTCCTGAAAGTTTGCTTTGGCAAGCCGTTTCGAACTT
This sequence comes from Ctenopharyngodon idella, assembly GCF_019924925.1. Taxonomy (NCBI): domain Eukaryota; kingdom Metazoa; phylum Chordata; class Actinopteri; order Cypriniformes; family Xenocyprididae; genus Ctenopharyngodon; species Ctenopharyngodon idella. Next base: position 26,085,588 of record NC_067223.1, read on the forward strand.
ACAAAAAAAAAAACACAAAACGAACTTCGTTTTGGCCTAATTTTGTTCGAAATGACGTCACATCAGTTCGTTCTTCGATTTCATTCGAAGTATACCGGGGCCTTTATGGTGATTACTAGGGGTGTGATAGACGGTTAGCTCATGAGACGAGACACAAGATTAAGTTCATGAGAGTGAGGCAAGACAAGATTTTACACAGTTTTTTTTAAGATTTCCTCAATGACGAAATACATAAGTAGTAAAATGGTCATGGAGAGCCACTGCCCTGCAGAGTTTAGCTCCAACCCTAATCAAACACACCTGAAGCAGCTATTTAATGTCTTCAGGGTTACTTGAAAGCTAATCCAGTGGTCTCAAACTTAGTCCCTGGAGAGATTATACACATCTGATCCAACTCATCAAGGTCTTCATGATTACAAGGAACTTCCAAGAAGGTGAGTTGAAGCTAGTTGGAACTAAACTCTGCATGACTGAAGTTGCCCTTCCCTGATCCAAAGCATTTGATTTGTGAACACCACACACTGTTTAAAGAACTTTACAGAAGAAATCTCATTCCTAAGCATCACTTCATGATTCATTTTCTTAGATGTTTAATGTCTAGGGGATGCATTACAAGGCAAATAATTTAAAATGTATTTATTTTTTAATAGAAATTTGAGATTGCGGATGTGAAATTGAAAACAGATTGTGTGACAAACGCTTGTGTGAGGTGGTTAAGCTGCATTAACTAATTACTTTTGACTAATTAATAAGCTAGAAACACCTAGGATCAGCGATGAGATTGCTAGCTGGAACCAGCTTCCAGATGTCACCACAGGAGTCCCAATAGCAGCCATATTCAAGTCCAGATTGACAACTTATGCATTTTCCTCACTGAATAAAATAATAAATATAGCACTCTATTATTTAATTGCATTATAAAGTTTATCTTATTCTATGTATAATATTTCATTTACATTATAGTATTTCCAGGGCAGTTTCTAGACATTTGGAGGCCACACCCCTTCTAATAAAAAGCACTTGAAACAAATATGATTCCTAACCTTTTTATTAAACATCGGTTATTAAAATGTGTATATTTTTATAAAACTTGTAACCAATGTAATTCTTATTTGTTTGTTGAGGATGCTATTTTTTCAAACAATTTGTTCAATAATTTATTTATAGTTACACATCCATTATGAACAGTTTCATCTATTCTATAAGTAAAATAAGAAAAAAAAAAAGAAGAGACATTACATTGCCAAAAAACAAGTACAGATGGACACTTCCCAGACATTACTTCAGTAAATTAACATCTGTGCTTTAATCGTTTTTTGGACAGGATTTACCCCTCCTACTGAACCAATATAGACTATATCGTCATCATAATATGTATTGACAGAATTTTCATATTTAGGTGAACTATCCCTGTGATTTCTTCACACAATTTTATGATTCTTTTTCAATTAAAGCAGTAATGTACACATCAGCAGAATTTAGAAGATATACAGAGTTTAGGTACTTTTTTTAAAACATTCAAATGCTCTAGTGCTAGTGCAGTTGTACCCAAACTCGGGTACACAGACAAAATTCAAAATTAATTCTTACCTTAACCTAAATTATCATTAAGTCCTAACATGTATACTCCAGGGGGTAAATAAAGGCCTTTTGGTTTTGTAAGAAAAATCTCCATATTTATAACTTCATAAACTATAATCACTGACTTCTGTTAACGGCCGTATGTGAGTTTAGTTCTAGCTGAAGAGTGACCTCAGACCCACTGCATGTGATCATGTTATTTTTGAGTGTAGCCTACATTTCACACAAATACATACACTATATTGCCAAAAGTATTGGGACACCCCTCCAAATCATTGAGTTCAGGTGTTGCAATCACTTCCATTGCCACAAGTGTATAAAATCAAGCACTTAGGCATGCAGACTGCTTCTACAAACATTTGTGAAAAGAATGGGTTGCTCTCAGGAGCTCAGTGAATTCAAGTGTTGTACCGTGATAGGTTGCTACCTGTGCAGTAAGTCCATTCATGAAATTTCCTCACTACTAGATATTCCACGGTCAACTGTTAGTGGTATTGTAACAAAGTGGAAGCAATTGGGAATAACAGCAACTCAACCACAAAGTGGTAGGCCACGTAAAATCACAGAAAGGGGTCAGCACATGCTGAGGCGCATAGTGCGCATAAGTCAGCAACTTTCTGCAGAGTCAATAGCTACAAACCTCCAAACTTCGTGTGGCCTTCAGATTAGCTCAAGAACAGTGCGTAGAGAGCTTCATGGAATGGGTTTCCATGGCTGAGCAGCTGCATCCAAGCCTTACATCACCAAGTGCAATGCAAAGCGTCGGATGCAGTGGTGTAAAGTACGCCACCACTGGACTCTAGAGCAGTGGAGACATGTTCTCTGGAGTGACCAATCACACTTGCCAGGAGAACAGTACTTGCCTGACTGCATTGTGCCAAGTGTAAAGTTTGGAGGATTATGGTGTGGGGTTGTTTTTCAGGGGTTGGGCTTGGCCCCTTAGTTCCAGTGAAAGGAACTCTTAATGCTTCAGCATACCAAGACATTTTGGACAATTTCATGCTCCCAACGTTGTGGGAACAGATTGGGGATGGCCCCTTCCTGTTCCAACATGACTGCGCACCAGTGCACAAAGCAAGGTCCATAAAGACATGGATGAGTGAGTTTGGTGTGGAAGAACTTGACTGGCCTGCACAGAGTCCTGACCTCAACCCGACAGAACACCTTGAATTAGAGTGGAGACTGTGAGCCAGGCCTTCTCGACAACATCACTGCCTGACCACACAAAAAAACGCTTTTAGAAGAATAGTCAAAAATTCCCATAAACACACTCCTAAACCTTGTGGAAAGCCTTCCCAGAAGAGTTGAGGCTGTTGCATTTTAAATACTTTCCACACAATGAACAAAATTGGAGTCTCACATAAGCATGACTTATCAGGAATATCTGAACATGTAATGGTAAAGATTCTTTTAACCACATTGATCACAATTAATTGTGAATCTTCATGTGGGAATTAAGGGTTCCTTTCCGAGTGAAACTCTTTCCACACTGATCACATGTGAATGGCTTCTCTCTAGTGTGACTGATCATGTGATTCCTAAGGTTTATTTCTGTTGTGAAGCTCTTCCCACACTGTTGGCAGGTGAAAGGCTTCTCTCTGGTGTGAATGTTCATGTGTTTTTTAAGGTTTCCCTTTTTCAGTGAAACTCTTTTCACAGAGGGCATGTGTAAGGCTTTTCTCCAGTGTGAACTCTCATGTGGGCATTAAAAGTTGTTCTTTGTCTAAAACTCTTTCCACACTGAGAGCATGTGTAAGGCTGCTCTCCAGTATGAATTCTCATGTGGGCATCTAAAGTTGTTTTATATGTAAAACTCTTCCCACATAGAGGGCATGTGAAAGGCTGCTCTCCAGTATGAGTTCTCACATGGTTATGAAGGTTTACTTTTCGATTGAAACTCTTTCCACACAGTTTGCAGGTGAAAGGCTTCTCTCCGGTGTGAATTTTCACGTGATTATTAAAAGTTGGTTTGTGTGTAAAACTCTTTCCGCATTGAGGGCATGTGTAAGGCTGCTCTCCAGTGTGAATTCTCATGTGGCTTTCAAGGCTTGCTTTTCGATTGAATCTATTTCCACACTGATCACATGTGAACGGCTTCTCTCCAGTGTGAATTTTCATGTGGCCTTTAAGATATTCTTTTTGAGTGAAACTCATCCCACACTGTTGGCAGGTGAAAGGTTTCTCTCCAGTGTGAATCCTCATGTGACTCATAAGATGTCCTTTTTGAGTGAAACTCTTTCCACACTGCTGGCAGGTGTAAGGCTTCTCTCCAGTGTGAATTCTCATGTGGCTTTTGAGGCTTCCATTTTTAGTAAAACTATTTCCACACAGTTTGCAGGTTAAAGACTTCACTTCAGTGTGAATTCTAACATGCCTTTTAAGGATTACTTTTTGACTGAAACTTATTCCACACTCTTGGCAGGTATAAGGCTTCTCTCCAGTGTGAATTCTCATGTGGTATTTGAGACGTCCTTTTCTGCCGAAACGTTTTCCACACTGTTGGCAGGTGAAAATTTCTCTTTTTCGTGAAGTCTTTTCAGTCTGTGAGCAACCAATTGACTTTTCTTCAGTAATAAGATCATGATTCTCATACTGGTCTTTCTTTTCTATTTCATTCAGTTCTTGACTCTCCTCTTTCAATGCCATCAGGTCTAAGGCAAAAAAGACAAATACAAGTTTAGCCCAGTTTAATGAAACAAAGCAACAAACATAAAAACCAACATAAAGTAATAAAACAACAACATGCATGTTAGATACTAGAGCTGCATGATTAATCGTTAAAACTATTGCTAATGACCTATAAGGGTCTAAATGGTTTAGCTCCTGTGTACTTAACCGATCTTCTATTGCCCTACAATCCTTCACGCTCTTTAAGATCACAAAACTCTGGACTTCTGGTTGTACCTAGGATAGCTAAGTCCATTAAAGAAGGGAGAGCGTTTTCACATTTGGCTCCGAAACTCTGGAATAGCCTTCCTGATAATGTTAGGGGCTCAGACTTGCCCACCCAGTTTAAATCCAGATTAAAGACACATCTCTTTAGCCAAGCATTCACATAATACATCTCATACCAGATCAATTGCGCATGACTATCTTTGCTTAATGTTATGAACAGCAGCTACGCTAATTATTCTCCATTTGCTTTTCTGCTTTACCTCGGGACACCCGTTTTAAATTGATGTATTTTTTAAATAGCCTGAAGCAACGACCATTTTGTCAAAACCTCTAGAAAATTACGTTATTTTGTTTAGCTGTCTAATGTTTGTATCTTCAGAATCATTGGGGAAATCACAATCTCCATTTTAAACAAAAATATTGCGATTCTCAATTTATCCAGAATCATGCGGCTCTAATTGTGCACTAAGCTATTAAGATAAGTGTTAAATGCAATCTCGAAACCTCTTGTTAACTCTTCACATTCTTTGGGACACATCCATAGCCTTAGCCAAGGCTGCAAAACTGACTCCCTGTTACAAATATGGTTAGAACTATCACTTCTACCACTAAAGATTGCTTTCTAAATAATCTTCCTGATCAGTTTCATCTCCTCGGCATACCAGTTATTTTATAACAGAAGTGTCCAAACTCGGTCCTGGAGGGCCACTGTCCTGCAGATTTTAGCTCCAACTTGCCTCAACACACCTGCTTGGAAGTTTCTAGTATGCCTAGTAAGACCTTGATTAGCTGGTTCAGATGTATTTAATTGGGGTTGGAGCAGGATTGGACACCCCTGGCTTAGAATAACTCGATATTACAACAGAAACTATTGACTCTCTCATTTCCAGCACTTTAGACACAGTTGTTCCTTTGCATTTAAAGAAAATTAAGGAAAATAGTCCAACGCCGTGGTACAACAAGCACACTCGGGTTAAGAGAGCAGCCCGAAAAAGTGCAGCTGCAAGAAAACAAAACTGGAGGTGTTTCGCATTTCATGAAAAGAAAGCATTATTGCATACAGAAAAGGGCCTTAAAAACTGCTAGATCTGCTTATTTTCCGACTCTCTTGGGAGAAAACAAACAACCCTAGGAATTAATTTGATGCAGTGGCTAAATTAATGAGAAATAAAGCTTCAACTTCAGATGTTTTCAAACAGCACAGCAGAAATAACTTTATGAACTTCTTTACTTACAAGATTGATAATATTAGAGAGAAAAGTATAACCATGCAACCGTCTACTACAGTATCGCATCAGACAGTGCATTGTAGTGTCCCTGAGGAAAAATTCAATTCATTTATTGCTACAGGAGAGGAAGAATAGTCTAAATTTGATAAATTATTAAAATCAACAAATGCATGTTAGACCCTATACTAAGCTACTCAAACGTGTTGCGTAACATGAGAATGAACCTCACTGGTTCTTGCTGAAGCTCAAACATGCTGCGTAACACACGAGAATGAACCTCATTGGTTCTTGAGGAAGCTTAAACATGCTGCGTAACACGAGAATGAACCTCATTGGTTCTTGCACATCAAACGAAAATGCTTGAGCTTACATTTATCACAACTGATTTGAGTTGATGAATGTTTATATGTGAATAAAAGTCTAAATTCAATCTGTTCTTCATATTATGATTGTGTCTGTTCTTTCACTCAATTCATATGGATTAGTTTTACAATCTCTTTATGAACTTTTAGAAGCGTCAAAGTGATGGTTGCATAGCTGTCAACGGAGGGACAAAAAGCTCTCAGATTTCATTTAAAATATCTTCATTTGTGTTTTGAAGATAACCAAAAGTCTTACGGGTTTGAATTGACATGAGGGTGAGTAAATGATGACAGTTTGTATTTTTGGATGAACTATCACTGTAATAGGCATGTCAATACAACAAACTCAGTGTGGGGACCATAGAAAGTCTATTTCTATGATACATAAGATTTCATTCCACATGCTATGGAAAAGAATACAAAATTACTCTTAGTGATTCTTTAAAAATATCGTTAATTTCTGTAGAGCTGGACATTAGAATTTGGATCAAATTGACTGAGTTCAGCTTTGAGAATGAAACCAACCTGTTTGTTCCTCAGTTTCTTCATGTGTGACTCTGAATGTTTCTTCAATCTTTATGTCTTCACTCTCCTCTTTTATAAACTCCATCTTTATAACAGCGTGTCGCGTGGATCTCAGTCGCTTCACCAGGAGTTTTTCTGTGTGTTTGGATACTTTGTCCTGTTTTAGATAAGAAAAATTAACAGAAAGAAAAATAAATCCAAACTAAATCTCTGAGTGTGTCTCAATCAGATCTTGTTCAGTAGTTCAGTGCACTGGTAATAGAATCAGTGAAAATGAGAATTAATGGACTTAAATGACCTGATAAGCCAAAAACTAGCAACTAGCACTACAAACCCGATTCCAAAAAAGTTGGGACACTGTACAAATTGTGAATAAAAAAGGAATGCAATAATTTACAAATCTCATAAACTTATATTTTATTCACAATAGAATATAGATAACATATCAAATGTTGAAAGTGAGACATTTTGAAATGTCATGCCAAATATTGGCTCATTTTGGATTTCATGAGAACTACACATTCCAAAAAAGTTGGGACAGGTAGCAATAAGAGGCCGGAAAAGTTAAATGTGTATATATAAGGAACAGCTGGAGGACCAATTTGCAACTTATTAGGTCAATTGGCAACATGATTGGGTATAAAAAGAGCCTCTCAGAGTGGCAGTGTCTCTCAGAAGTCAAGATGGGCAGAGGATCACCAATTCCCCCAATGCTGCGGCGAAAAATAGTGGAGCAATATCAGAAAGGAGTTTCTCAGAGAAAAATTGCAAAGAGTTTGAAGTTATCATCATCTACAGTGCATAATGTCATCCAGAGAATCTGGAACAATCTCTGTGCATAAGGGTCAAGGTCGGAAAACCATACTGGATGCCCATGATCTTTGGGCCCTTATACGGCACTGCATCACATACAGGAATGCTACTGTAATGGAAATCACAACATGGGCTCAGGAATACTTCCAGAAAACATTGTCGGTGAACACAATCCACCGTGCCATTCACCGTTGCCGACTAAAACTCTATAGGTCAAAAAAGAAGCCATATCTAAACATGATCCAGAAGCGCAGGCGTTTTCTCTGGGCCAAGGCTCATTTAAAATGGACCGTGGCAGAGTGGAAAACTGTTCTGCGGTCAGACGAATCAAAATTTGAAGTTCTTTTTGGAAAACTGGGACGCCATGTCATCCGGACTAAAGAGGACAAGGACAACCCAAGTTGTTATCAGCGCTCAGTTCAGAAGCCTGCATCTCTGATGGTATGGGGTTGCATGAGTGCGTGTGGCATGGGCAGCTTACACATCTGGAAAGGCACCATCAATGCTGAAAGGTATATCCAAGTTCTAGAACAACATATGCTCCCATCCAGACGTCGTCTCTTTCAGGGAAGACCTTGCATTTTCCAACATGACAATGCCAGACCACATACTGCATCAATTACAACATCATGTCTGCGTAGAAGAAGGATCCGGGTACTGAAATGGCCAGCCTGCAGTCCAGATCTTTCACCCATAGAAAACATTTGGCGCATCATAAAGAGGAAGATGCGACAAAGAAGACCTAAGACAGTTGAGCAACTAGAAGCCTGTATTAGACAAGAATGGGACAACATTCCTATTCCTAAACTTGAGCAACTTGTCTCCTCAGTCCCCAGACGTTTGCAGACTGTTATAAAAAGAAGAGGGGATGCCACACAGTGGTAAACATGGCCTTGTCCCAACTTTTTTGAGATGTGTTGATGCCATGAAATTTAAAATCAACTTATTTTTCTCTTAAAATGATACATTTTCTCAGTTTAAACATTTGATATGTCATCTATGTTGTATTCTGAATAAAATATTGAAATTTGAAACTTCCACATCATTGCATTCCTTTTTTATTCACAATTTGCTGTGTCCCAACTTTTTTGGAATCGGGTTTGTAGAAATAAATTAAGAGAACATAAATTATATGAACCAGTCCCTCCAGAATTCCACGATTCTGCGATCACAGAATATAATGCAAAATCGAGCAAACTCTGCAATATTTGGAAAAGCTTACCATTTTCTAAATTCCCGCTGATTTTGGGCCTAGACGCTTCGGACATCCGCGACATGGACACTTGCGCACCATTTTTAAAAAATATAGCAATACCAAAATACAAACAATGTAGAATAGCTTGAATACAGCGTGCATCTCCCTCAGACTGTAAATGAAGCTCGGGCGCACCAGATAACACGTCAGCAGCGTCTTACGTCAGCAGCGTCACTGCAGAGCCATGAACACGGATTGACGACAGACCCGGAAGAGAAGACAATGCTGAATAAAGTCGTAGTTTTTGTTATTTTTGGACCAAAATGTATTTTCGATGCTTCTAACTAAAATTCTAACTAACCCACTGATGTCACATGGACTACTTTGATGATGTTTTTATTACCTTTCTGGACATGGACAGTATACCGTACATACATTTTCAATAGAGGGACAGAAAGCTCTCGGACTAAATCTAAAATATCTTAAACTGTGTTCCGAAGATGAATGAAGGTCTTACGGGTTTGGAACGACATGAGGGTGAGTAATTAATGACATAATTTTCATTTTTTGGGTGAACTAACCCTTTAACTATTATTTATCAGGTACAGAATATAACATGTTTTTTTTTGTTGTTTTTTTTTCAGAAACTCCAACAGAGATTTTCAGGATGTTATATTTCTCACACATTTGAAACAAACTTTATTTTATACATTGAAAGCTATATAGCACTATTAACTTTCATTAGACTGTAGATGTAAAAGAATGCAGGGCTCGACATTCATAAGTGGATTTTTTGAAGGAGCAAGTGAAAGAGAAATTTACTTGCCTGGCTGGACAAGTAACCTGATTAAAACGCCAAAAAAATAATAATAACAACAACAACAGCAACTATGGAATCACCAAAACCATCAGCTATATCGGTGAATATTTTGAAGCGTTAAATGACGGAATTCATTTTACGATAAACTGATTGACGATATGAGGAGCGAAATTAGACTTTACTCATAAATAAAATGTTCATTAATTACCATGTTACATTCAAAATTAATTCATTCGTTTCTGAGTATAATTCTGTATAATTGTACAAACGGCTTGTATTGATTTAAACACTTTAAATGATTTAAAACACAAACCTTTCTTCAGCAGAATCACAACAAATGCAGGAGCTCGGCGCAGCCTTATGAGGTCATGCTGCCACACCAAAATAAAAGTCCCGTTCACAAGATAGTAGAATAATAGGAATCGACACAGAAAAAAACATTCAAATGAAAAGATAAAGGATTCATTTATATGTAAATGTAAGCATGTGTGAAGCGATCATAATTATAATAATACCAACCACAGAGCATTTGTGATTTTCTCAGTCAAAGATAAAGTCAAGTATCTTGATCTTAAAAGATTGGAAAGAATGTTTAAATATTTCGAACTAGTTAAAAATCTGTAGATCAAAATTAAATGTGTGGTTAAAATTGAGTCCTTATCATAATATATCCATCTCAGTTTTTCCCAAAAATATGAGGGCAATCAATAAAATGTAAACTTTGATTAAAGTGCATTATATATAACTACTAAACTTAAACTTTCAAACTGAAAACCTTCAAACTTCAAAAAACTACTTCAAACATTCTGACTAGGCTTTTTCAACCCAACTTAAAGTACACATGAAATCAAAATTGACCGTATTTATTTTGTTAGCTCAAATTGCTAGTTTTCTGGTGAACAATTCATCCGTGCAAGTCAATCCACACAAAAAATTGTTTGGTTTCGTAATATTTAATCAAAATCTGAAAATGCTCCTCCCCTCTGCAACGGTGCCCCTTCTCTAATGACATCAGTTTGACGGCTTGGGTTGAAAACGCTTAAACCACTCCCCTCCGTCTGCTATGAGCGAGAGATGGAGAGGAGGAGCGCTAAAATAAAACTCTGCCCTCTGTTCAATATTCCGTTTCACTTGGAAATACGTCACAACACTGGAGAAAAGTCGTTAGCAACTTCTGGTTCACGCTGACTTGAAAGTTTGTCTACAATCTTTTTTTTAGTTGTTGTTGTTTAGGTGTTGTCAGATGTACTAAGCATAAGCATAATATTTAAATAAAAAAAAAATATAGGCTACATTTCATTTGCATGATACTTTAGTCACTTAAAAATGATAAAGCCTCATTCAACAAAACAAACTAGGAGCAGCCTCTTTAGGTTAGGTAGGGCACGTGCTTGGACTAGCAAAATAAATGGGCAACCTTCTGTTCATCAGAAGTTTCAATCAATATGTAGTTTAGTCAATCATGTTTGTCTCATGTTGAGCATGTACAGGTGCTGGTAATATAATTAGAATATCATCAAAAAGTTGATTTATTTCACTAATTCCATTCAAAAAGTGAAACTTGTATATTATATTCATTCATTACACACAGACTGATATATTTCAAATGTTTATTTCTTTTAATTTTGATGATTATAACTGACAACTAAGGAAAATCCCAAATTCAGTATCTCAGAAAATTAGAATATTGTGAAAAGGTTCAATATTGAAGACACCTGGTGCCACACTCTAATCAGCTAATTAACTCAAAACACCTGCAAAGGCCTTTAAATGGTCTCTCAGTCTAGTTCTGTAGGCTACACAATCATGGGGAAGACTGCTGACTTGACAGTTGTCCAAAAGACGACCATTGACACCTTGCACAAGGAGGACAAGACACAAAAGGTCATTGCAAAAGAGGCTGGCTGTTCACAGAGCTCTGTGTCCAAGCACATTAATAGAGAGGCGAAGGGAAGGAAAAGATGTGGTAGAAAAAAGTGTACAAGCAATAGGGATAACCGCACCCTGGAGAGGATTGTGAACAAAACCCATTCAAAAATGTGGGGGAGATTCACAAAGAGTGGACTGCAGCTGGAGTCAGTGCTTCAAGAACCACTACGCACAGACGTATGCAAGACATGGATTTCAGCTGTCACATTCCTTGTGTCAAGCCACTCTTGAACAACAGACAGCGTCAGAAGCGTGTCGCCTGGGCTAAAGACAAAAAGGACTGGACTGCTGCTGAGTGGTCCAAAGTTATGTTCTCTGATGAAAGTAAATTTTGCATTTCCTTTGGAAATCAGGGTCCCAGAGTCTGGAGGAAGAGAGGAGAGGCACACAATCCACGTTGCTTGAGGTCCAGTGTAAAGTTTCCACAGTCAGTGATGGTTTGGGGTGCCATGTCATCTGCTGGTGTTGGTCCACTGTGTTTTCTGAGGTCCAAGGTCAACGCAGCCGTATACCAGGAAGTTTTAGAGCACTTCATGCTTCCTGCGCGTCTGGTGTGAACGCACCATAAGTGTGTCTCTTTCAAAAGATGATTGAGAGTCTGACTGATGATTATATAATAATCGAACACACAGATCAACACTTCAGTCAGAGATGGGCAGAAATACATTAAAAAGTATTTAGTTACTCAGAGTGGTTTGTGGCTCGAATTCATGTGTTTCAATGGCAACACTACCAATGCCGAAATGAATCTGCAGCAGTCAGATGCTACAGGTCAGAGCTCTTGTTAAGTTGTTTATGTTTTTTTTTTTTATTGTAATGTTATGTGCTTTGAGACATGAGGTAACATCAGCGATGAAAGGGCCCTTGCACCCGGGCTCACCGCCACCCAATGGCCTTAGGAAAACAGTGAACAGTGGGCGACATGCATGTAAGCGAGTAATACAGGAGAATTATGACAAAGTCATACAACAACTTCCTGTTTTGTGGCGTTAATGGCATACATTAGCACTTAGCCAAGTGTTGCATTATATAACGTGTTTATAATATGTTTGGTACTTCGTGGCATATTGAAATGTGTTCCTGGGAGTGAATTACAATGTAAAGCATGCCATTTCCTGCTGCCAGCAGGTGGCGCTATGACTAACCGAATATTGGCAAATAGATGTCTTTAGGCCAGGACTCTTATCACACATGTGAAGTTTGGGGCAGATCGGACATTGTATGCCTGAGTTACAACAGCTTCCTCTTTCATGGCGAAACATCAGACTTTGTCAGTCTGCCACGGACACGCCCTCCAGCGAAAACTCAAGATCTTTGCAATTTAACATGGCTAAAGCCTTAAGATTAGACTGACTATATATGATGTGGTTCTGTTTGAATCTCTATGAGGAGTTAATCACAGTGTAAAACATGTAATTTTCTGTTGCCCGCAGGTGGCGCTATGACTGTAACTGAATTTTGCCATGTAGATGTCTTCAGACCAGGACTGTAATAAAACATGTGAGGTTTGGGGCAGATTGGACATTGTATGCCAGAGTTACAACAACTTCCTGTTCCCTTTCGAAAGGGAACTCTACTCTGCGTTTCAAACGCTTTGGGGAACGTCACACGTGAACCGATGTCTGAAAGCCAAGGAATCAAACCACTCCAATCCTATTGGCCGGCAACTGCCTATGACATCATCATAGCGCGACCCGGAAGTATAAAGGAGCGCCTAGAGAACCAGTCAGTATCTTTTCATCTTTCGGGACTGTTCTGTCTGATCGCGATTGTATTGAATCCGGTAAGAGTATCTATATTATGCCTTACAAACGTTCAAGAGAGTGTGTTCATCCGTGTCCCAGGTTTTGACACTTGATATACACATTTCTGGGCATTTTCTGTCTGGGAGAGGAGCGCGCATAGACAGTGCTTGAGGGCGCTGTCTGTGTTTTTCTGTTATTTACAGACAGAAAAACACTATCGTGACGCTCTGTTCTCGTTTGGCACTCTTCTCAAGGGAAGAGGTGTCCGCATCTGTGACTGGTGGTTCTGGCCCCATTTGTGCTGAGGCAAAACAGCGGCTGCAATCATGGGGCTTGCAGGTGAGCTCGTTGGGAAGTTTGAGAGAGGTGTATCTTCTCTCAGCCCCCCGGAGCTGACGACAATGAGTTGTTGGATGACGATGACGTCCGTGTTTGAAGTTGTCGCGTCCAGCAGCTGAGATGGATGATCGATTGTAAACACTGCGCCGTTTGTAATCGATTGCCCAGCTGCACACGTGTATATATATATATATTTATATATATATTTTATAAATATATATCATGCTCGGATGCTTCTTATGGTCAGACTGATGGCTGGGCCCATAGTGATTATTTTTCTGACGGCTCGCTTTTTTCGGTTTGATAATGAGAGGATCTTTTAGGCATAAAAGAACCCTAGATTCCATCCTTTCATGTAGAGAAAAAGAAGAATGAGGAATCTTCGGTCTTCGAGCCGCAGGAAGGTAAGCCGGGTCTATATTTTATGTTTTATAATATGACGACCTTGTTTTTCCTGTATAGATTTTTCTGAGCATGTAGACAGCCAGGAGGCTGGTCCGTCTCGAGCTGAGGCTCAGAGACAGGGCCAGAGGTCCAGTATGGCCGCTCGGGCGCCTCCTCCTTTTCGGAGCAAGTCACAGAGACGGCTGGACTCGAGGAGGAAGAAGCAGGTTTAAGCGAGGTGATCGATCACATACACCAGTAGCGTTGGTAATCGATTCTCATTGCGAGAGCGGCTTTACATCTGAGTTTGCTAGAGTAGGTTTGAGTTAGCACTCGTCACTTCAGTTAGTATCTATGTTTAGGTCGGCCTTAATCGGCTGCCTGACATTGTTTGCTTGTTGAGCTTCGCTTTATTTCCTCTTATCTATGGAGATTCAGAGGTGAAGCCCAGGCGTTGTTATGCGTGGGGCCCCGTAGGCCCACAGCTTAGCGGCCCAGGCTAGGACTAGGTTTAGGTGTTTATTGTTATAAACCACGCTTGGTATTACTATCCCTTGTTAGGTTGTATAGTTCCTAGTTCTGGCCTCCTCCTGAGGGAGTTGTTAGTCCATATGCCCATTTCGCCCTTATTAATAGTGTAGGTGCAATGACTGAGGTTAACAGCTAAGGTAGCAGGCTGTTATTAGCCTCCCTGGTGCTGTTTTCTCAGGTGGTAGGCCCTTATCTTTGCGTAGATAAGTGTATGCAGTGTATGCTAGGCCCCACTATCTAGAACTTTATTCATGCTATGAATTTGTCTTTCCCCTGAGCCCCTTGAATTTACATTGAAGTTTGAGTTACGGTGCTAGCTTTTTAGCTTCCGTCCTCTAGGGTTCAGTACAGATCTATAATTCTGTTTGGTGAGAGCATTTATCCTCTTTAGGATGGCATGTATTTACAAAGCATTCGTTTGCTTTGAGTTCTAGTTGTTGCCCTACATGTATGTGAGCTTTACTCTAGTGCTGCCAAAGGTTAGCACCTGTTCTCATAATAGTAGGCTTGTGTTAGCCTCTATTTAAGAGCGTGGTGACTATTGTACTCCCCGGTTAGGGTTTGTGTGTTTCACTGAGTGCATCACCTGTTGGATTGCACACTCAGGTTGAGTGTAGAGAGTCTTACTTTCAGTTTGGTCTCTGTTAGCTCCCGCTAATTGATCATTGCCACAACAGCTATATTGCATATAACTGTAGGAGTTGTAGGCTCCATTGGATGTAGCCTCCTTCTAGTTTGCAGCTTATGTTTACAAGCGTTGCTGGTATATGATCATGAGTTTTGCTCACGTAGTTTAGCACTGCCACAGGTTTATGCTCGTGTCCGTTTGAGGTTGTAGGCCTTGTAGGCCTCCCTTAGACCATGTTAACATTTCATTGTACCCTGTAATTATGTGACTTATGGTACAAGCTAGTTACCCACAACGGTTTGTTGGGTTTAGAGGCGGTCCCCTTTGAGCTTGGTCCCCTTTACAACCACTAGCTTTTACTTAGATGTTAGATGTACTTAGTTAGAGGTGCTTTTCAAAGCGTTTGAAACGCAGAGTCTCGTTCCCTGTTCTCAGGGAACCATGGTTACATACGTAACCTGAGACGTTTCATGGCGAAACATCAAACTTTGCCAGGCCGCCACAGACACGCCCTTCGGCAAAAACTCTAGATCTTCGCAATTTAATGTCTCAAAGGCCTTTAGATTAGACTGACCAAATATGATGTTGATCTGATTAAAGCTGTAGGAGGAGTTTGTTAAAGTACAACTTGTAGAAATTGCAAAAACAGCCAAATTTGGCTTAGAAAATTTAAAATATCTCACTTCCTGTTGGGTTTACAGATTTTGCACCCAGGGGCTTTTTTGTAGGTATTGTAGCACAATTGAAATTTTGTAGGTGGCGCTATCGAGCCATTTTGCCACGCCCAATTCTGAAACCCATATCAGATGTAAATTTTCACCACTTCTGACGCGAGTGCAAAGTTTCATGAGTTTTTGAGCATGTATAGGCCCTCAAAAATGCGATTCATTTCGGAGAAGAAGAATAATTGGCTGAGCGATTACAATAAGGTCCTCACACCATCGGTGCTCGGGCCCTAAAAAGTAATTAAATACGTATTTTAAATACATTTAATTAAAATACTGCCCATCTCTCACTTCAGTCAGCGGTTCAGTTTCTGCTCTCATGAAATGTTTCTCTGAGTCTCTTGCTCAAGTCCACTATGATCCTGTTCTTCTAGATCTCTGTTACCTGCAGGAAATGGATGTGATCCTGTGTGTGTGAAAGCTGCTCCAGCTCAGCATCTCTCCTCCTCAGATCATTGATCTCCTGCTCCAGTCGCTCCAGTCGTCCTTCAGCTCGACTCACTGCAGTCTTTTCCTGATCTCTGATCCGCTGTGTGGCCTCAGAGCGGCTTCTCTCAATGGAGCGGATGAGCTCAGTGAAGATCCTCTCACTGTCCTCCACTGCTGTCTGTGCAGAGCGCTGTTAGGACACACATCACAATCACACAGTGGCTTCAGTGAGTCCTGACTGAGACTTCTCAAACTTCTCTTCTCCAGACTCACCTTATGAGACTCCACAGCCTCTCTCAGCTGCTGAAGATCTTTCTCTCTCTGCTGGATCCTCTGCTGAAACGACCTCTGCGTCTCCCTCAGCTGGTGCTAAAGGACAAACCAATAACAGCAAATGTCACATTATACTATTGTTGTAAAAAGTATGTGTTGATAAATGTTTATGGTGCATTTCACCATATTTTCTGTTAAGTTCAATGTGGAGCACAAATACACTCAGCAGTGAAAGTCCACTTGCAGCTACTGTTCACTTCTGCTGACGTCTGCAGTGTGAATGATGTTACCTGATCATATGGGTGCCAATATAAATAGTGTCAGCATTATTTCATCAGTGTCTAGACCAGGGATGCCCAACCCTGTTCCTGGAGATCTAACTTCCTGCAGAGTTCAGCTCCAGCCCTGCTCAACACACCTGTCTGTAATTATCAAGTGCTCCTGGAGATATTAATTAGCTGATTCAGGTGTAGTTTATCAGGGCTGGAGCTAAACTTTGCAGGTAGGTAGATCTCCAGGAACAGGGTTGGTCACCCCTGGTCTAGATTGTAGTTCATACCTGTTTCTCTGTCCTCTGTGCTGCAGCTGATACAGTGTTGTGGTTTTTATGTTCATCCATTGTACACAGCACACATATAAACTTCTGGTCAGTGTGGCAGAAAACCTCAAGGATCTTGTCGTGTTTCTGGCAGATCATCTCCTGCAGTCGTCCAGTGGCTTCAGTCACTTTATGTGGCTTACGTGAGTGAAATTCCTCATGACGGTCAAAATGAGTTTGACAGTAAGACTCCAGACACACCAGACAGGACTTTGTAGACTCTCTTCTGATCCTCCTGATCCCAGCAGCCTGTAATACAGATCTTACAGTAACTGTGTCCACAGGGAATGGCCACTGGATCCTTCAGGAGATCCAAACACTGGACACGTGAACTCATCTTGAGATATTCTGGCTTCTGCCATTTCACTGCATGAATACAGAGACACAAACACACAACAGCTCAACTACACTTCTGTTTCTTTTTCCCTGAACTCATGCAATTCCTGCTTCATGGTTCTATTTGAGTGCCATGTGCAAAAGTCACAGATCATAAAACGTCCACTAGATATCAGTCTCAGACAGATTCAAAGAATAAGAGTTACAGAAAATCAGGGCAACACCATTAATAACTGCAGTAATACCTCATCCTAATTATCACATCTATGCAGTGCTGTAATTGATTTAAACTATAAGCAAAACTGTTTTGTTTTTTAAACAGTCCTTGACTAGAATGATCTACAATATGTATCCTTCACGAGATCCAGACACAATGGACAGATGAACTCATTCTGATCCACTGAAAATCTGGATTCTGCCATTTTACTGCATGAATACAGAGACACAAACACACAATAGCTCAGCTACACTTCAGTTTGTCAGTTTGTTCATATTCTACCATGCTTCAACACACCTGGATGTTATTTTAAAATAAATCCAAAAACCTTTATTAGTTGATTCAGGTCTGATCAGTTACAGTTGGAATTAAACTTGTAAAAGCTTCAGTGTGCATGTTCATTTAATAATTGCAGCTGTTCGTATGTGAGTTCATTATCATTGTATAGTAAAGTTCCTGTGTTTCCTCAGTTCATGGTCAGTTATTGTTTGTGTGTAGACACGCAGGTACGTTTATTTTATTATTAAATATATTAATTTTGGAACCTTTTGACTCATCTTCATCTTTTGTCTCCTTAATCTGTACAGAATAACTGACCGTAAAAATGGATTATGCAGCTGGATTTGGTCACTTTAGACTTCTTAATCTGTGACAACTTGAATTGAATTTTATATGTATGTTTTGTTGAAAGGTTCATTTGAAGTTCATAATCGCTATTATGGTGATTACTAGGCATGTAGCGAGACAGTTACCTCATCAGATGAGATGAGACACAAGTTACTTTACTTGTTACTTGAAAGCTAATCCAGTGGTCTCAAACTCAGTCCCTGGAGAGCCACAGCCCTGCAGAGTTTAGCTTCAACCCTAATTAAACACAACTGATCCAGCTCATCAAGGTCTTCAGGATTACAAGGAACTTCCAAGCAGGTGAGTTGGGTCTGGTTGGAGCTAAACTCTGCAGGAGAGGGGGCCTCCAGGACCTAAGGGTGTTTTCATACCTAGTTCGAATAAGCCCTACAAACAATTTCGGAGCGGGTCCATGTGTATATGTGAACCAAGTGATCTCAGACCCCCCTAAAACGACCCAAAAGCAAACCATACTCAGACCACCTCTGGAGGTAGTCCGAGTATGGTTAGTTTGTGGGTCGTTTTCTTCGTGATATGTGAAAGCATCAAGGTTAAACAGATCTGATCCAGCTCATCAAGGTCTTCAGGATTACAAGGAACTTCCAAGCAGGTGGGTTGGAGCTAAACTCTGCAGTACAGGGGCCCTCCAGGACCGAAGTTGCCCTTCCCTGATCCAAAGCATTTGATTTGTGAACACCACACACTGTTTAAAGAACTTTGCAGAAGAAATCTCATTCCTAAGCATCACTTCATGACTCATTTTCTTAGATGCATCAGGAAGATAAGCTCACTGGCTAATGCCTGGGGGATGCGTTATAAGGCAAATAATTAAAAATGTATTTTTGATTAGAGGTTTGAGATTGCGGATGTGAAATAAAAAACAGACACATTGTGTGACAAACGCTTGTGTGAGGTGGTTAAGCTGCATTAACTAATTACTTTTGACTAATTAATAAGCTAGAAACACCTAGGATCAGTGATGAGATTGCTAGCTGGAACCAGCTTCCAGATGTCACCACAGGAGTCCCAATAGCAGCCATATTCAAATCCAGATTGATAACTTTTTCATGCATTTTCCTCACTGAATAAAATAATGAATATTGCACTCTATTATTTAATTGCATTATAAAGTTTATCTTATTCTATGTATAATATTTCATTTACATTATAGTATTTCCAGGGCAGTTTCTAGACATTTGGAGGCCACACCCCTTCTAATAAAAAGCACTTGAAACAAATATGATGATTCCTTTTTATTAAACATCTGTTATTAAAATGTGTATATTTTTATAAAACTTTAACCAAGGTAATTCTTATTTGTTTGTTGAGGATGCTATTTCTTCAAACAATTTGTTCAATAATTTATGTATAGTTACACATCCATTATGAACAGTTTCATCTATTCTATAAGTAAAATAAGAAAAAAAAAAAAGAGACATTACATTGCCAAAAAACAAGTACAGATAGACACTTCCCAGACATTACTTCAGTAAATTAACATCTGTGCTTTAATCGTTTTTTGGACAGGATTTACCCCTCCTACTGAACCAATATAGACTATGTCGTCATCATAATATGTATTGACAGAATTTTCATATTTAGGTGAACTATCCCTGTGATTTCTTCACACAATTTTATGATTATTTTTCAATTAAAGCAGTAATGTACACATCAGCAGAATTTAGAAGATATACAGAGTTTAGGTACTTTTTTTAAAACATTCAAATGCTCTAGTGCTAGTGCAGTTGTACCCAAACTCGGGTACACAGACAAAATGCTGAATTGCTGAATTCATTTAATTCTTACCCCAACTTAAATTATCATTAAGTCCGAACATGTACACTCCAGGGGGTAAATAAAGGCCTTTTGGTTTTGTAAGAAAAATGTCCATATTTATAACTTCATAAACTATAATCACTGACTTCTGTTAACGGCCGTATGTGAGTTTAGTTCTAGCTGAAGAGTGACCTCAGACCCATTGCATGTGATCATGTTATTTTTGAGTGTAGCCTACATTTCACACAAATACATACACTATATTGCCAAAAGTATTGGGACACCCCTCCAAATCATTGAGTTCAGGTGTTGCAATCACTTCCATTGCCACAAGTGTATAAAATCAAGCACTTAGGCATGCAGACTGCTTCTACAAACATTTGTGAAAGAATGGGTTGCTCTCAGGAGCTCAGTGAATTCAAGTGTTGTACCGTGATAGGTTGCTACCTGTGCAGTAAGTCCATTCATGAAATTTCCTCACTACTAGATATTCCACGGTCAACTGTTAGTGGTATTGTAACAAAGTGGAAGCAATTGGGAATAACAGCAACTCAACCACAAAGTGGTAGGCCACGTAAAATCACAGAGCGGGGTCAGCACATGCTAAGGCGCATAGTGCGCATAAGTCAGCAACTTTCTGCAGAGTCAATAGCTACAAACCTCCAAACTTCGTGTGGCCTTCAAATTAGCTCAAGAACAGTGTGTAGAGAGCTTCATGGAATGGGTTTCCATGGCTGAGCAGCTGCATCCAAGCCTTACATCATCAAGTGCAATGCAAAGCGTCGGATGCAGTGGTGTAAAGTACGCCACCACTGGACTCTAGAGCAGTGGAGACATGTTCTCTGGAGTGACCAATCACACTTGCCAGGAGAACAGTACTTGCCTGACTGCATTGTGCCAAGTGTAAAGTTTGGAGGATTATGGTGTGGGGTTGTTTTTCAGGGGTTGGGCTTGGCCCCTTAGTTCCAGTGAAAGGAACTCTTAATGCTTCAGCATACCAAGACATTTTGGACAATTTCATGCTCCCAACTTTGTGGGAACAGATTGTGGATGGCCCCTTCCTGTTCCAACATGACTGCACACCAGTGCACAAAGCAAGGTCCATAAAGACATGGATGAGTGAGTTTGGTGTGGAAGAACTTGACTGGCCTGCACAGAGTCCTGACCTCAACCCGATAGAACACCTTGAATTAGAGTGGAGACTGTGAGCCAGGCCTTCTCGACAACATCACTGCCTGACCACACAAAAAACGCTTTTAGAAGAATAGTCAAAAATTCCCATAAACACACTCCTAAACCTTGTGGAAAGCCTTCCCAGAAGAGTTGAGGCTGTTGCATTTTAAATACTTTCCACACAATGAACAAAATTGGAGTCTCACATAAGCATGACTTATCAGGAATATCTGAACATGTAATGGTAAAGATTCTTTTAACCACATTGATCACAATTAATTGTGAATCTTCATGTGGGAATTAAGGGTTCCTTTCCGAGTGAAACTCTTTCCACACTGATCACATGTGAATGGGCTTCTCTCTAGTGTGACTGATCATGTGATTCCTAAGGTTTATTTCTGTTGTGAAGCTCTTCCCACACTGTTGGCAGGTGTAAGGCTTCTCTCTGGTGTGAATGTTCATGTGTTTTTTAAGGTTTCCTTTTTCAGTGAAACTCTTTTCACAGAGGGCATGTGTAAGGCTTTTCTCCAGTGTGAACTCTCATGTGGGCATTAAAAGTTGTTCTTTGTCTAAAACTCCTTCCACACTGAGAGCATGTGTAAGGCTGCTCTCCAGTATGAGTTCTCACATGGTTATGAAGGTTTACTTTTCGGTTGAAACTCTTTCCGCACAGTTTGCAGGTGAAAGGCTTCTCTCCGGTGTGAATTTTCACGTGATTATTAAAAGTTGGTTTGTGTGTAAAACTCTTTCCGCATTGAGGGCATGTGTAAGGCTGCTCTCCAGTGTGAATTCTCCTGTGGCTTTCAAGGCTTGCTTTTCGATTGAAACTATTTCCACACTGATCACATGTGAACGGCTTCTCTCCCGTGTGAATTTTCATGTGGCCTTTAAGATATTCTTTTTGAGTGAAACTCATCCCACACTGTTGGCAGGTGAAAGGTTTCTCTCCAGTGTGAATCCTCATGTGACTCATAAGATGTCCTTTTTGAGTGAAACTCTTTCCACACTGCTGGCAGGTGTAAGGCTTCTCTCCAGTGTGAATTCTCATGTGGCTTTTGAGGCTTCCATTTTTAGTAAAACTATTTCCACACAGTTTGCAAGGTTAAAGACTTCACTTCAGTGTGAATTCTAACATGCCTTTTAAGGATTACTTTTTGACTGAAACTTATTCCACACTCTTGGCAGGTATAAGGCTTCTCTCCAGTGTGAATTCTCATGTGGTATTTGAGACGTCCTTTTCTGCCGAAACGTTTTCCACACTGTTGGCAGGTGAAAATTTCTCTTTTTCGTGAAGTCTTTTCAGTCTGTGAGCAACCAATTGACTTTTCTTCAGTAATAAGATCATGATTCTCATACTGGTCTTTCTTTTCTATTTCATTCAGTTCTTGACTCTCCTCTTTCAATGCCATCAGGTCTAAGGCAAAAAAGACAAATACAAGTTTAGCCCAGTTTAATGAAACAAAGCAACAAACATAAAAACCAACATAAAGTAATAAAACAACAACATGCATGTTAGATACTAGAGCTGCATGATTAATCGTTAAAACTATTGCTAATGACCTATAAGGGTCTAAATGGTTTAGCTCCTGTGTACTTAACCGATCTTCTATTGCCCTACAATCCTTCACGCTCTTTAAGATCACAAAACTCTGGACTTCTGGTTGTACCTAGGATAGCTAAGTCCATTAAAGAAGGGAGAGCGTTTTCACATTTGGCTCCGAAACTCTGGAATAGCCTTCCTGATAATGTTAGGGGCTCAGACTCGCCCACCCAGTTTAAATCCAGATTAAAGACACATCTCTTTAGCCAAGCATTCACATAATACATCTCATACCAGATCAATTGCGCATGACTATCTTTGCTTAATGTTATGAACAGCAGCTACGCTAATTATTCTCCATTTGCTTTTCTGCTTTACCTCGGGACACCCGTTTTAAATTGATGTATTTTTTAAATAGCCTGAAGCAACGACCATTTTGTCAAAACCTCTAGAAAATTACGTTATTTTGTTTAGCTGTCTAATGTTTGTATCTTCAGAATCATTGGGGAAATCACAATCTCCATTTTAAACAAAAATATTGCGATTCTCAATTTATCCAGAATCATGCGGCTCTAATTGTGCACTAAGCTATTAAGATAAGTGTTAAATGCAATCTCAAAACCTCTTGTTAACTCTTCACATTCTTTGGGACACATCCATAGCCTTAGCCAAGGCTGCAAAACTGACTCCCTGTTACAAATATGGTTAGAACTATCACTTCTACCACTAAAGATTGCTTTCTAAATAATCTTCCTGATCAGTTTCATCTCCTCGGCATACCAGTTATTTTATAACAGAAGTGTCCAAACTCGGTCCTGGAGGGCCACTGTCCTGCAGATTTTAGCTCCAACTTGCCTCAACACACCTGCCTGGAAGTTTCTAGTATGCCTAGTAAGACCTTGATTAGCTGGTTCAGATGTATTTAATTGGGGTTGGAGCAGGATTGGACACCCCTGGCTTAGAATAACTCGATATTACAACAGAAACTATTGACTCTCTCATTTCCAGCACTTTAGACACAGTTGTTTCTTTGCATTTAAAGAAAATTAAGGAAAATAGTCCAACGCCGTGGTACAACAAGCACACTCAGGTTAAGAGAGCAGCCCGAAAAAGTGCAGCTGCAAGAAAACAAAACTGGAGGTGTTTCGCATTTCATGAAAAGAAAGCATTATTGCATACAGAAAAGGGCCTTAAAAACTGCTAGATCTGCTTATTTTCCGACTCTCTTGGGAGAAAACAAACAACCCTAGGAATTAATTTGATGCAGTGGCTAAATTAATGAGAAATAAAGCTTCAACTTCAGATGTTTTCAAACAGCACAGCAGAAATAACTTTATGAACTTCTTTACTTACAAGATTGATAATATTAGAGAGAAAAGTATAACCATGCAACCGTCTACTACAGTATCGCATCAGACAGTGCATTGTAGTGTCCCTGAGGAAAAATTCCATTCATTTATTGCTACAGGAGAGGAAGAATAGTCTAAATTTGATAAATTATTAAAATCAACAAATGCATGTTAGACCCTATACTAAGCTACTCAAACGTGTTGCGTAACATGAGAATGAACCTCACTGGTTCTTGCTGAAGCTCAAACATTCTGCGTAACACGAGAATGAACCTCATTGGTTCTTGCACATCAAACGAAAATGCTTGAGCTTACATTTATCACAACTGATTTGAGTTGATGAATGTTTATATGTGAATAAAAGTCTAAATTCAATCTGTTCTTCATATTATGATTGTGTCTGTTCTTTCATTCAATTCATGTGGATTAGTTTTACAATCTCTTTATGAACTTTTAGAAGCGTCAAAGTGATGGTTGCATAGCTGTCAACGGAGGGACAAAAAGCTCTCAGATTTCATTTAAAATATCTTCATTTGTGTTTTGAAGATAACCAAAAGTCTTAGGGGTTTGAATTGACATGAGGGTGAGTAAATGATGACAATTTGTATTTTTGGATGAACTATCACTGTAATAGGCATGTCAATACATCAAACTCAGTGTGGGGACCATAAAAAGTCTATTTCTATGATACATAAGATTTCATTCCACATGCTATGGAAAAGAATACAAAATTACTCTTAATGATTCTTCAAAAATACCATTCATTTCTGTAGAGCTGGACATTAGAATTAGGATCAAATTGACTGAGTTCAGCTTTGAGAATGAAACCAACCTGTTTGTTCCTCAGTTTCTTCATGTTTCACTCTGAATGTTTCTTCAATCTTTATGTCTTCACTCTCCTCTTTTATAAACTCCATCTTTATAACAGTGTGTCGCGTGGATCTCAGTCGCTTCACCGGGGGTTTTTCTGTGTGTTTGGATACTTTGTCCTGTTTTAGATAAGAAAAATTAACAGAAAGAAAAATAAATCCAAACTAAATCTCTGAGTGTGTCTCAATCAGATCTTGTTCAGTAGTTCAGTGCACTGGTAATAGAATCAGTGAAAATGAGAATTAATGGACTTAAATGACCTGATAAGCCAAAAACTAGCAACTAGCACTAGAAATAAATTAAGAGA
The DNA here is from genome assembly GCF_019924925.1 of Ctenopharyngodon idella. NCBI lineage: Eukaryota > Metazoa > Chordata > Actinopteri > Cypriniformes > Xenocyprididae > Ctenopharyngodon > Ctenopharyngodon idella. The sequence goes on from NC_067223.1 coordinate 26,110,784, forward strand.
ACATAAATTATATGAACCAGTCCCTCCAGGATTCCACGATTCTGCAATCACAGAATATAATGCAAAATCGAGCAAACTCTGCAATATTTGGAAAAGCTTACCATTTTCTAAATTCCCGCTGATTTTGGGCCCAGACGCTTCGGACATCCGCGAAATGCACACTTGCGCACCATTTTTAAAAAATATAGCAATACCAAAATACAAACAATGTAGAATAGCTTGAATACAGCGTGCATCTCCCTCAGACTGTAAATGAAGCTCGGGCGCACCAGATAACACGTCAGCAGCGTCTTACGTCAGCAGCGTCACTGCGGAGCCATGAACGCGGATTGACAACAGACCCGGAAGAGAAGACAATGCTGAATAAAGTCATAGTTTTTGTTATTTTTGGACCAAAATGTATTTTCGATGCTTCAAAAAATTCTAACTAACCCACTGATGTCACATGGACTACTTTGATGATGTTTTTATTACCTTTCTGGACATGGACAGTATACCGTACATACATTTTCAATAGAGGGGACAGAAAGCTCTCGGACTAAATCTAAAATATCTTAAACTGTGTTCCGAAGATGAACGAAGGTCTTACGGGTTTGGAACGACATGAGGGTGAGTAATTAATGACATAATTTTCATTTTTTGGGTGAACTAACCCTTTAACTATTATTTATCAGGTACAGAATATAACATGTTATTTATTTTTTATTTTCTTCAGAAACTCCAACAGAGATTTTCAGGACGTTATATTCCTCACACATTTGAAACAAACTTTATTTTATACATTGAAAGCTATATAGCACTATTAACTTTCATTAGACTGTAGATGTAAAAGAATGCAGGGCTCGACATTCATAAGTGGATTTTTTGAAGGAGCAAGTGAAAGAGAAATTTACTTGCCTGGCTGGACAAGTAACCTGATTAAAACGCCAAAAAAATAATAATAACAACAACAGCAACTATGGAATCACCAAAACCATCAGCTATATCGGTGAATATTTTGAAGCGTTAAATGACGGAATTCATTTTACGATAAACTGATTGACGATATGAGGAGCGAAATTAGACTTTACTCATAAATAAAATGTTCATTAATTACCATGTTACATTCAAAATTAATTCATTCGTTTCTGAGTATAATTCTGTATAATTGTACAAACGGCTTGTATTGATTTAAACACTTTAAATGACTTAAAACACAAACCTTTCTTCAGCAGAATCACAACAAATGCAGGAGCTCGGCGGAGCCTTATGAGGTCATGCTGCCACACCAAAATAAAAGTCCCGTTCACAAGATAGTAGAATAATAGGAATCGACACAGAAAAAAAACATTCAAATGAAAAGATAAAGGATTCATTTATATGTAAATATAAGCATGTGTGAAGCGATCATAATTATAATAATACCAACCACAGAGCATTTGTGATTTTCTCAGTCAAAGATAAAGTCAAGTATCTTGATCTTAAAAGATTGGAAAGAATGTTTAAATATTTCGAACTAGTTAAAAATCTGTAGATCAAAATTAAATGTGTGGTTAAAATTGAGTCCTTATCATAATATATCCATCTCAGTTTTTCCCAAAAATATGAGGGCAATAAATAAAATTTAAACTTTGATTAAAGTGCATTATATATAACTACTAAACTTAAACTTTCAAACTGAAAACCTTCAAACTTCAAAAAACTACTTCAAACATTCTGACTAGGTTTTTTTAACCCAACTTAAAGTACACATGAAATAAAAATTGACCGTATTTATTTTGTTAGCTCAAATTGCTAGTTTTCTGGTGAACAATTCATCCGTGCAAGTCAATCCACACAAAAAAATTGTTTGGTTTCGTAATATTTAATCAAAATCTGAAAATGCTCCTCCCCTCTGCAACGGTGCCCCTTCTCTAATGACATCAGTTTGACGGCTTGGGTTGAAAACGCTTAAACCACTCCCCTCCGACCGTTAGTCTGCTATGAGCGAGAGATGGAGAGGAGGAGCGCTAAAATAAAACTCTGCCCTCTATTCAATATTCCGTTTCACTTGGAAATACGTCACAACACTGGAGAAAAGTTCTGGTTCACGCTGACTTTAAAGTTTGTCTACAATCTTTTTTTTAGTTGTTGTTGTTTAGGTGTTGTCAGATGTACTAAGCATAAGCATAATATTTAAATAAAAAAAAATATAGGCTACATTTCATTTGCATGATACTTTAGTCACTTAAAAATGATAAAGCCTCATTCAACAAAACAAACTAGGAGCAGCCTCTTTAGGTTAGGTAGGGCACGTGCTTGGACTAGCAAAATAAATGGGCAACCTTCTGTTCATCAGAAGTTTCAATCAATATGTAGTTTAGTCAATCATGTTTGTCTCATGTTGAGCATATACAGGTGCTGGTCATATAATTAGAATATCATCAAAAAGTTGATTTATTTCACTAATTCCATTCAAAAAGTGAAACTTGTATATTATATTCATTCATTACACACAGACTGATATATTTCAAATGTTTATTTCTTTTAATTTTGATGATTATAACTGACAACTAAGGAAAATCCCAAATTCAGTATCTCAGAAAATTAGAATATTGTGAAAAGGTTCAATATTGAAGACACCTGGTGCCACACTCTAATCAGCTAATTAACTCAAAACACCTGCAAAGGCCTTTAAATGGTCTCTCAGTCTAGTTCTGTAGGCTACACAATCATGGGGAAGACTGCTGACTTGACAGTTGTCCAAAAGACGACCATTGACACCTTGCACAAGGAGGACAAGACACAAAAGGTCATTGCAAAAGAGGCTGGCTGTTCACAGAGCTCTGTGTCCAAGCACATTAATAGAGAGGCGAAGGGAAGGAAAAGATGTGGTAGAAAAAAAGTGTACAAGCAATAGGGATAACCGCACCCTGGAGAGGATTGTGAACAAAACCCATTCAAAAATGTGGGGGAGATTCACAAAGAGTGGACTGCAGCTGGAGTCAGTGCTTCAAGAACCACTACGCACAGACGTATGCAAGACATGGGTTTCAGCTGTCGCATTCCTTGTGTCAAGCCACTCTTGAACAACAGACAGCGTCAGAAGCGTCTCACCTGGGCTAAAGACAAAAAGGACTGGACTGCTGCTGAGTGGTCCAAAGTTATGTTCTCTGATGAAAGTAAATTTTGCATTTCCTTTGGAAATCAGGGTCCCAGAGTCTGGAGGAAGAGTGGAGAGGCACACAATCCACGTTGCTTGGAGCTAAACTCTGCAGGAGAGGGGGCCTCCAGGACCTAAGGGTGTTTTCATACCTAGTTCGAATAAGCCCTACAAACACTCTCGGAGCGGGTTCATGTGTATATGTGAACCAAGTGATCTCAGACCCCCCAAAAACGACCCAAAAGCAAACCATACTCAGACCACCTCTGGAGGTAGTCCGAGTATGGTTAGTTTGTGGGTCGTTTTCTTCGTGATATGTGAAAGCATCAAGGTTAAACAGATCTGATCCAGTTCATCAAGGTCTTCAGGATTACAAGGAACTTCCAAGCAGGTGGGTTGGAGCTAAACTCTGCAGTACAGGGGCCCTCCAGGACCGAAGTTGCCCTTCCCTGATCCAAAGCATTTGATTTGTGAACACCACACACTGTTTAAAGAACTTTGCAGAAGAACTCTCATTCCTAAGCATCACTTCATGACTCATTTTCTTAGATGCATCAGGAAGATAAGCTCACTGGCTAATGCCTGGGGGATGCGTTATAAGGCAAATAATTAAAAATGTATTTTTGATTAGAGGTTTGAGATTGCGGATGTGAAATAAAAAACAGATTGTGTGACAAACGCTTGTGTGAGGTGGTTAAGCTGCATTAACTAATTACTTTTGACTAATTAATAAGCTAGAAACACCTAGGATCAGCGATGAGATTGCTAGCTGGAACCAGCTTCCAGATGTCACCACAGGAGTCCCAATAGCAGCCATACTCAAATCCAGATTGACAACTTATGCATTTTCCTCACTGAATGAAATAATGAATATTGCACTCTATTATTTGATGAAGTTTATATCATTCTATGTATAATATTTCATTTATATTATAGTATTTCCAGGGCAGTTTCTAGACATTTGGAGGCCACACCCCTTCTAATAAAAAGCACTTGAAACAAATATGATTCCTAAACTTTTTATTAAACATCTGTTATTAAAATGTGTATATTTTTATAAAACTTTAACCAAGGTAATTCTTATTTTTTTGTTGAGGATGCTATTTCTTCAAACAATTTGTTCAATAATTTATGTATAGTTACACATCCATTATGAACAGTTTCACCTATTCTATACAGTAAAATGAAAAGAAAAAAAAAACATTACATTGCCAAAAAATAAGTACAGATGGACACTTCCCGGACATTACTTCAGTAAATTAACATCTGTGCTTTAATCGTTTTTTTGGACAGGATTTACCCCTCCTACTGAACCAATATAGACTATGTCGTCGTCATAATATGTATTCATTTTTGGCTTTTCATTTTTTTGAGTTTTCATATTTGGCTGAACTATCCCTGTGATTTCTTCATACAACTGTATGATTATTTTTCAATTAGAGCAGTAATGTACACATCAGCAGAATTTAGAAGATACAGAGAGTTTAGGACAAAATGCTGAGTTGTGCCATTCATTTAATTCTTACCCCAACTTAAATTAACATTAAAGCCGAACATGTACGCTCCAGGGGGTTAATAAAGGCCTTCTGAAGAGAAGTGATGGGGTTTTATAAGAAAAATACATACACTATATTGCCAAAAGTATTGGGACACCCCTCCAAATCATTGAATTCAGGTGTTCCAATCACTTCCATGGCCACAAGTGTATAAAATCAAGCACCTAGGCATGCAGACTGCTTCTACAAACATTTGTGAAAGAATGGGTCGCTCTCAGGAGCTCAGTGGTGTCATAACAAAGTGGAAGCAATTGGGAACAACAGCAACTCAGCCATGAAGTGCTAGGCCACATAAAATCACAGAGGGGGATCAGTGCATGCTGAGGTGCACAGTGTGCTGCATCCAAGCCTTACACCACCAAGTGCAACGCAAAGCGTCGGATGCAGTGGTCTAAAGCATGCCGCCACTGGACTCTAGAGCAGTGGAGACGTGTTTTCGGAAGTGACCAATCACGCTTCTCTGTCTGGCAATCCGTTGGACGAGTCTGGGTTTGGCGGTTTCCAGGAGAACAGTACTTGCCTGACTGCATTGTGCCAAGTGTAAAGTTTGGTGGAGGGGGGATTATGGTGTGGGGTTGTTTTTCAGGGGTTGGGCTTGGCCCCTTAGTTCCAGTGAAAGGAACTCTTAATGCTTCAGCATACCAAGACATTTTGGACAATTGCATGCTCCCAACTTTGTGGGAACAGTTTGGGGATGACCCCTTCCTGTTCCAACATGACTGCGCACCAGTGCACCAAGCAAGGTCCATAAAGACATGGATGAGTGAGTTTGGTGTGGAGGAACTTGACTGGCCTGTACAGAGTCCTGACCTCGACCTAATAAAACACCTTTGGGATGAATTAGAGTGGAGACATCACACACTGCCTGACCTCACAAATGCACTTCTAGACGAATAGTCAAAAATTCCCATAAACACACTCCTAAACCTTGTGGAAAGCCTTCCCAGAAGAGTTGAGGCTGTTATAGCTGCAAAGGGTGGGCCAACTCCATATTAAACCCTACGGATTAAGAATGGGATGTCATTAAAGTTCATGTGCATGTAAAGGCAGGCGTCCCAAAACTTTTGGCAATATAGTATATTTTCTAGTGGCATTTTAAACACTTTCCACACAATGAACAAAAATGGGGTCTCACATAAGCATGACTTATCAGGAATATCTGAACATGTAATGGTAAAGATTCTTTTAACCACATTGATCACAATTAATTGTGAATCTTCATGTGGGAATTAAGGGTTCCTTTCCGAGTGAAACTCTTTCCACACTGATCACATGTGAATGGGTTCTCTCTAGTGTGACTGATCATGTGATTCCTAAGGTTTATTTCTGTTGTGAAGCTCTTCCCACACTGTTGGCAGGTGAAAGGCTTCTCTCTGGTGTGAATGTTCATGTGTTTTTTAAGGTTTCCTTTTTCAGTGAAACTCTTTCCACACTGAGGGCATGTGTAAGGCTTTTCTCCAGTGTGAACTCTCATGTGGGCATTAAAAGTTGTTCTTTGTCTAAAACTCTTTCCACACTGAGAGCATGTGTAAGGCTGCTCTCCAGTATGAATTCTCATGTGGGCATTAAAAGTTGTTTTATATGTAAAACTCTTCCCACATTGAGGGCATGTGAAAGGCTGCTCTCCAGTATGAGTTCTCACATGGTTATGAAGGTTTACTTTTCGATTGAAACTCTTTCCACACAGTTTGCAGGTGAAAGGCTTCTCTCCAGTGTGAATTTTCACGTGATTATTAAAAGTTGGTTTGTGTGTAAAACTCTTTCCACATTGAGGGCATGTGAAAGGCTGCTCTCCAGTGTGAATTCTCATGTGGCTTTTAAGGCTTGCTTTTCGATTGAAACTATTTCCACACTGATCACATGTGAAAGGCTTCTCTCCAGTGTGAATTTTCATGTGGCCTTTAAGATATTCTTTTTGAGTGAAACTCATCCCACACTGTTGGCAGGTGAAAGGTTTCTCTCCAGTGTGAATCCTCATGTGACTCATAAGATGTCCTTTTTGAGTGAAACTCTTTCCACACTGTTGGCAGGTGTAAGGCTTCTCTCCAGTGTGAATTCTCATATGGCTTTTGAGGCTTCCATTTTTAGTAAAACTATTTCCACACAGTTTGCAGGTTAAAGACTTCACTTCAGTGTGAATTCTAACATGCCTTTTAAGGATTACTTTTTGACTGAAACTTATTCCACACTCTTGGCAGGTATAAGGCTTCTCTCCAGTGTGAATTCTAACATGCCTTTTAAGGATTACTTTTTGACTGAAACTTATTCCACACTCTTGGCAGGTATAAGGCTTCTCTCCAGTGTGAATTCTCATGTGGAATTTGAGACGTCCTTTTCTGCCGAAACGTTTTCCACACTGTTGGCAGGTGAAAATTTCTCTTTTTCGTGAAGTCTTTTCAGTCTGTGAGCAACCAATTGACTTTTCTTCAGTAATAAGATCATGATGATTCTCATACTGGTCTTTCTCTTCCATTTCATTCAGTTCTTGACTCTCCTCTTTCAGTGCCATCAGATCTAAGGCAAAAAAGACAAATACAAGTTTAGCCCAGTTTAATGGAACAAAGCAACAAACATCAAAACCAACATAAAGTAATAAAACAACAACATGTATGTTAGATACTAGAGCTGCACGAGTAATCGTTAAAAGATTGCGTTCTTGACTCAAACACCCATGCAATCTTATTTCTAAATGACAGCGATTCTGCGTCTATTACCTTGGTTGTTTCACGTTAAAAGCATCGGCCAAGCGTGAGCAGTGTGTATTTTGTCGCTACCCATGTTATTGAATGAGAGGGTTGGCAGTCATGCTTCCAATGTGAACACTCACTGTGCTCCGAAGTGAAGTGAAGCAGCTTCACTAACAGTCTTTTCAACCACACATTATCGTTATTTATGCGTTACGAACATTTAAATAACGGGACAAATGTGTACTGGGATAAAAGTTTAGGCCTATAGTTTGATCTATATGGTAGCGATCAAAATGGAGCAAATCACCTTTTTGAAAGTCTTTTGGCACTGGTATATATTGCTTATTTTGTTATGCCAGGAGGTGGCAAAAAAGCGTTTGTCACTGAATCATTCATTCAAGAGAATCATTCATTCAAGAGATTCATTCACAAACCCTAATTTATCTAATAACCAAACAAGTCTTTATAAATGAGATTGACTCCATTCAAATTGATGTATTTTTTAAATAGCCTGAAGCAATGACCATTTTGTCAGAACCTCTAGAAAATGTTATTTTGTTTAGCTATCTAATGTTTATTTCTTCAGAATCATTGGGGAATTGCAATCTCCATTTTAAACAAAAATATTGTGATTCTCAATTTATCCAGAATCATGCGGCTCTAATTGTGCACTAAGCTATTAAGATAAGTGTTAAATGCAATCTCAAAACCTCTTTACAATATTGTTAACCCTTCACATTCTTTGGGACATGTCCATAGCCTTAGCCAAGGCTGCAAAACTTACTCCCTGTTACAAATATGGTTAGAACTATCACTTCTACCACTAAAGATTCCTTTCTAAATAATCTTCCTGATCAGTTTCATCTCCTCGGCATACCAGTTAGTTTATAACAGAAGTGTCCAAACTCGGTCCTGGAGGGCCACTGTCCTGCAGAGTTTAGCTCCAACTTGCCTCAACACACCTGCCTGGAAGTTTCTAGTATGCCTAGTAAGACCTTGATTAGCTGGTTCAGATGTATTTAATTGGGGTTGGAGCAGGATTGGACACCCCTGGCTTAGAAAAATTCGATATTACAATAGAAACTATTGACTCTCTCTTTTCCAGCACTTTATAGACACAGTTGTTCCTTTGCGTTTAAAGAAAATTAAGGAAAATAGTCCAACGCCGTGGTACAACAAGCACACTCGGGTTAAGAGAGCAGCCTGAAAAATAGAGTGCAGCTGCAAGAAAACAAAACTGGAGGTGTTTTGCATTTCATGAAAAGAAAGCATTATTGCATACAGAAAAGGGTCTTAAAAACTGCTAGATCTACTTATTTTCCGACTCTCTTAGGAGAAACCAAACACAACCCTAGGTATTTATTTGATACAGTGGCTAAATTAACGAGAAATAAAGCTTCAATTTCAGATGTTTTCAAACAGCACAGCAGTAATGACTTCATGAACTTCTTTACTTGCAAGATTGATAATATTAGAGAGAAATTAAAACCATGCAACCCGTCTACTACAGTATCGCATCAGACAGTGCATTGTAGTGTCCCTGAGGAAAAATTCCATTCATTTATTGCTACAGGAGAGGAAAAATAGTCTAAATTTGATAAATTATCAAAATCAACAAATGTATGGTAGACCCTATACTGACTAAGGTACTCAATTGTGTTGCGTAACATGAGAATGAACCTCATTGGTTCTTGCTGAAGCTCAAACATTCTGCGTAACATGAATGAACCTCATTGGTTCTTGCTGAAGCTCAAACATGCTGCGTAACACACGAGAATGAACCTCATTGGTTCTTGAGGAAGCTTAAACGTGCTGCATAACGCGAGAATTAACCTCATTTGTTCTTGCACATCAAGCGAAAATACTTGAGCTTACGTTTATCACAACTGATGTGAGTTGATGAATGAATGAATGAATGAATAAAAGTCTAAATTCAATCTGTTCATCATATTATGATTGTGTCTGTCCTTTCACTCAATTCATGTGGATTAGTTTTACGATCTCTTTATGAACAAAATGATAGTTGCATAGCTGTCAACAGAGGGACAAAAAGCTCTCAGATTTTTTAAAAAATATCTTCATTTGTGTTTTGAAGATAACCAAAAGTCTTAGGGGTTTGAATTGACATGAGGGTGAGTAAATGATGACAATTTTCTTTTTTGGGTGAACTATCACTGTAATAGGCATATCAATACATCAAACTCAGTGTAGGTGGGGACCATAGAAAGCCTATTTCTATGATAAATAAAATTTCATTCAACATGCTATGGAAAATAATACAAAATTACTCTTAATGATTCTTTAAAAATACCATTAATTTCTGTAGAGCTGGACATTAGAATTAGGATCAAATTGACTGAGTTCAGCTTTGAGAATGAAACCAACCTGTTTGTTCCTCAGTTTCTTCATGTTTCACTCTGAATGTTTCTTCAATCTTCACGTCTTCAATCTCCTCTTTAATAATCGCCATCTTTATAACAGTGTGTAACGTGGATCTCAGTTGCTTCACCTTTTTCTGTGTGTTTGGATACTTTGTCCTGTTTTAGATAAGAAAAATTAACAGAAAGAAAAATAAATCCAAACTAAATCTCTGAGTGTGTCTCAATCAGATCTAGTTCAGTACTTCAGTGCACTGGTAAGAGAGTCAGTGAAAATGTGAGTTAATGGACATAAATGACTTGATAAGCCCAAAACAAAACAACAACAACAACATTTAAAAATAGCACAAGAAATAAATTAAGGGAACATAAATTATACGAACCAGGCCCTCCAGGATTCCAATATTATGCGATCACAGAATTATATGGCCAGAAATGTAAATCAATAAGATCTTTATAACAGTATAGCAGACTATAGGGGTGTGACGAGATCTTGATATTAAAATGTGACAAGATTTCTCATCAAAGTGAAAAGCTGTCATGCGATAATTGTAAACGTCTGCTCTGCTCATCCAGCACAAGCTGCACACAGTGCAGCAGGAACCACAGTTTACTGATCACGTGACGAGAGTAAGGCGAGATGACCGACAAGACCATGGCATAGGATTCGTTGCACAACAGCACCTAAGCATCTGATAAATGTCTTTTCTTGTAGAACGCACGCTCAGCAGTACCACTCTTTATACACAGGGTATGTGCAATTGCGAATTCGAAAGCAAAAGTAAAAGGCGAGCTCCCTGATGCTCACTTGATTTTTGCACTTTTTGAAAGTTAAAAAATGCCCTAGGGGTAAATATGACAAATATACAGATTTAAATGTGTCAAAGTTGATTGAACACCAATGAAAATACACACACACACAAAAAAAAAAAAAAATCCAATTTTTTCTTTACTCTGTCAAGTGAATGAATGATTTACATGTATGACAAGGCTTAATGTCAAGCCTTTTAATGCTTGATTACAGGCCTATTGTTTTAAAAATGTGAGAAACAACTGCCTATTCTGTAAAAAAATATTGCAACTTAAAAACTTTTTGTTGGAATAACTTTCCTGGATTTAACTTGAGATAACTCAAATATCCATGTTGTCACTTAATATAACTTCACATTTTAATTTCAAAGTAAGATGTATAGCCTAAAAAATAATTTTAAACAAAATTACAAAATAAGGATGCATGATGTAAGGGTAACGCGTCTTATTCTTAAATACCAACAGTTAGAAAATATAGAAAAAATATAGAAAAAAACAGATACAATTACCTTTGAACTACAGAGAAACTGAGCTTTAACAGGAGCAACAGCACGAACAAACTCTGCATGTGGGCTAATACTGTCATGTGACAACATTAATTTTGCGTTAAAGCCTCTTTTCTCCACAAAAAGTGTTTTCAAACCAATTAAACATTTGAAGTATCAATATAGAATTTATGTGCTAAAGCTAAATGGAAAAAAATATTGTGTGGACACAACAGAAATCGTATCGATAAATGGCAATTTCATCAGCTATATCGGTAAATATTTTGAAGCGCTAAACGACTAAATTCATTTTTACGATAAACTGATTGACAATATGGTGAGCAAAATTAGACGCATCTTTTCTGTTATTCATGTACTTTACTCATAAATAAAATATGTTCATTAATGCTATTATATATATTACCATGTTACGTTCAAAATTAATTCATTCATTTCTGAGTATAATTCTGTATAATTGTACAAACGGCTTGTATTGATTTAAACACTTTAAATGATTTAAAACACAAACCTTTCTTCAGCAGAATCACAACAAATGCAGGAGCTCGGCGCAGCCTTATGAGGTCATGCTGCCACACCAAAATAAAAGTCCCGTTCACAAGCTAGTAAAATAATAGGAGTCGACACAGAAAAAAAACATTCAAATGAAAAGATAAAGGATTAATTAAATGTAAATGTAAGCAAGTGTGAAGCGATCATAATTATTATAATACCAACCACAGAGCATTTGTGATTTTCTCAATCAAAGATAAAGTCAAGTATCTTGATCTTAAAAGATTGGAAAAAATGTTTAAATATTTCTAACTAATTAAAAATCTGTAGATCAAAATTAAATATGTGGTTAAAATTTAATCCTTATCATAATATATCCATCTCATTTCATCTCAGTTTTTCCCCAAAATATGAGGGCAATAAATAAACTTCCAACTTTGTTTGATTAAAGTGCATTATATATAACTACTAAACTTAAACTTTCAAACTGAAAATCTTCAAACTTCAAAAAACTACTTCAAACATTCTGACTAGGCTTTTTCAACCCAACTTAAAGTTTGTCTACAATCTTTTTTTTATCTAGTTGTTGTTGTTTAGGTGTTGGTCAGATGTACTAAGCATAAGCATAATATTGAAATAAAAAATAGACATTTCATTTGCATGATTCTTCAGTCACTTAAAAATGATAAAGCCTCATTCAACAAAACAGACTGGGAGCAGCCTCTTTACTTTAGGTAGGGTGCGTGCTTGGACTAACAAAATAAATGCGCGACCTTCTGTTCAGAAGTTTCAATCAATATGTAGTTTAGTCAACATTGGTGGCAATTGTTCTATGATCAACTTAGGCTTATGATGCTTTTGGGAAACGCAGCCCAGAACCATACCGCTCAGTGGAAACACGCCATTAGATGGCGTCTACCCTAACTACTTAATTAGTATATTTTCAGTCTTCTTTTTATATACTTCTCAGAAATATACTTAGACCTTTCTTTCAGTATAAGCCAAGTATACTTAAAGTATATTTTGCCTGTATTTGTACTCAATCTTTTGATCAAGATATACTTAAAAGTATACAGTAATTAAGCATTCTAAGTATACTTGGCTTGTAGTTGTTTAATCTTTTGATTGAGTAGCCTATTAAATATAGCCTACTTTTTTTCCCTCATAGTTTTACAGTCTTATAAACATACATTGTTTTAAAAAAGTACTGTTTTTAGTCCACTGGTAGTGTACAAAAGAATTTACTTAAAATCTACTTTACGCTTTCCCAGCCACTGACTGAATTTTCCCGCTATCCGTGTTTTCACTGTTATAAATAGGGGGTGCTATTACGAATCTTCTGAAAGAGTACAGAATCTCTGGCTCAAAACAAAGGTGAAGCATCATTTCTTAGCAGAAACAAGTGATAGAAGATTGCTCACGCAAATGTAAAATTTTTTTATTATCAAACATTAAACAGCATATAAATCAAAACTGCCTAACGTTATTGAACAAAAGTAGGACTGTAAAGCTTTGGGGGTGTTGATGGTCTCAAACTACTGTGTACTTATAAGTACTTTATTTAATATTGTTACACTTATAATAAGCTTAAAGTACTTAAAGTTTTACCTCTTTGTCGCCATCTCTGTTTGAACCTTGAAATTGAAGTTATTTTCAGAGTTATCTTCTTTACGTGGGCTGTGCATTGGCATGGCTCCTCAGTGCGGAAGAATATAATGTTTTAAGGTGTATGTGTGGGTTGTCTATCAACGCACCAGTTGTCAATGATGATTGTCGTTTTGAACCTAATCGATTACAAACTGCCATCAGCTGGTGTAATAAAAGGCTACAAACAATCTGCCACCTGCAGCATCCACACACGCAATATATCCTACTAGCCGTGACTCCTTTATGTATACAGACGTGACGTAATGATGCAAAGATGAATGGCGGAGGCTTGTATTTCTCTTGGAAACCTACCAGTACCACTCAAATTAGAACACATTATTAACAAGCTTACCGTTGTGAATCGGGCTAAGGTAAGGAGATCGTTTTGAACACTGGCTGGATATGTACTTGCTCAATAATTGATTTTGGATCATTTTTAACCAAAAAAAGTTACAGACTGCAGCTTTAAATGTATACCTTTCATACAGTAAATTTAGGCCAAATTAGTCCCAAGCAGCATTGAAATAGTACATTTACAAGTTTACGACTAGTACATTGACATTAATATACTTACTACTTAAAGTATACTTAAAAAATATACTTTAACAAAAAATATAATAAATATAAAAACATAAAATTAACTTTTGTATTACTTCTTTTTCGTAAGGGTGGGCAATAAAATTTAGACCAAATTCAGTTGCGGCATGAGCGTAGCCTAAATTTCACACACATACATATTTTCTAGTGCCATTTTAAACACTTCCACACAAAGAACAAAAATGGGGTCTCACATAAACATGACAGGAGTATCTGAACATATGATGGCAAAGAATTTTTATTACACGGATCACATTTAAATGTAAATCTTCATGTGGGAATTAAGGTTTACTTCACATCTGAAACACTTTCCACACTGATCACATGAGAATGGCTTCTCTCCAGTGTGAATTCTCATGTGTTTTGTAAGGTTTCCTTTTTCAGTGAAACTCTTTCCACACTGAGGGCAGGTGAAAGGCTTCTCTCCAGAGTGAACTCTCATGTGTTTTGTAAGGTTTCCTTTATGAGTGAAACACTTCCCACACTGTTGGCAGATTAAAGGCTGCTGTCCAGTGTGAGTATTCATGTGTTTTTTGAAGTGTCCTTTATGAGTGAATCTTTTTCCACACTGACCACATGTGAACGGCTTCCCTCTGATGTGAATGTTCATGTGTTTTTTAAGTTGCGCTTTATGAATGTAACTCTTTCCACACTGAAGGCAGGTGTAAGGCCTCTCTCCAGTGTGTATTCTCATGTGTTTTGTAAGGTTTCCTTTTTCAGTGAAACTCTTTCCACATGGCTGGCAGGTGAAAGGCTTCTCTCCAGTGTGAATTCTAATGTGCCTGTTAAGAAAAGCTTTTTCATGGAAACTCTTTCCACACTGAGGGCAGGTATAAGGCTTCTCTCCAGTGTGAATTCTCATGTGGACATTAAGATATCCTTTTCTGTTGAAACTTTTTCCACACTGTTGACAGGTGAAATATTGTCCCTTTGCTCTTTTTTGTGACATATTTTCTGTCTGTGAGCAACTAAATGACTTTTCTCCAGTTATAAGATCATGATGTTTCTCATACCGGTCCCTCTCTTTCATTTCATTCAGTTCTTGACTCTCCTCTTTCAGTGCCATCAGGTCTAAGGCAAAGGGAAAAAAAGAGAAAAGAAATACAAATTAACCCCAGTTTAAGGGCACAAAGCAACAAACATCAAAACCAACATCAAGTATCAAAACAATATGTATGTTAGATACTATACACACTAAGCTACTAAGATAGGTGTTACATGCAATCTCAAAACCACAATATTGTCAGCTCTTTTTTTCTTTAAGACATGTCCCACATTTTTCAAACTGTCAGTTATCAAAAAAAAAAAAAAAAGGGGGCCAGGAGAAGTTTATTATAGACCCATTTCAAATTTGCCATTTATGTCTAAAATATATCAAATATTATTATTATTATAAAAAACAATTATGGAGTACCACAGGGCTCAGTATTAGGTCCTCTGCTTTTCTTCCCCTGAGAGACATTATTTTACTGTTATGACAGCGACACTCAGTTTCGTATTTCCTCACAACCTTACAAACTTAACTCTCTGACTGGGGGGATTTAAATTCTTGAAATTTTATAAAAAAATAAAAAAATAAAAATAAAAATCAGGCTATAAAGTTATGTTGCTCCTTCTGTACTCAACCTCGTCACGCCAACCTTTCTTCGCCTATAATAATTTAGACTCCATCCGTATGTGACTTCTTTTACCAGAAATGACATTATTCAGGTCTCTTTAACAGTGGTACAGAAGATGGTATGTAGTATCATACTTTGTATTCTTATTTTGGAGGCATATTTTAGTCAGGGGAGGGTACTCTCTAGCTTATCAACTCAAACCCATCACATAAAATTAAGATGGAAATGAACATTTTTCAAAATTTCGTTTTAATCCATAAATATATACATTGCACTTATTCTATTGCTTCCATACTTGGTCTACTCTCCTACACTACACGAGGAGCAGTGGCCATTTTGAGCAAAAAACCTATGGCAGGTAGACCTGCCATAAATCAGAACCGGACGTTTTTTCTTCTTACACGTGATCAGCAACTAGACTTTTTTTTTTCTTTCTGGAAATTAACCCATATACACATACTACATTAAACCCATTTCCAAAAATTTAATTTGTGTGGAAGCATTTCAAAACCTGTGAACACAACTTTAAGATTGCAGTCTGCAAAGGAAAGCAAGACGAGACAAGACAAGAAAATGAGAGGTGGTGGACTGTGTTTCTAATTTAACGAAAGTTGGTGTTCGGATGTAACAATGCTGAAGAACATATGCTGTCCTAATTTAGAGGCACTCTTCATAAATTCATAAACCTTTCTACTCGACGGAGGAGTTTTCCTCTTTCAATCTCGTGAATGTGTACATCCCTCCAGACAAGTGTAAGGTACCCAGACTCTCTTTTAATCATTCTTGGGGAACTGCCAAAATACAGACAGCACGTTACATGTCCTGCCAGAATCATTTTTTTTATCTATTGATAAATCATGGTTTACTGGGAAACTCAAACAGTTTCATCATGTCAAAGAGGATGCTTACAGAAGTGAGGATAAAATGTATAACCAGTATAAAGCAATGCAGGACACTCGCTTATCTAACTTACCTTGTATTGCCCGCACTCTACAGCTGGCAGTAAATGAAGGGTTGCCTTTAAATACACAGAGTAAGATCAAGACTGATAGTAAGATCAAAGGATGAGATTCTTCAACCTCTGGGCCAATCCCAGCATCTGTTTATGAAAACAAAAACTTTTTTCTTCCTGACTTGGGTATAAATATTGCCACTTTGAGCCCATTCTGCACAATGGTACAGAGATAGACCAGTACTTACTTCGTTCTAGTGATGGATGAAGAGAAAACTGAGCCAGATGACCCAGTAGATGAAACCTCTGAAGAGGACGATTTTACGAAGGCTGAGCCAAACTTTGAACCAGAGGATGAGGATTCAGAGGGGAAGGCCCTGAAACTTACCTCTCCAAGAACAGGGAAACATGTGGATCTCTTCCATCACAGACACAAGGGAGAGCACGGGCAGAGGAGGTCCGAAGACATACTCCCAGACCCACAAGCTATGCCTGTGCATGAGCAGAAGTTATAGTGTCAACTTTTGAGTTATATTTTCCAAGCTCAACTCAAAACATTCTAGTTGAAATGACTAATTTAGAGGGGCAGTGTGCTTGTGGAAGAATGGAGCAATATTAACTGGAATGAAATCCAAACATTTATTGGCCTTCTGATACTTGCTGGGGTTTTCAAGTCACATCATGAAGCAACACGTACTGTAGCTTATGGGATAGCGAGATGGGGAAGGCAATTTTTTGGGCCACCATGCCACTGAAAACGACTGTCAAGGGTTGCGTGATTTGATAAGAGGACAAGAGCTGCAAGGAGGAAAAACAATAAGCTGGCACCCATCCATGAGATTTGGGAACACTGGGTGGACTTCCATGCATGTACCATCCTGCTATCAACATCACAGATGATGAGTGCCTGTTTGGATTCACAGGCCGGTGCCCTTTCAAGAATTATATGCCAAGCAAACCTGTAAAATATGGAATCAAAATCTGGGCAGGCTGTGATGCAGACACCAGCCTCTCTGCACCATAAGAGGAAAGTGCAGGAATCCGATAATGAGGAAGCAGTTTCCTCCACGGCTGGTCCCTCCAAGGTTGGTCCTTCCACAGCTGGACCAAAAAAAATTCCATGACAAGACATGCTAGAAATATTTTCGTTTACTCTAAAGGAAATTCGTCAAAGCTGACAAAAAGTGATCGAGGATGCATAATTTCGACGAACTTGATGAACCTGTGATATCTTCTTCGGGATGTAAAAGGAAAATAACAGCTGAAGCTTTTTCACAGAACCTTGCTAAAGCAGCACATTAAAGTGGTGAGGGAAAAGCTCCCTGTATTGTGTGTAATCACAACAATAAAGTTTGTCAGGTGTCTACATTGTCAGCTGAGGAGATTACAAAGATTAACCTGCATTTTGTATCTAATCTCTGAAACATCTCCTTTTGCCAAAACAAAACAACTGTTGGAGTTATCTAATTTTTAAAAAACAAAAAACAAACTTTTAACATATAAAAAACATATTTTCAATGAACTTTAATTTTGTAAGTTACCTGATTTTATTCGAGTTATTATTACTTAAACTGCAGTTTGATTGTTAATACTTGGAATGCACAGTAATAAGAGTTATATGCATGTCAATACATTAAACTCAATGTATTGTGGGAACCATAGAAAGAATATTCTAAGATGCATAAGATTTCATTCAACATGCTATGGAATAGAATACAAATTCAAATAGAATATAAAATAGTGATTCTTCAAAATATCATTCATTTCTGTAGAGCTGGACATTTTAATAAGGATCAAATGACTGAGTTCAGCTTTGAGAATGAAACCAACCTGTTTGTTCCTCAGTTTCTTCATGTTTGACTTCAATCTTCACATCTTCACTCTCCTCTTTAATAAACGCCATTTTTTTGTGTGTGTCATGTGGATCTCAGTCGCTTCACCAGGCGTTTGTGACACTCTGTCATGTTTAAGATGAGAATAATTAACAGAAAGAAACACACATCCAAATTATAATCTCTGATTTAGTGTCTCAATCAGATCTAGTTCAGTAGTTCAGTGCACTGGTAAGGGGGTCAGTCAGGGGTGCGTTTCCTGAACAACGATGTAACTCGCTGCTTCACTACCATAGTACGATGCATCGGTGAACAAATCAACTAGCTAGTCACGACTGTTTCCTGAAACCGTATTGTGGCAAACCTGTCGTTCAACCACGTTGGTGAATGACGTCACGCAGGTGGTGAGTAATAACTTCTTTAAATGAATCCGTCTGAGATCAAATTAATGCTAGATTGTTTGCTATAAATTATGGACATGGCATTAGAGGACTAATTCTCATTTTCCTCAGTTATTTTGCTTTATTTCCAGATTAAATCAAATGCTTGTTCTGACGTACTAGAGCACGTTCGACCATGTGCAGTCTTCAAAAACGGTGCTTTAAATCTCTTGACAAACTAAAATATATAGATGACATTTGTATATATTCGAAATAAAAGATACACATTGTACTTAATGTCAGCTTGCTTATTTTGCTCAAGATAACGATTTATTAAGTCCACATGTCATAAAAACAAGAAACTATGCTTCTAACCACAGCTCGAGAGCTGTCGTTCCAACCACACAAGTTTGCGAAAGTTCGTTTGAACTATGGTTTTAGGAAACACCAAATCGTTGAACTAGAACTCCCAGAATGAGAGTTAATGAACTTAAAGGTTAGTTCACCCAAAAATGAAAATTCTGTCATGAATTACTAACTCTCATGTCATTCCAAACCTGTACGACATTTTTTCATCTTAGGAACACAAATGAAGATATTTTTGATTAAATATTTTTGAGAGCTTTCTGTCGCTCCGTTGAGTCTACACAACTACCACTTTTTACACTTAAAAAAGTTCATCAGGAAATCGTAAAACTAATCCATATAAATTGAGCAGTTTAGTCCAAATTTTCTGAAGAGACTCAATCGCTTTGTATGATGAACGTATTTAATTTAGGCTTTTATTCACATTTAAATCATGATTCAGATCAAACCGCCAAACTGCTGAAATTACGTGACTTTGGCGCTCCGAACCGCTGATTCGACACACTGATTAATAACGCTCCGAAGCTTCATGAAGCAGTGTTTTAAAATCGGCCATCACTATATAAATCGTTATTTTCTTTTGTTTTTTTGGCACACCAAAATATTCTCGTTGCTTTATAATATTAATATTGAACCACTGTACTCACATGAACTGATTTAAATATGTTTTTAGTACATTAATGGATCTTGAGAGAGGAAGTGACATTGCTGGCTATGTAGGCCTCACTGAGCCATCGGATTTCAACAAAAATATCTTAATTTGTGTTCTAAAGATTAACGAAGGTCTTACGGGTGTGGAACGTCATGAGGGTGAGTAATAAATGACAGAATTGTCATTTTTGGGTGAACTAACCCTTTAAGTTCAAACGTGCTGCGTAACATGAGAATGAACCTCATTGGATCTTGCTGAAACTCAAACGTGCTGCATAACACAAGAATGAACCTCATTTTGTCAGCAAAACTCCAACAGTCTTCCTTAATTTGACAGATGCCCCACTTTAACTTTTGACGATCAGCAGAGATTTTCAAGACGCTGTATATTCGTCATCCATTTAAAAACTACAATTTTATTATACATATATTATATATAGCACTACTTGCCCGACTGGACAAGTAGCCTGATTAAAACATTAATAACAAAAAAATAACTAAAAATAACAATCACCAAAAAGACAAAAATGATTCTGATTTTTTTATTACACTGTATAAGTGTTGATTGATAGTGGATACTATTATATAATATATAATGTACTGACAGTAACAAGGTTGCGCTGTTGAGGTCATGAGCCTCTTTTATACCATATGACACAGTTTAGCAACATCACATGATCAAGAGTGTGGAATACTATCATGATTGAACAGTTCAATAAACTAGTTTTAAACTAATTTTAATGTCACTCACATTTTGAACGCAGTATTGACTGTTTTTGTTCAATTTCAGCAGCGAAAATAGTTCCAGTCAAAGATCAGGAAGCACACAGTTGCACAGCAACACTCAAAGTCACTTTATTCTCAAAGTATAGTAAGTTTATTCTCAACATTTTAAAGACTAGTTTTTTTGAGAAAAAAAAAAAAATCTAATCTCGCATTATAATGACCATAATCTTGAGATGGTTTTTATTTTTTTGTTATTGTTTGGCCCTAATCCTCTTCCATATATTTTTTTCCCAAACAAGCAGCTTTTTTTACTCAGATAAATCAATGACCGATTTACATGTCCGAAGGACAAACACATGACAAGGCTTAATGTCGAACCAACTGCCTATTCAGAAAATAAAAAATATTGTTGCAATTAGCTATCTCAACTTAAAATTTGTTAGAAAAAAAAAAAAAAAATACAAAAATAAGGATGAATGATGTGAGATTTTAGGGTATCGTATCTTATTTTAGATACAGTTTAATAATATGAACACATTGGATTAATATACATTTAAACTACAGAGAAACGGTGCTTTAATGGGAGCAAAATGTGCTTGTGACACATTTATTCATGTTAAAGTCTCGACTGAAAGTGTTTCCAAACTACTGCAACATTTGTAGCATCGATATAGAAATGATGTGCTAAAGATTGTGTCGACACTAAAATAATTTTATCCATAAACGGTATTTCCATCAGCTATATCGGTAAACATTTGGAAGCGCTAAAGCTTTTTTTTTAATACTTGGATGGAAACCTGGCTAGCGACTGAATTAATTTACACGATAAACTGATGAAAACGAGACGTGCCTGTTCTGTTACTCATAAAAACTATATTCATTAATGCCATTATATTAATTACAATGTTACATTAGAAATAATCCACTCATTTAACAGTTCTCTATATAACTGTCTGAACGGGCTGCATTGATTTAAACACTTGAAATGATTAAAAACACAAACCTTTCTTCAGCAGAATCACAGATGCAGGAGCTCGGCGCATACTTATGACATGATATCGAAATAAAAGTCTTGTTCACACGAAATAAAAACTCACATACAGAAAACACATTAAAATGAGATAAATATAAAGGATTCATTTGTAAGTGTAAGCAAGTGTGAAGCGATCACAATTATAATACCATCTACAGAGCGTTTGATTTTCTCAATCAATGATAAAGTCAAGTATCTTGATCTTCATTTTATAAAAGATTGGATAAAATATTTCAAACTCATTAAAAATTTGTAGATCAAAATTTTAAACGTGTGTAAGTAAAACTGAATTCTTATAAAATATCCATCTCAGTTTCCCCCAGAATTTGAGGGCATAAAATCACATTTCAACTTTGTTTGATTAAAGTGCATTATATTAAAAGGGTTTGTAAAGGATTACAGTGACTCTCTAGATAGGAAATTTAAATTAAAATGGTTTAAAATCAATTCTTCTAAATTTTAATGAAATCTAATGAAATCTTAAATTTTAATGAAATCTAATGAAATCTTAAATCTCCCTAGATTATCTTTATTAAAATTAGAAGTGTGGAATTTGTGTGGAAATGTGACTAATATAGACAAGTTATTAAGCTCTCAGATGTCCTTTACTGGAAAATTATTTACAAACCTGTTTTTTACTCCATATAATCCTTCTATGAAATAACAGATACATACTGAAATGTTATAAATCCTTCTTCTATAATGATTAGATGGAAATGAACATACAAACCCGATTCCAGAAAAGTTGGGACACTGTACAAATTGTGAATAAAAAAGGAACGCAATGATGTGGAAGTTTCAAATTTCAATATTTTATTCAGAATACAACATAGATGACATATCAAATGTTTAAACTGAGAAAATGTATCATTTTAAGGGAAAAATAAGTTGGTTTTAAATTTCATGGCATCAACACATCTCAAAAAAGTTGGGACAAGGCCATGTTTACCACTGTGTGGCGTCCCCTCTTCTTTTTATAACAGTCTGCAAACCTCTGGGGACTGAGGAGACAAGTTGCTCAAGTTTAGGAATAGGAATGTTGTCCCATTCTTGTCTAATACAGGCTTCTAGTTGCTCAACTGTCTTACGTCTTCTTTGTCGCATCTTCCTCTTTATGATGTGCCAAATGTTTTCTATGGGTGAAAGATCTGGACTGCAGGCTGGCCATTTCAGTACCCGGATCCTTCTTCTACGCAGCCATGATGTTGTAATTGATGCAGTATGTGGTCTGGCATTGTCATGTTGGAAAATGCAAGGTCTTCCCTGAAAGAGGCGACGTCTGGATGGGAGCATATATTGTTCTAGAACTTGGATATACCTTTCAGCATTGATGGTGCCTTTCCAGATGTGTAAGCTGCCCATGCCACACGCACTCATGCAACCCCATACCATCAGAGATGCAGGCTTCTGAACTGAGCGCTGATAACAACTTGGGTTGTCCTTGTCCTCTTTAGTCCGGATGACATGGCGTCCCAGTTTTCCAAAAAGAACTTCAAATTTTGATTCGTCTGACCGCAGAACAGTTTTCCACTTTGCTACAGTCCATTTTAAATGAGCCTTGGCCCAGAGAAAACGCCTGCGCTTCTGGATCATGTTTAGATATGGCTTCTTTTTTGACCCATAGAGTTTTAGCCGGCAACGGCGAATGGCACGGCGGATTGTGTTCACCGACAATGTTTTCTGGAAGTATTCCTGAGCCCATGTTGTGATTTCCATTACAGTAGCATTCCTGTATGTGATGCAATGTCGTCTAAGGGCCCGAAGATCACGGGCATCCAGTATGGTTTTCCGGCCTTGACCCTTACGCACAGAGATTGTTCCAGATTCTCTGAATCTTTGGATGATATTATGCACTGTAGATGATGATAACTTCAAACTCTTTGCAATTTTTCTCTGAGAAACTCCTTTCTGATATTGCTCCACTATTTTTCACCGCAGCATTGGGGGAATTGGTGATCCTCTGCCCATCTTGACTTCTGAGAGACACTGCCACTCTGAGAGGTTCTTTTTATACCCAATCATGTTGCCAATTGACCTAATAAGTTGCAAATTGGTCCTTCAGCTGTTCCTTATATGTACATTTAACTTTTCCGGCCTCTTATTGCTACCTGTTCCAAGTTTTTTGGAATGTGTAGCTCTCATGAAATCCAAAATGAGCCAATATTTGGCATGACATTTCAAAATGTCTCACTTTCAACATTTGATATGTTATCTATATTCTATTGTGAATAAAATATAAGTTTATGAGATTTGTAAATTATTGCATTCCTTTTTTATTCACAATTTGTACAGTGTCCCAACTTTTTTGGAATCGAGTTTGTACAATCTGCCTTTGATATTATTAATAATGTTCTTTTATATGAGCAATTTCGTTTAAAATACATTTATGCAAGTATAAAGGAATATGGTTCACTGATTAAAGCTGTACATGTTCATTTTCTTTAATTGGCAAAAAAAAAAAAAAAAAACTTTCTTCTATTGAAAGAACATCTTTATTATTTTTCATTTAACTACACCGAAAAAAAAATTAGTTGTTGGATCAAAGTAAAAAAAAAAAACTTCTTACAAGTAATCGGTTTACTTTTTTTCAACTTAAAAAATTTGAATTTACACAAATCACATTTCTATAGTCAACTGAAAGTATATTTACTATAGAAATGTGATTTGTGTAAATTAATTTTTTTTTTTTAAGTCTTTCAACCAAAGAGATTTTTTTTTAAAATTAGCATTACATTATAAATGATCATTATTTATTTGGATTAACTTAATTTTTCACATTTTTAGAAATTAAATATCCAAATAAATACAAAACAAAATTATGCATAACATGAAATATCCCTGAATTTCTGTCTGAAAAAAAAAGAAGCCTTTTACACTCTGGAATCAAACATTTAACTATTTATTTAGTGCAATCTTCCAACAAACTCACAGAAATTTCCACTAGATTTCCACCAGAATTTCCACTTAACATTCTATAAACTTTTGAGGAAGAATTCATTTGATTTACAAAAGACAATACTGAAACTGTTTCAAAAGTGCATGACTTAATAAAAAAAAAGTGCACTTAATAAAAACACAACATTCAATAATAAAACCATCAACAATGTAATTTTGTTAAAAAAAAAAAAAAAAATCCATCAATAAATCTATACATCAATTCCATTTGCTACAGTAAAATTGTCACTCAGACATTTCAGATTATCTAGCATTAAATTTAGGAATGTAACAGAAAAGACTGAAAAGCTTAAAATGGTGTTGATAAATCATCCAGTGTAACATCTATTCATCGAAAAACAGTTTAACATCAACATTGTAAGCTCCTTAAAATAAATGACATGCAAGAAAATTTAACATCCATTCGCAACAGTTAACCAACAACTGTCACTCAAACATTTAAGACAAATTAACTAAATTCAATACCATCAATGACAATGCTGATGTCCAGGGGAGTGCTTAGGCAATCACTTTCACGGAGCACAAAAATGGCCATGGTGGTCTGTCCAAGTTCCCTTTTGAATGGAATCTCACACTGCGTTCGAAGACACTTTGGGGGGAACGCCTTGGCATAACGATGTCTGAAGTATGAGTAAAAATGCAACAATGACATTGGCCTGCGACAGCCCGTGCTGTATGCAACCCTGAGTACAAAAGGAGCACCTGGAGTACACGTCATCAGCTTTTTTGTCTTCAGGTGACCCTTTGTTTGAAGTGTGTGTAGGCGATTGTCACTATGGATTCCTCCTCTGACAAGCACTTGAGGAAGTGTGTTCCCCCATGACACCGGACGATACACACAAGATGTGCGTTTTCTGTCTTGGAGAGGATCATGTGTGTTCTATTCTCGAGGGAGTGGAGCATGCAGATTGCAAGGGCTTTTCATTGAAAAAGCTCAGTTCGCACCCTTTTCTTGAGGGAATCAGGTCAGGTGTCTGTACCCAGGGGATCACCGAGGCACAGCGGAGACTGAGATCTTGGGGCTCTCGGGTCGAGCTGGTGGAGGACTTTGAGTAAGGTATGTGCAGAAGTGCTGAACCATTCTTTCATTAGAATCATCCGATCTGGAGAATAGTGCTCTTCTGGCTTTGAGCCAGGAAGAGCAGGATGTGGCTGTGGAGGGCGAAGATGTTTTTATGGAGCTCAGGCAGCCTGTCTGCCCCACATACAATGAGCTACTGGGGGTTGACGCAGAGGTTCTGTGAAAGCCCGAAAACCCAGAGATTGCTCGCAGTAGATTAGACAAGCGTTTCTTGGCTGGCCATAACTGCCGGGTTCTACATACAGGTGCTGGTCATATAATTAGAATATCATGAAAAAGTTCATTTTTTTATTGTAAATTATTTTTAAAAATGAAACTTTCATATATTCTAGATTCCCTACATATAAAGTAAAACATTTCAAAAGTTTTTTTTTTAAATTTTGATGATTAGAGCGTACAGCTCATGAAAGTCCAAAGTCCAGTATCTCAAAATATTAGAATATTTCCTAAGATCAATCAAAAAATGGATTTGCAAAACAGAAAAGTTCAAGTTCTTTAAAGTATGTTCTTTTGTGCACTCAATACTTGGTCGGCAGGACATATTACAGCAAATGACTTGCTCCTAGCACAAATTACAGCATCAGTGAAGTGTGGCATGGAAGTGATCAGCCTGTGGCACTGCTGAGGCACTATTGAGCCTTCAGATCATCTGTATATTGTTGGATCGACTGTTTCTCATCTTTCTCTTGAAAATATCCCATAGATTCAGGTCAGGCATATTGGCTGGCCAATAAAGCACAGTAATATCATGGTCAGCAAACCACTTGGAAGTGGTTTTTGCACTGTGGGCAGGTGCTAAAGTCCTGCTGGAAAAGAAAATCAGCATCTCCATAAAGCTTGTCAGCAGATGGAAGCATAAAGTGCTCCAAAATCTCCTGGAAGATGGCTGCATTGACTTTGCACACGTCACGGCCCCCCCAAATCATTACTGACTTCAGAAACTTCACACTAGACTTCAAGCAGCTTGGATTCTGTGCCTCTCCAGTCTTCCTTCAGACTCTGGGACCATGATTTCAACATGAAATGCAAAATTTACTTTTATCTGAAAAGAGGACTTTGGACCACTGTTCACTGTCCAGTTCTTTTTCTCCTTAGCCCAGGTAAGATGCTTCTGACGTTGTTTCTGTTTCAGAAGTGGCTTGGTAGTCCTTTTCCTGAAGATGTCTGAGTGTGGTGACTCTTGATGCGCTGACTCCGGCTTCATTCTACTCATTGTGAAGCTCTCCCAAGTGTTTAAATCGGCTTTACTTGTCAGTATTCTCAAGCTTGCGGTCATCCCTGTTGCTTGTGCACCTTTGCCTACCCAATTTCTTCCTTCCAGTCAACTTTGCATTTAATATGCTTTGATATTTCACTCTGCAAACAGCCACCCCATTCAGTAATGACCTTCTGTGACTTACTCTCTTTGTGGAGGGTGTCAATGATTGTCTCCTGGACCATTGCCAAGTCAGCAATCTTCCTCATTAGTGTGCTTTCAAAGAACAAAAGATACCCGGAATTTATACTGTAGGGATGGTCATTTAATGAAACTCAAATGTAAATATTCTAATATTTTGAGATACTGGATTTTGGACTTTCATTAGCTGTACGCTCTAATCAACAAATTTTTAAAAAAAAAACTTTTGAAATGTTTTACTTTACATGTAGGGAATCTAGAATATATGAAAGTTTCATTTTTTAAAATAATTTACAATAAAAAAAATGAACTTTTCATGATATTCTAATTATATGACCAGCACCTGTAGTCTTCCGATTCTTCTGGACCTCCATGCTGAGGTTGAGAGGTCTTGGAAGAAACCATATTCAGTTCACATTTATCCCTTTCAGAATTTGAATTACGCAAATGTGGAGGGATTGCGTGAGCACAGATATGCATCGATGCCTCCCATTGAGTATACATTCGCGATCTATCCTTCAGTGGGAGATACATCAGTGTTGAAGACTCCGACCCCGCCATCTAAGCCTTTGAAAATGACATGTAAGATAAACAATGGCTGTGTTGCAGGCCTACCAGGCCGACCTGCTTAAGGACCTTGATGACAGCCAGGGTCTTTCCCCTGAGCTGCACTGCACCACAGATCTCGCTCTTTGCGCCACCAAGCAGACAGCAGCCGCAATTGGTAGTGCTATGTCGGGTATAGTGTTTGACATAGAGTGTTTGGTCCTCTTTTTGGGCCACCTTGGTGAACTGTTTTTGAAGGTGAGTATGCTCAGATGAGGCCACCGCTCACCTGGACTCAAATTAGACAATGATAGCATGTGTCAGCTCCTTTTAAGCCACCATGATAGCCTGTCATTAGGGTTCTGTATGACTGACATATTCAGACACTGATATCAAGTGTTCGGCTTTCTAAGAGGACGCCTTGGTAAACTGTCTTTGAAATTGAGTGTGTTTGGCTCTAGCTATAGAGAGTCTTTCTGCTGAGGCCTCCACTTATTTAAGCCCTAATTAGACTGCATTTCAAGTGTTCGGCCTTCCTTGGCTGCCTTGAACTAAAGTTTAACAATGATATTATGCGTTCAGCCCTGTTGGAGGCCACCTTGATAAACTGTTGTACACTGGAAGTTCCAGTTGGATGGTGCATCAAGTGTTTGCCCTCTTTAGCAGCCTTGAAAAACTGTTCTTTGACCCATTTCAGGCAGAGACGCTGACTTTGAGTCAGGCAGAGTGAACATACCTTGGGGTCATCACGGGTTGAACCAGATCCCGCTAGTATAGTGACAAGGTGATGGAACTCGTGTTTTCTTTGCCTGTATTCCCATATAGGTAATACTTATCATTCAGATTAGTGTTACCAGACCTGAGCTCTGCCCTGCTTATTTTTGCTTGGACATGAGCCTAGGTTTTTGGCCTTAGGGAATAGTGTCACTGACAGTCCGTGTTGACCTGAGTGAGGGAATCAGCTTCCAGTTCTGTCCGTTTAGCCTTCTTTGTACTTGTCTTAGCATCAAAGTAGTTATTCCCTCAGCATGCTGAAGTGGGTATTCATTCCCCAAAGTGTCTTTGGATGCCCTGCGAGTTCCCATTTGAAAGGGAGCGTCTCTGGTTATGCCTGTAACCATAGTTTCCTATGGGAACACTGCCATGCCTTGGTTATACCTGGTCAGGTCACCTTCAGACAAAATGCTGATGACGTGTACTCCAGGTGCTCCTTTCATGCTCACTGTCGCACTTGAGTGAGTCACGGGCTGTCACAGGCCAATGTCACTGTCGTGTTTTTTTACTCGTACAGACATTGTCACGCCAAGGCGTTCCCCCCAAAGTGTCTTCGGACGCAGTGTCTCATTCCCCTTGTCAGGGAACCATGGTTACATGTGTAATCTGAGACGTTCTCTCTGTGCTTCATCGTTCTGGCCAATCTGAAAGACACACAAGCACAGAGAAAGTGAGAGACTCAGTGGTTCCCAAACATTTGCTAACTTTGTACCCATTTTACAACTACTCACTCTCCATAAACTAGGGACACCTGGGAGTAAGCGGAGCACAATTTGAGAACCACTGGGACTAACAATTCCATTCAAATGCATCTAATACCTCAGTGGTTCCCAAACACGTTCCTGGAGGCCCCCCAACACTGCACATTTTGCATCTCTCCTTTATCTGACACACCCATTTCAGGTCTTGGAGTTTCAGCTAATGAGCTGATGATCTGAATGAGGCGTGTTTGATTAAGGTGACATGGAAAACATGCAGTGTTGGGGGGCATCCAAGAATGTGGTTGGGAACCCCTGTAATACCATGGCTTTCAGCAATAAACTCCAGCAAGATAAAGTCATTTTATGCAAATCCACAGCCCTTTATCTTGAGCTCAAGTATTATAATGGGAATATATTATATTGTACCATGCTGTCTGTCGTAACAGAACGCAACTCGCTGTTTGAATGCTGAATGGAGAATGATTGACAGCTGCAGACGAGTTTCTGTGAACTGTAAAATTTCTTTTGTCCCTCACAATAAGCTATAAAATGGCTTTAGACGACTTGAATCATTATATTAGAATTTTTGAAGGATCATGTGACACTGATATATATTTCTGATTATTCAATTATCGCAACAGGCCTAATCTGAGCATGTGAGTCGTGATTGCCTGTCTGAGTTTTGTTGACAGTTGGAGGTGGCACGATATTTGATGGAGGCAGCCGCCCCGTAATTCTTGATGCAGGAAAAACCCAAATAAATCATGTAATTAAAAACCCACACATTATCTATAACTAAAGTATCTTTTAATGGCTGTCCATCGTTTACTTATAGCTACACTTGAAATATCCGATGACTCTGACCAAACTTTAAAATAACACAAAAATTCAACAAAACACATGCATTTATGCATTGAATTCTACTTTAATATCATACAAATGTTTATCAATGGTGATAAAACTTAAAACTCACCAATACTGTGGAAATTGTGTATCCACCACGCAGTTTTCATGCAGCAAAACAAGATGGCAGCTGATCAGAAAATTCTTGACCCAAACTCGATGACATCAGTAGTCACGTGGTTTGAACGTGGACATAAAATTGTAATTTGATTTAAAGCAATTATTTTAAATTACACCCAAAAAAAAACTTAGTTTAACTTAAAGACAACTAAACTCATTTACATTAGACAAATGACAAGGCAGAAAAGTGAATTTATTGAGTCAGATCAAGTATAAAAAGTTTTTTAACATAAGCCATTTGCACTTTTTTTCAGTGTACATACAATACAATACAATACAATACAATATTTACACTGCAAAAATGCTTTTCCCTTTGAATTAATATTTTTGCTTTTATAATGCAGAATGCTCCTTATTTAGATTTTTTTCCTCCTAGGAATGGAGACTTAAAGTAGTGAATGAATGAAAGCATTATAGAGAATCTCTCTAGAATCTGTTTCTGATTCATCAACACAGTTTCACTGATGATCCAGTATAACAAACCCTAAACCCAGGATAGAGCGTGTGAGTGAATGTGGTCTGGACGGTGTGGATGAGGCTCATTGTGTCTCTGTAGATGCTGTAGAAGGACAGAGTTCCTGCACTGTGATCCACATACACTCCTATTCTGCTGCGTCTGATGGGCTTTACAGGGAGTTTAGTTTCTATGTCATTGTGTCTGAAGGAGTAACTGGAGGAAGAGCAGATCAAACTCCAGGACTGATCATTACATCCAAACAAACACTCATCACCAGATCCCTTCCTGCTGATGCTTTTATATGACACTGATATTAACACACCAATATCACCACTCCACTCAATCTCCCAGTAACAGCGTCCACACACACTCTCTTTACACAACACCTGAGCATAAACATCAAATCTGTCTGGATGATCAGGATACGACTGATCTGTGTCAGTGTAAGTAATCACTCTGTTCCTCTCAGACAGATGGAGGAGTTTATGTGCTGTGTTTGGATCCAGAGTGAGCTGATGGTAATCTGATGGAGATAAAACACATCAGAATCAGAAATTATGAATCTGATCTTTTAATGTAGCTGAACTCTTCATGTTCAATATATCATCAGTGTCTCAGTACCTGTATCCTGTGTAAATCATTATTTATATGATCAACTATAAAACTCTTCTGTCATGTTTTCTTTCTCCTTCTACAGGAAGAACATGAACACACTCAGTGAGTTTTTCTGCTTGTTTTCTTAGTGACTTACATTGTAGAAAGCCGTTCCTGGTCTTGGGAACAATGTTGGTGAAAGTGACTGTGGAAATTAACAGACATGAAGAGTGTGATTATCATGTCAAGAAAAAATTATCCTGCACCCATTCCTAAGACATTTCTAATATGATGTTCTACATGATATGAGATGATGGAGGATCAGATGAATCTCCAGGACATTACCTCTGTCAGAGATCTTCTTGAGCTCCTCTTTGCAGAAATCCTCCAGTTTGTCTCTCAGCTGAAGGACAGATTCTCTCACGCCATCAAAAGAAGAGAGAGAACTGAAGGAATCGTCATTTACGTCTGTAGATTCAGGAGGAGCTGAGAGAGACTGGAAACTCTACAGAAAACAGAAATCAAAGCTCATCATCTCCACACTTCAGCCAATAACCTGCACTACTGTCAGATTTGAGCAGCTCTTGTTGATCTTTAGTAACTCTCCTTAATCCAGCACTTTCACAGCATCAGATTCATTCTTCTCATATTCATTATATCATGTTAGAGCTACAAATTCTAGCGTTTACCACTTACACTATATGTGAACTTTCTAGGAAAACACCTGATGATCAATAAAGACAATAACATAAATGTAACAGATCAAAGTAGACATTCAGGGTCGTTTCTAGGCACAGGTGAACGAAGCGCTTGTCTATAGTCCCACCAGCTGGAGGGGGCGCCATTGAGTGCCTCAAGGGCTGTTAACTTGGTAACATAATCATGCTGCACTTTAGCAAACACATGCTGAGTACATTTAGGCTCAATATTAGCATAAGAAAGATTTGATTTTTTAAATGTATTAGGAAGACTGTGATCATAAATCCAAATATCTAGTGTGTTTTGAAATCACATATTTAAAAAATGAATGACAGCAACAGCAAAATAATCCAAGTTTTTTTTTTTTGTTTTTTTTTTTAAACATTTGTCCAGAAAACAATAAAGTGATTCAATCACATGTGGAAATAAAATCTAGGGGTAAGTAATATGCCAACATACCTCTAACATGAAATATTTTAAATTATAATATCATTATCCTGATCAAATGCATCAATTACATGTAAAATGGACTTTAATGACATTCCCGTTATGTTTTAAAAGTCTTAAAGTCTTTGTTTTATTATCAGAATTAATTTGCTAAATTCATATTTGTGTGATGAAAAGGTATTAATATTTGATGTTTTTGTTTTCGTTACTTGAATGTACTAAGAATGTGACATAGTAATACTAAATAAATTAATATAATGGTTGGGATTTGGGCTACTTTAACTTTTAGTAAAGCAGCTTACATTTTATTGAAAAAGTAATAGGCTACTGTTGCATTATTTGCAAGTAAAGAAACAATACTTTTGTATTATTGAAGGAAATAAACCAACATTTCTTAGGAAGTGGTTGGGAGAGAGAAATGCTCAACTAAAAGTCTCAATAGAAGTAAACTGGACAACCAATTTAATATAAATGAGTTTAGAGTTGAGTACTGTGCACTCGTAACCTGTGAAACTATCATTGCTAACAAATGTTAATGTTGTTCCTACAACCAGTGTATACTGTATGTGTCACTGCAGTGAGAGTGGAAAAAATAATTGATGTACGAAAGTATCATATCAATGCTTAGAAACGTTGCTGTTTAAAGGGTTAGTTCAACCAAAAATGAAAATTACCCCATGATTTACTCACTCTCAAGCCATTCTAGGTGTATATGACTGTCTTCTTTCAGATGAATGCGATCTGAGTTATATTAAATAATGTCCTGGCTCTCCTAAGCTTTATAATGGCAGTAAATAGAGGATGAGATTTTAAAGCCCAAAAAAAGTGCAACCATCCATCATAACCACACGGCTCTGGGGGGTTAATAAAGACCTTCTGAAGTGAAGCGATGCGTTGTGTAAGAAAAATATCCATATTTAAAACTTTAAAACTAAAATAATTAGCTTCTACCAGAAATACTCAGAGAGCAGGTGAATGTTTTTGTGGTTTTTATTCCATAAGGTATTAACAGATTGTAGTGAGCTACAATGTTTCATGTTTAGTTGTACAGAAAAGTTCTTTGGCGTAGGCCCCATCCTTGGCCAAATGCAGATAGGGCTGATCCTTCCTGAAGATGAAGGCAGGGGCGAAGCCAACCCCGATGGATGGACAGGGCCAACCTGGTGGTGGAGGGGAGGATGGAGGGGAACGTCAGCATCATCAATGGCAAATGTGAAACAGAGAATTCAGTGCTTATATACTCCAGGTGTCAAGCAGTGATTGGCCAGACCTGTTATTCTGAATGAATAACGTGGTATTAGAGTCTTCCTGGTAGAACCAACGCTAAAGTTCTCATTTCTACCAGAAAGACTCTTTAGTTGTATAGAAAAGTTCTCTGGCGTGGGTATGCAGATAGGGCTGATCCTGCCTGAAGATGAAGGCAGGGGCGAAGCCTACCCCCAAAAAGAAATTCGAATTGATACCCACCAGGCTTTTCTTAACTGGAATTCCTAAAAGAACAATCAAATTTTAGTATTAGATTTCGTCCTATGTACTTGCATCTGCAGTTCAAAACCACTGCATTGTGATGGAAGGCAGTTAGGTTAGGTAAATAGAAATAGTATTTAGGTTCTAACAGAAAGAGCAAAAGTACTGAAAATTCAATATTCTTAGGCATGACTCCCGCACTTGCTAGAACTCTTCTGACAAAACTCCATCTAACCATCAGAACACACAGAGAGACCCCCAAAAGAACATAACCAGATCAGCATGAACATAAGTAAAAGAAATACTCAAGATAAATAAAACAAAGATAAAGATTGAGAAACTTCGTTGTTTCAGAAGGATGAGATTGCTTTTCTTGATGATGCTTTATCAGCTACCTTAGCTAGCTATAGAACTCTGCAAAAGCTAACAAAGTTATGCAAACCTTTGCAAAACCTTTGCTTGTTCACTGGCTAAAATCTGCTCGCTCGTGAATCCACTCATTATAACCAACAAAGAGTAGAACATGATGTTAGAGATTCATGGTGCTGTGTAGTCAGATTAGACTAACAGGTGTTTTCGCTAAAGTGTAGGAATTCAGCTACAGTTTCGTGGTGTTTATAAAGGGAGTGCACTTTGCCCGCTTTCTCTATTCATAGACAATTTGAGCAAATGTTATGGTTCCATGCTGCTGTTACGGGTGCGGTTTGGGATGCAATCTTTATGTTAAATGGGTCAGATTGAGCACGGAATTAAATTAGGGCTGCAGTTGAATAAGTTGAACCCTTTGTTGTGTACAAACCTTTAATATACCCAAAATATGGTGTTGTGAGTTTTAGCACGAGTACACATAAACATTTCATTCATAATCATAGCCAGAGGGAAAGTCCTCGCATGGAAAGTCTATAAGTCAGACAAGTCTTAACACTTTTCTAGGAATCCCTAATATGGACAAAGGCATCCAGATATCACTGTAGCAGAATAAAATGCAGATAGAGACATATTAACTAAAGGAACATGAAAACTAAGCACACAGTTACTAATATAAGGTCTATTTGTGCTCCACCAGACATATGATGTGTTTATAATGGAATGCAAATGACATGGCCTTTATCACCACACAGACAGTAAATACAGACAACATCAGATCACAAAAGAAAGTATTTCAAACTCTGAATGTTACAGAGTGAATTTGTGCAAAAACATTGTTAAATATTCTCTTCTGCTGGACAACATGCCCGTAAACACTTCCATATAAGCTTGAAAAGATGTTAGGTCAAGTTACTATAAAATGCACGTTATAAGTGACAATCTCACAGCGCTTGCAAAGATGAATCGAGCAGCATTTGTTGCAAACCGATCGATGCACTGAAGAGACAGTGCTGTACTTCAAAAACACGCTCAGCATAGAAATAATTTAATTAGAACTTGGCGATTTCATAATGCTGAGCCAATTCGCGATTCCAGCCTAACTTCGGTTAATTATGAAGCCCTAGATTAACCTTACATATGAACAAACCACAACATCTCTCTACACTGGCATTTTCCCTACCGCATTCAAGCAGGCTCGGGTAACCCACATTAAACACATCACTTGTAGACAGTTGCAGACCTGTCTCTCTCCTACCATTCATAGCAAAAACACTTGAATGGGTTGTTTTCAACCAGGTATTATCTTTCCTTTAACAGAATAACCAGCTGGACGTCAACCAATCTGGTTTCAAGAGCGGCCATTCAACTGAGACTGCACTACTGTTGGTCACTGAATCCCTGTGGATTGCGAAGGCTGATTCCAAATCATCAGTTCTCATTCTGCTGGATCTATCTGCTGCCTTTGACACCTTGAATCATCAGATCCTTCTGTCCACCCTGACATCACTGGGCATCACAGGTACTCTACTTCACTGGTTTGAATCCTATCTCACAGGTAGGTCTTTCAGGGTTGCCTGGAGAGGGGAGGTATCCAAAGCACATCAACTGATCACAGGGGTTCCTCAGGGTTCAGTTCTTGGACCCCTTCTCTTCTCCATATACACTTCATCACTGGGTCCCATCATACAGGCACATGGTTTATCATACCATTACTATGTTGATGAAACACAGCTCTTCCTTTCATCCACAGTAGCTGCATGAATCTCAAGCTGTCTGGCAGACATCTCGGCATGGATGAAAGAACATCATCTGCAGCTCAACCTGGCACAAACAGAGCTTCTCGTCTTCCCTGCCAAACCAACTCAATAGCATGATTTCACCATCGCGCTAGGTACTTCATCGATTACCCCATTAAGGTCAGCCAGAAATCTTGGAGTAATCTTTGATGACCAAATGACCTTCAAAGAACACATTGCAAAGACCGCTCGGTCATGCAGATTTGCACTACACAACATCACTTTCCTAACAGATCATGCAACACAACTTCTGGTCCAGGCCCTGGTCATTTCTTGGCCTGATTACTGCAATGCTCTTCTGGCTGGACTGCCATCATGCACAAACCTCTACAAATGATTCAGAACACTGCAGCACTTCTTGTCTTTAATTAGTCCAAAAGGGCCCATGCCACACCTCTTTTTGGGTGCTTCTCAATATCTCCCCTTGTTTCCTCACTCCTCCGTCCTCCATCCTATGACCCAGAAACCAATCAAGCTCAGCCATCTTGTAGGACATCTCAATTCTCTAATTGCACCACGAGGAGGCGAGGAATGAGGAGTGAGGAAGCTTCCTGAGGAGATATGAGCGAGGATACACAGGTGTATCCTTTGCGGAAGTCTTTCTCATCGAGAAACCTGTTACCTGACGCACGTATAAATTCTTCTCCCCCGTTACATCTGTCAACAATAATTTAATTGTATTCTTTACTTTTGCAGTTTAAATAAACTTTACATCTCACATAATTCAACGGGACATCTTGCATTAATAATATTATGATTTTTTTTAAATAACCAAACTTTAACAACATGAGGGGAGATCCCTCGAGCGCAGCTGATGACGCTCGAGTGATCAAGAACATTCCAATATGAAAATAACATTTCCTTAGATTCCTCCGTCCTCGCTTTCTTTCCTTGCATCCTCCCCTCACATCCTACGGGGGCGGAGCTGAGACGCGAGGAAAGGAAACAAGGATGTACAGTCCATCTCTCTTCACTGGCTACCACTTGCTGCTCGCATCAAGTTCAAGGCATTGACGCTTGCTTACAGATCTACCACAGGCTCAGCACCCTCCTACTTCCACTCACTCTTACGAGTCTACACTCCTACCAGAAGCCTGCGATCACTAAATGAGCAAAGGCTCGTGGTACCATCACAAAGAGGCACAAAATCGATCTCCAGAACATTTTAGTTCACTGCTCCATGCTGGTGGAATGATCTCCCTGTCTTCATCTGGAATGCAGAATCCCTGGCAATATTCGAAAGACAGTTGAAAACTCATCTCTTTCGAGAGCACTTTACCTCATCATAAAAAAATCTATGCTTTCACTTCCTTTAATCCCTCCCTATTCTAGCTTATGCTACTCTAAGCAATGGCTGAAACCTGTATTGTGAGCACTTCTTGTGTCTATTTGCCTCATCACGATGAATCGCTTGTTGTATTCCTCACTTGTAAGTCGCTTTGGATAAAAGCGTCTGCCAAATGAAAAAATGTCAATGTAAAATGCACAAAAAGCGCTCACTTTGCACAACAAGAGCTCTCTCTCTCATACACATGCGTGCAACTGCACTACAGCCCTGCTTATGACATAAAATTTAAATTGGAGTGTGAAAAGAGGACAAAAGAGTAAAAGAGCAAAAGAGTAAAGTTCTCCACCCAGTCAACATCAAAAGATAAAACGATAAAAGTATGTATCACTGAGATGAAATGGCTGATGTAGTAATGACACTGTAATGCTAATGAAGATTGGTATCCGTGTCTTTGATAGTAGCACGGAGAGTCCTCAATGAAAGTGATTGCTGGGGCAAAATTCAAAGACGAAATTCACGAGGAGAGGACCTGTATGCTTCTGAAATGTGAAAAGCAAGATTTTGCTCTCCAATAGCAATAAACTGGCATCTGATGATTAGCTCAATGAACATCGGAATGATATGCTGACATGATGGATTTAAAAGCACCACTGTGGCATTTTACATTTTCCTTGTTAAAATAAGTAACATTTTTTACGTTGTAGTAGGACAATCAAACGACCACTAACGACCACTGTGTGATTATTTCCTTACATAATCACAATAATATAGCATGCATTGCAGAATGGACATTGTTTACGCAATGGTTCATAGAAGCTTAATTTTAAAATTAAAATGTCAGTTAATTTAACAGACTATGATAAAGTCAGGCTAAAATTTAAGCAAGCTTTTTCCTATGCTGGGAAGGGAATGTCAGCGTCATCAACTACGAATGTGTAAAAGAATTCAGTGCTTATAAGCTCCACGTGTCAAGCAGTGATTGGCCAGACCTATTATTATGAATGAATGACGTGGCATTAGAGTCTTCCTGGTATAACCTACGCTAAAGCTCTCATTTCTGACGGATGGCTGTACGCATTGATTTACAGTGAAAGAGTGAACTCTGACCTGACACATGACATGCTGACGAACACAGAAGAGCAGAGGATAGAGCAAAACATAACACTGGTCACAAATTTAGAAGTCTAAAAGGAGAAATTTTAAAGAGAAATGTCGGAGGATTTTGATATAAGAGAAGAGGAGCTTGAGTTTGTTGCACAACCCTATTTGTTTGAACAGCAAGAGGCATCAAAGCTTACGCTACTCCAACATTGCGTAAGTCTTTTGGCGTAAGTCGACGTGCGTATGGCCATCTGCCAGAAGTCAGCCATTTAAGTTTTTAAAGTTTTGAATATGGATATTTTTCTTACACAAATGCATCACTTCACTTCATAAGGCCTTTATTAACCCCCTGGAGTAGTGTGAATATCTTTTAAGAAGGATGGTTGCACTTTTTTGGCCTTCAAAATCTCATCCTCTATTTACTGCCATTATAAAGCTTAGGAGAGCCAGGACATTATTTAATATAACTCAGATTCGTCTGAAAGAAGAAAGTCATATACACCTAGGATGGTGTGAATGTGAGTAAACCATGGGGTAATTTTCATTTTTAGGTGAACTAACCCTTTAAGTTTTGCGTGTGTAAGTTGTGGGAAGGGGTCAGAAATGGCCCTGGTCACATTGTAGTCTTGTAAAAGCAGTTATAACTTTTTAGCAAATAGTGGCACTAAAATTCACAAGGACTATTAGGACATGATCCCAAGGTCAGGTTTTGTGTGGTTTCAGTATGTTGAAGCATTGCTAATATACAGCCTCGCTTCATGTTTGCGGTCTTCATGGTCAAAATCATCCATGTGTTAAAGGCAAACAATTATGAAAATACATATAAATTTTGTAAGGTCTGAAAATCATCTGATGCAACTTTGGTGATCATTACTCAAAACTGGTACCATCACGTCCACTGATTTTATCATGATATAAGAAATCAGAAAGAGTTAAATCTGTTTGAAGTTTTGAACAGTTGGTTGCGCTAGTGGAGTTTGGCAGCTAAATATATCTTACAGAAGAAGGAGTTTTCTTAATAGATTTAAATTGATGAAATGCATTTGTAAGTGCGTCTCTTTCAAAACAAGAAGATCAGATGAGAGTCTGACTGATGATTATATAATAACTGAACACACAGATCAACACTTCAGTCAACGGCTCATTCTGCTCTCATGAAATGTTTCTCTGAGAGTCTCTTGCTCAAGTCCACTATGGTCCTGTTCTTCTAAATCTCTGTTACCTGCAGGAAATGGATGTGATCCTGTGTGTGTGAAAGCTGCTCCAGCTCAGCGTCTCTCCTCCTCAGATCATTGATCTCCTGCTCCAGTCGCTCCAGTCGTCCTTCGGCTCGACTCACTGCAGTCTTTTCCTGATCTCTGATCTGCTGTGTGGCCTCAGAGCGGCTTCTCTCGATGGAGCGGATGAGCTCAGTGAAGATCCTCTCACTGTCCTCCACTGCTGTCTGTGCAGAGCGCTGTTAGGACACACATCACAATCACACAGTGGCTTCAGTGAGTCCTGACTGAGACTTCTCAAACTTCTCTTCTTCTCCAGACTCACCTTATGAGACTCCACAGCCTCTCTCAGCTGCTGAAGATCTTTCTGTCTCTGCTGGATCCTCCGCTGGAACGACCTCTGCATCTCCTTCAGCTGCTTCTGCAGCACAAACCAATAACAGCAAATGTCACATTATACTGCTGTCACTATATCATCCTGTGAAGAGATTTTTGTGTAAAGACATGTGTTGATAAATGTTTACGGTGCATTTCACCATATTGTCTGTTAAGTTCAATGTGGAGCACAAATGCTGTTAAGCATCAGTAGTGTGAATGATCATATGGGTGACAATATAAATAATGTCAACATTATTTCATCAGTGTCTAGTTTCATACCTGTTTCTCTGTCCTCTGTGTTGCAGCTGATACAGTGTCGTGGTTTTTATGTTTATCCATCGTACACATCACACATATACACTTCTGATCAGTGCGACAGAAAACCTCAAGGAGCTTGTCATGTGTCGGGCAGATCATCTCCTGCAGTCGTTCAGTGGCTTCAGTCAGATTGTGTCTCTTTCCTTTAAACCAACTCTCATGTTGTTCAAGATGATTCTGACAGTAAGACTCCAGACACACCAGACAGAACTTGATGGCTTTGTGTTTTCTTCCAGTACAGACGTCACACTGCACATCTCCAGCTCCAGCGTAACAGTGAGCCGGAAGTTTAGTCTTCTTCAGTTTCTCCACCACTTCAGCCAGCATGGTGTTTTTAGCTAAACCAGGTCTTGAACTGAAGGTCTGTCTGCACTGAGGGCAGCTGTAGACTCTCTTCTGATCCTCCTGATCCCAGCAGCCTGTAATACAGATCTTACAGTAACTGTGTCCACAAGAAGTGGTCACTGGATCCTTCAGAAGATCCAGACACACTGAACACATGAACTCATCCTGAGAAAATCTGGCTTCTGCCATTTCACTGCATGAATACAGAGACACAAACGCACAACAACTACACTTCAGTTTCACTTTCCCTGAACTCATATAATTCCTGTTTCCTGGTTCTGTGTTCTTCTTCTTCTTCTTGTAGAATTCCAGCAGTGTAGATGCTGCAAAGAGAATTACTGCCCTCCACAGGTCAATGTTTGAACTAAATTCTTATATACTGTCCTGTATCATGCAAGAACTGCCTTGGAGATCAGTTAATGGTTGTCAATGTGTCAAAACAAAGATGTAACAGAAAAAGCCCAAACTCCAAGTCCTGCAAGTTTAAAAAAAGAATACCTTTCTTTCTGCTCTATACTTTGTACATTCCAGGAAAACATGCCCTACTGTCTAAAAGCCCTCTTTAATTCTCTCTCAGTTCAATTCTTCCCATTAATAAATGAACAACTACTTCTCTTTCTAAACTCACCTTTGCAATATGGTCCACCTGCTCATTCCCACATAGCTAGCAAGCCTGGCCCGAATGTATCCTCAAGCTGGTGCTGCTGGCCTCCAAATCAGGCTTTTGATCAGTGAGACAACAAGTCAGCTGCCTAGCATTTTAGATGCAGCCATTAACTTGCTTCCTTCCTGAATGAATCAGGTGTTTTGAACAAATCACAGTTATATCACAGGAAAGATTTAAGACTCTGTATTGGTATTTGGCCATTGTTTTACAATACTAATGGTTACAGTGATCATAATTTATATATTTATATTTTGAATTGATAATACAGTATCAAATCGTTAATAATCATTAGTTCAAATAAAAGTGATTCACGTTCAATTGCATCTGTTATCCGTTATTTGCGAAGGGGGCTGCTATTCTAAATTTTCTCATTTTAATTATAAAATGCAATAAACCTGCAGAGGAGTGCAAGAAATATGAATTACATATGTACATAGAACAACACTAACAGCTACAGGCATGCACAGCTATAGATGAGTTTAACATTTCCCTGGTTGCATTATCAGCCCTGCTCAGCATTCTACAAGTTCACCATCCCTCTCTGCCAAAAGATGGACAGATATTACTTAAAACTAAAACAACTTACAATATAGAAACACTTTCAGGTGGAATGTTTCACTATTTTGGAATACTAAGCTCATTCCATAGACTCTTAAATAATGTGTGGTCTGTTGTCCCAGATAGACATTCCTTTAAATTACAGCTGAATGTTGATGGTCTACCACTTTACAGGAGCAATAGTGCTCAGTTTTGGCCCTTTTTTAGTATGTTGCTGGGGTACAGTGAGAAACCAGTGTTGATTGGTCTTTTCTGTGGCAACTCTAAACCAAAGTCTTTGTCAGAGTATTTGCAACATCTGGTGAATGAATTTTCACTTTACAATAAGGGCACATGGATAATCATGTACTAATACCTGAATTAATACTTAATTCAACATGAACTAATGATTATTGAAAGCATGAACTAATCATGAACCAATGAAGAGCTATCCTTAACTATGACTGGAGTCATTATGGATTCACGCATGAATAACTACATGTTTTATAGTTAATGCATTAATTAGGGGAGACTGGGGATGGTTGTAACATGGGTCAGTTGTAACACTTCCAATATCTCCAATCAGGAACTAGTTACAAATCACTCGATTCACTTCACACATGCTCAGTTTAGTCCTTATTCCACATAAGAGAAAGGAGAGCTCTGTGGCAGACACAGCAGATTTTAGTTTTTAGATTTTACTTTATTTTTGTGATGGCAATATCTGCTTTGTAGTTGAACTCATCAAAGTTAAATGTTAATAGTGTGTCTGTGTAGATATTTTTCATGCAAGTTGTTGGTGCTAATGTTGTTGGTAGCTGTTAGTTGTTATTTAGCCTATATGTTTTATTTGAATTTCAGTATGCCTAGGTCTTGGAAGCGAATGACAGACCAAGTGGTGGTCGCTCAAGATTCTGGAAAAAGCATCAGATGATGTGATGTGAAAGAGCTGGGGAAATCTGTGAAGTCTGTGGCAAAATTAATTTGCCATGCAACTTTGTACAGATTTTGTAGAAAGAGGAAGATGTTAGAAGAGAAGGGATCAAGTGAACTTCTGAGAGTAGGCTACCACCGTGGAAAGAAGGTCTTCACCAAGGAACAAGAGAAAGAACTTACAGAATATCTGTTGAGGGCAGCTGATGCATTTTATGGATTGTGTCCATGTAAGGTCCACGTGAATCCACAAGCCTGGCATGGGCCACCAGTTTTAATAAACACAATGTGGCAATGTTTTTCATAAAACTTGACGAAATAATGAGGCGGCACAGCTTAACTGCCAATAACATTTGGAATATCGATGAAACGGGCATAACAACTGTGCAAATTCCAGACAGTGTCATTGCAAAACATGGCTCAGTTTGGGGCAATGACCTCAGGAGAAAGGGGTCAACTGGTCAGTCTCGCATTTGCAGTCAATACCATTGGCAAAACAATTCCTCCAATGTTTGTGTTCCCACGCCTTCGTTACGCAGACCATTTTGTACAAGATGGGCCAATAGAAAATATTGGAAGTGGAAATAAATCAGGATGGATGCAGGAAGAGGATTTTGTCATCTTTCTGAAGCACTTCGCCAACCACACCAAGGTCAGCCCTGAGAAAAAGTTACTACTTCTACTAGATAACCATTGCTCACACTTGTCAATTACAGCCATTGACTTCTGCAAGAACAATGGAATTGTGATGCTAACATCACTGTAGTCATAAACTCCAACCCCTTGACAGGAGTGTATATGGCCCACTCAAGAGGATGGTGAACAGTGCAAGTGATTGCTGGATGAGAATGAATCCAGGAAAGAACATGACAATGCATGACATACCAGGTCTTGCGAGGATAACACTTATCCTCACAAGATAAGTACTTAACTACAGCTACACCAAAGAATATTCAAGCTGGATTCTAGTGCAGTGGAATTTGGCTATACAATCCAGACATATTCGAGGAGAATAAGTTTATGCCTTCACAAGTCACAGATTGCCTCGATCCAGCCATCCACCAGGCCACTCCTCTAGCTGCCCATCTGACCACTCACCACTTCTACTGGACGGCTGGATGAGTGCAGTAAAGTTGGCCTTGAAAAGATTTAAGCACTTGTGTGTAATTATTACTCCTAAATATTTAAATTATGAAGAGCAACTTTTAACACTGAAGCACCCGCTGGTAAATTGGAAATTGGGAAATTTATTGGATATTGCTCACTTTTTTGTTAATATTCAATTTATAGCCAGAGAAGTTACTAAAGGAGTTTATAATTCTCAAAATTTCAGGCAAAGGAACAGCCAGGTCTGAAATATAAAGCAATACATCATCTGTGTATAATGAAATTTTGTGAACAGGCCTGCTCAGTGCAAATGGCAATTGCCAAGGGTTCGCAAAAAGCAAAGGCAAAAGTGGGCAGCCTTGTCTTGTACCACATTTCACGAGGAAATTAGAAAAAGATACTCCATTGGCATGGACCGCAAATATTGGAAGGGAATATAAAAGTTTAATCCAGGATACGTTACCCAATATGTTGAACGTTACCAAAACCAACTTTCCGTAGCACAAAAAAGAGGTAATCCCATTCTACCCGATCAAAGGCTTTGTGAGTTTGAAGAATAAA
The DNA here is from genome assembly GCF_019924925.1 of Ctenopharyngodon idella. Taxonomy (NCBI): domain Eukaryota; kingdom Metazoa; phylum Chordata; class Actinopteri; order Cypriniformes; family Xenocyprididae; genus Ctenopharyngodon; species Ctenopharyngodon idella. The sequence goes on from NC_067223.1 coordinate 26,154,891, forward strand.
TTTTATATTCAATGCTCTTCTTATATTATGAAACAATAATCTATTTTTTATAAAACCTGTTTGGTCATTGTTTATGATAGCAGGTAAAACAGGCTCTAGACGTTTTGCAAGCATTTTAGCAACTTCTCAGCCTGGTAAAATGATAACATATTAAATCAGTTTGAAGTTTGAGTCTCTACTTGTAAGTTCCTGGATCTGAAGAAGTTGCGTAAGTTGAGTCTAGCTGAAGAATTTCAAGAAATAATTCTTCTAGTTTCTTTCTTCGTTGTCTATTTACACCAGCTAAGTAAGAAATAATTTGACCCCGAGCATATCTCCAAAGAGATATCTAATTGTTTATTTAACGAATCATAAAACTTCTTATTAGATAGAAGCAGGGGATTAAATCTCCAGCATCTGGAGCTAAACATCCTATTTTAAAACTGATAAGAAAGTGTTAATGGGGCGTGATCAGATATTACAATACTGTATATGAACAGGCCTTCACATTAGACAGCAATTTCTTGTCTAAGAAGTAGTCAATACAAGAAGAGTTATGGTGGACATAGGAGAAGAAAGAATATTGTCATGCTGTGGGATTGTAAAAACCGCCATACGGCGGCTTGACCACAGGTGCTTAAAAGCGATTAAAGTGCAATTGTGGTTTTGGAGGTTTGGATGGGTTTGGTGGATGAGCGGTCAAGAGAAAGATTCAGAAGACAATTAAAATTGCCTCCCATAATAAGATAATGTGTCAGGGAGTAAAGAGAATTTTTTTTCATCATCAGAATTTGGTGCATATATGTTGGCAATTTTAATTGTAACAATAACATATCTACCACAAGTTTGTGAAGAAGAAAAATTAACACACTTGATTATAATTGCCACGCCTCTAGATTTGCTAAAAAATTTAGAATGAAATACTTGTCCAATCCATTTCTTGCGAAGTCTGGCTTGATCAGGGTTTTTTTTTAAGTGGGTTTCCTGCAAAAAGCCAATATGTGTATCTAAATGTTCTAAATGTGACAACACTTTGCTGTGTATAATTGTGTTTAAACGTTTAACATTTCAGCTGGTAAAATTAACACAGGGACCACCTGACTGAACACTGAATGAGCTAGTAGTCATTGATTACAGCAGGAAGAATTGTTGAGACAAAATAAAATGACTTTCTTCTGTCTTGACATGTCTGAGAATGACCAGAAAAGAAAGAAAAATAGAAACATCACCCATTATCATACAACACAAATCTTCTCTCTGCCGAACATGCAAGAGAGCTCCGTAACAAATTGTAAACATACCAAAAAAATGGGAACAACACACAGGTTACAGATTGAGTATTTAAGTAAATAAGATCAGGGTTGTATGGTCTGTAAATATTACAGATATTAAGAGTCAATGAAGTGTAAGACAATGCAGTCTTTTGATGACTGAGTTGAACAATGTTCGGAAATAATCTGCTAATTACTTGTGTCCGTAATTAGCAGATAACTCACTGTGCTGACTAGGTATATCGATCACAACTCCGATCTCTGGTTTTAGAAGGTATAAAAGTCGAGACGCAAGTCTTCTTTGATTATATCGAGTCGAGTCAAATCACAAGACTTAAAATTTGGGACTCGAATCCAAGTCAAGTCCAAATCATGTGACTCGAGTTCACATCCCTGCAATGTACTTAACCTCAGTTTTTCATGTGATATTATGTCAGGATGCAGAATCAACAGATCTTAAACAGATTCTTAAATTTGTAATCCCACAGTGTATCCAAGTGTATTACGAGAAACAAAGTTTTGTTTAATTCTAAATCAACTGAACAAACTGCTTTGTAAGATGAGTCACTGTTTGAAAGTGCTCAAAACACCATTGCCCTGGCAACATTTACTGGCCAAGTCAGTGCAAATGTTACAAAAACACATCTGCATCATATATGATATTTACAAAACAACTGTTCATTTATTAATGTAATGTTTGTTTGTTTTTGAGAGCTTTAGAAAAAAATAACTGTCACTCTTTCTTCTTCATTATACATCAGGGGTAGGGAACATTGATCCTGGAGGGCCATTGTCTTGCAGAGTTTAGCTCCAACCCTGAAAAAAACACTCACTGTAACTTTAGTAATTCTGAAGACCTTGATTAGTTTCAGGTGTGTTTAATTATGGTTGGAGCTAAACTCTGCAGGACAATGGCCCTCCAGGATCAACATTCCCCACCCCTGTTACACATGCATTTTTATTAAAACTGAACCTACATTATAAAAGTGACCCAAGATTTGAGAGATTTGAAACAGTGAATCATATAAAAAAAAGCAATTGATTTAGTTCATTCAGGGATTTGTAAAGCTCAATTTCTTCCATTACTAGCTTGAACATACCATCAAGCTGCACTACACTTATGAGACTAGACAATTCGATAATAATAAAAACATACACATGACATTATACACAATTCTGGATCTTTAACTAAAGAACAAACCACCAAACCCACTTCACATAATTACACAGCCACTAAGAGTAAACAGACAAAAACCTAGCCTGAGTGCATGCAGATGTAAAGCATGCTGGGTAACCGACAGTAAACAGTAAATAAAGTGTTTGTTTTTTTCAGTCAGGTGTGTGTGATGTCTCTGTTCTTGCTCACACTACAGGCTTTTCAATCTCACACAGAGACACTGAGGAAGCATCAGAAACTCCAAATCCAGCATAGAGGGGTTCAGTGAATGTGAAGGTGAATGTGTGTAAGTGTGTGAGTGTGTGTGTGCCAGAGACGCTGTAGAAAGACAGAATGCCAGTTGACACGTCCACATACACTCCAACTCTGTTTGAGGAGCCTGAAGGGACACACTTGGTTTCCTTACTATTGTGGCAGACAGTGAATCCATCATCACAGCAGTTCAGACTCCAGGAGTTTTCATTGAATCCAAACCAACAGTTTTCATTCCTTCCTTTCCTGCTGATTCCTTTATATGTCACTGATATATCAGCATCTCCAATCCATTCAGCTTCCCAGTAACAGCGTCCAGACAGACTCTCTCTACAAAGAACCTGGCGACACACATCAAATCTCTTTGGATGATCAGGATATGACTGATAATCCTTCACAGATGTCACCTTTCTGTTCTTCTCAGACAAAATGAGACGAGTGTTTGCTGTGTTTGGATCCAGTGTGAGATCACAGGCATCTGAACACAAGAAGAGAGACATCACTAAGGCTGTGTGTCTGTGAGTGTACAGGTTTGGCTATACTTGCAAAGGCCAAATGTCCTCACTTTTATAGTGATATACTGAATTGTGGGGACATTTTTATTGGTCCTTGCTAGTTAAAAAGACTTATAAATCAACCAAAACATGTTTTTATTTAAATCTAGTGTTTTGCACATGTTTCTGTGATGGGTGATTAAGGGGTAGGGGTTGGGTTAGGCAATAGAAAATATCATTAAGCTAATATAAAATCAATGGAAGTCAATGCAACGTCCTAATCAATATGGTGAAACAAACATTTGTGTATGTGTGTAAGTGTTTGGATCCAGTGTTAGATCACAGGCATCTGAACACAAGAAGAGAGACATTAATAACACAACAAAAATCACCAAAGGGGTGTGTGTGTGTGTGTGTGTATACTTACATTTGTGTAGTCCTGCTATAATTCGGAATTCTCCTCCATGATCCACACTAGAAAACACACACACACAGTCTCACATTTGGCACATCTGATACAATCAGTAAATCAGTAAACACACATACACACGCACACACACACACACACACACACACATCTCTTCGTGCTCAACATACTTGAGTTTGTCCAGTTTTTCAGAGATTAGCTTGACTCCTGAATCTCCTGGGTGATTGTAGCTCAGATCCAGCTCTCTCAGGTGTGAGGGGTTTGAACTCAGAGCTAAAGACAAATAACCACAGCCGTTCTCTGTCACCATACATCCAGACAACCTGCAAACACAGCAACAGTCCACATATCATTACATTGGCTTTCATACAGTGACCTGTGCAGTTTGCTTTTGGAGGGTTTTTTTTTTTTTTTTTGCAGTTTCAGTAACAAATGCATCTGTGCAAATGCAAAAATTGAGTAATACTGAATTATTAATTTACTTTTCTAAATGTAGTAATGTATTAACATTTATACTTGAGTAAAGTAGAAATCCATTTAAGAACATGAACAAAGTATTTCTACATTGTAACTAGACACCAGCAGCCAGTTGCTCTAACTGGATATAAAAAAGTTGGGTGTAGTCTCTACACTGGGCTTAGCTATGTTCAGCATTCCGGTAAATAATTATGAAACACCACTTGAATTTCATAACAGTCTGAGGTCAATAAAGTCATTGAAGTTGATACTCAAGAAAAAGTCCATCTGATGTAGAAATCCTTAAACTGAGGCATTTTCTCTAAGGGACTTTTATTTTGATGGGTTTCTCGGTTTCCTGTGTTACACCTGGCTCAAAGGTGTAACATTAAGGGAGACAACATGGCGGAATAACTTCAAACATAATATTTATTAACCAAAATAACAATCAAAAAGTCAGTATCAGCAGAGTCAATCAGTATGAACTGCATGTGAATGGATGTGTCAAATGAAATGTTGTCAGTGCGAATGAATGGATGACAAAATGGAAACAAAACACAAAATAACAACATTAGAGCGCAGTCCTGGCAAACTGCTCCCAAACAAGAGCTGAGCAGCCGCCTCGACAAACTCCCGCAGCATGTTTAAATAAGACCCATGATGAGGAACATGTGTACTCAAGTCACACCCCAATCGCATAACCTGCAACTCACGCCCCAATCATATAACCTGCAACAAAGGAAAAAAAAACAAAAAATCCAAACCAACACAACCCTAACAGCTATATGACAGCAAGAGATGCAAAGAGAAGAAGAGAAGAAGAGAGAGGTGTCACGAGACAGACATGCCATAACCGCTGTGCGAAAAGTCAACATTTTTTCTGCTGAAGAAATAAAGGAAGACAGTAGTGCACGATCAATTTAAGTTTCATGAGTTTAGTGTACACTAACATTTTCGTGTGATTCTGAAGACGAAGTTTAAGCAGAAGTTCGGTTGATTGCTTTATCAAATGGAGAATGGTGTTGGAGACTGGCTGAGAGAGATCCTCACACAGAATATTTTCTCATGCACATTGTCTTGAAATATACATTGCACATAAGTAGTATTGTCTTGTTGTCAACAACGGTCAATTCGTCGACCTGCAATGCATATGTCCTCTGTGATGTCATCAATTCTTTGTGTCAGAAAGATGAATAAGGCCTATCTTGTTAGTTACAGCTTTGCTCTCAGTGCAGCTACGTTTGTCGACGTGGAGACTTTCAACAGTTGCTGTTGAACCAATTGTTGACTCAATTAGCTCATAGCTCATTGACTTATTAGCTAATTTATCTCCACATATTATGCACATGGGGTATAGAATGAGAACAAGATGAGAGACATTTATAACACAACAATCATTAAATGTGATTTAACTAAAGGGAAATGCACAATAAACAATACAGTGGAATAGCTATGTAGACATTCTTTCCCAGAATGTTTTTGTGACCCGGTAGCAATTCTTCCACGGCCCAGTACTGGATCGCGACCCAGAGATTGGGGAATTCTAATCAAAATGTTTGTAAATTGAAAGCTCTTTGTTTACATTATAGTTAATATGGCCAACAAATTTGTGTATAAATAAATGTATTTGAAAATGCAACATTTGCGTTTGCAAACATTTTGCAGCCCAAATTATTTTATGGAAAATCATTTACCTCAGTATCTCCAGTTTACAGTTTGGACTCTTCAGTCCTTCAGAAAGAAGCTTCACTCCAGAATCCTGCAGGTCATTGTTACTCAAGTCCAGCTCTATCAGAACAGAATTTGAGGATTGTAAAACTGAAGACAAACTTTCACAGGACTGAGCAGTGAGATTACAGTACTGTAGCCTGTGTAGAGAACAAAACAAACAACAGTGATGCGTTTATAGTCTGGAGTTCGAAACATCCTTTAACTGTAGTGATGTACTTAAAGCTAAAACAATTTTCTCTTCATGTAACTTTAAAACAATATTTATATCATCACACACATTTACGTACATTTTTCTGAACACTCTTTGCCAACAAGTAAAATCAAGGCCTAATTAAAATAACTAACAGTATATATAAATGAATGCAAAGAAGACTCTTACAGTGCTCTTCTGGTATTTTTGATCACTGGCATCAGTCTCATCAGTGCCTCATCAGATCTTCTGTATTTCTGCAGTTCAAACATCTCTTGAGTGTCTTCTGACATGAGGAGCACAAACACCAGAGCAGACCACTGAGCAGAGGAGAGATTCTGTGCTTGAAGATTTCCTGAGCTCAGATTCTTCTGGATTTCCTCCACAAAGTCATCTTTCAGTTCACTCAGACAGTAGAAGAGATTGATGGTCCTCTCTACTGATTTCTCCTTCTCTATTTTCTTTTTGATATAGTCAACAGTGTCTTTAACATTCTCTGTTTTCAGTTCCAGTTTTGGCAGTAGTTCCTTCAGGTCACTCTGATTGGAATCCAGAGAGAGACCGAGAAGGAACCGGAGGAAAAGGTCCAGGTGTCCATTCTCGCTTTGTAAAGCCTTGTTGACTGCAGCTTTATGAAGCTGAAACAGTGGCTTTTTGGGCAGTTTCCATGTCAGTTTTGCTTTCCATGATTGAGAAAATAGTTTAGCTTTCTCATCTTTGTCCATCAAAAACACATAGAGAGCAGCAAGAAATTCCTGGACACTGAGATGTACAAAGCTGAAAACACTTCTTGCTGCAAAAGCCTTTTCCTCCTGAAAGATTTGAGTGCATAACCCAGAGAACACCAACCCTTCACTGACATCTAGTTCACATTTCTCCAGATCTTCTTTGTAGAAAATCAGATTTCCTTTCTCCAGCTGTTGAAAGGCCAGTTTCCCAAGCTTCAAAATAATCTGATCAAAAGACATTGCATTGGCTTTAGGTTCAGGATCATCACAGTATTTTTCTTTCATCTGTTGCTGGTGAGAAATTAAGAAGTTTGTGTACATCCCTGTGAGAGTTGTGGGAGTTTTGTCATTGCTCTCTCAAGCCAGTAGAGGCTGAAGAACAGTGAGAGAGATCCAGCAGAAGACGGGGATGTGGCACATGATGTACAGGCTCCTGGATTTCCGGATGTGATGGATGATGTTTCCAGCAACCTCAGGACTGCTGTTTCTGGTGAAGTATTGCTCTTTCTGCTCATCGTTAAATCCGCGCACTTCAGTCACCTGATCAATGTAGTGTCGAGGTATCAGACTGGCTGCTGCTGGTCTGGATGTGATCCAGATAAGAGCAGAGGGAACCAGGTGTCTCTTGATAAGGTTTGTTATTATCTTACTTACTGTTGTTATTTTGTGAACATCTGTAATTATGTCACCATCTTTAAAGCTCAAAGGGAAGCGACATTCATCCAGCCCATCAAAGATGAACATGACCTTACCATCACCTTCAGCAATAGAGGGCAGCACTTCAGTACCACTAAAGAAGTATTTGTGAAGCAGTCCCATGAGACTGCAGTTCTCTGTAATCAGGTTTAGCTCACGGAACGGCAGAGGAAAAATGAAGGCTATATCCTGATTTTCTTTTCCTTCAGCCCAGTCAAGGATAAATTTACTGACGGAGACTGTTTTTCCCACCCCTGCGATCCCCATCATTAGCACCTTTCTGTTTTGTTGACCATTATGGACTTTGAAAATGTTATTGCATTGGATCGGTGTGTCTTTGGCATCAAATTGTTTGAGATTCAATTCGATCTGTCTCACCTCATGTTCATTCACTCTCCCTTCAGTCTCATTCTCCACCACATATAAATCAGTGTAGATATTGTTCAGGTACTTCTGATGACCTGTCTGTGAATTACCAACCAATATCCGTGTGTAGTCCTGTTTTAATTTGTTCTTCAGACTGAAGCTAATCTCATGAAGAGCAGCCTTACTGTGCTTTGCAGCTGAGCCTTTGAAAAAAGAGGAAAAAAGTCAGCAAAGGGTAAGTGATCAATTTGAATAAAATTATAATAAAATCTTTAGATAAATTCTAACCTGGTCTTTGATTTCTATTACCAAAAACATAACTGCACATGCGTGGTAACTTGAACTCTGTGCTTTTACTACATTGAACTTAATTACACTCATACTTCAACAGTGTTTACATGCACAATCTTACACAGATTATGCTTAAATTGACAACATGTATGGTCATGAAAATACCTTGACTCATGTCAAGTCACTGGAATACCTATATCATATATATCATAATCATTTTAGTATTTTTATTTCATGCTAACGATATATAGTTCTAAATATAGTTATTTCACTTTGAAATAAGGTTACGATTTGTAATTTTTTGATAGCATTGAAATTTCATACTTTTCAACATGAATTTTGATATCCCAGCAAAAGTACTAGCCTAGTACTAGCGTATCTACTGCAAGTAAAAATGATCTCAGAATCAGAATCAGAATGAGCTTTATTCGCCAGGTGTGCACAAACACACAAGGAATTTGTTGTGGTTTTCTACAGGAGCTCTTGGTACACACATACATATGACATGAGAACAGAAAGAACATTTAAATAAGTAAAATAAAAAATAATAATAAATAAGTAAAATAAAATAAATAATAATACTAATGTGGTTTACATCTGGAACAGAAGACATACAGATTTGTACTGTATATACAGCAGGATGAATAGAATATATATATATATATATATATATATATATATACACATACACACACACACAAATAATTTTTACTCTCTCTCAAGTACTAAAAGTGAATACTAAAACTGGCTGGAGATAGCGTTGAGAAAAAACTGTTCTTATGCCTAGATGTTCTAGTGCACAGAGATCTGTAACGTCTGCCTGAGGGCAGAAGTGCAAACAGGTTGTGTCCAGAGTGAGAGGGGTCTGTGATGATGTTACCTGCCCGTTTCTTCACTCTGGCGTTGTACAAGTCCTGAAGGTTGGGCAGGTGCATACCAATTATCCTTTCAGCTGTCCTAACAATCTGTTGCAGTCTTCTTATATCTGATTTGCTGGCTGACCCAAACCAAACAGTTATAGAAGTGCACAGAACTGACTCAATAACAGCTGAGTAAAACTGTGTCAGCAGCACCTGTGGCAGGTTGAACTTCCTCAGCTGGCGAAGGAAGTACAATCTCTGCTGAGCCTTTTTCGCAGTGGAGTCAATGTGATTGTCCCACTTCAGGTCCTGAGAGATGATGGTGCCCAGGAACCTAAATGACTCCACTGCCTCCACAGTGCTGTTCATGATGCTGAGGGGGGGGAGTGCAGGGGGGTTTCTCCTAAAGTCCACTATCATCTCCACTGTTTTGAGCGTGTTCAGCTCCAGGTTATTATGACTGCACCAAACAGCCAGCTGTTCAACCTCCAGTCTGTAAGCAGACTCGTCTCCGTCCCGGATCAGGCCGATGACTGTGGTGTCCTCTGCGAACTACAGGAGCTTGACAGAGGGGTCTTTAGAGGTGCAGTCATTTGTGTAGAGGGAGAAGAGCAGTGGGGAGAGAACACAACCCTGAGGAGCTCCAGTGCTGATGGTGAGAGTCCTGGATGTGAGTTTTCCCAGCCTCACTAGCTGCTGCCTGTCTGTCAGGAAGCTGGTGATCCACTGACAGATGGAGGTGGGTACAGAGAGCTGGGTCAGTTTATTCAGGAGGGTACCCGGGATTATGGTGTTGAAAGCCGAACTGAAGTCCACAAACAGGATCCTTGCATAAGTTCCTGGTTTGTCCAGATGTTGTTGGATATAATGCAGTCCCATATTGACTGCATCATCCACAGACCTGTTTGCTCCATAAGCAAACTGCAGGGGGTCCAGCAGGGGTCCAGTGATGTCCTTCAGGTAGGCCAGCACCAGTCTCTCAAATGACTTAATGACCACAGACATCGAAACAACAGGTCTGTAGTCATTTAGTCCTGTGATTTTCGGTTTCTTGGGTACAGGGATGATGGTGGAGCATTTGAAGCAGGAGGGGACTTCAGAGGGGACAGCTCCAGTGATCTATTGAAGATCAGTGTGAAGATGGATGACAGCTGGACAGCACAGCTGTCTGTGACGGTGAAGCTGTCTGAGTTTTGCAGTAAACCAAGGTTTGTCGTTGATCTGTCATTCAGATCAGTGGCTGTAGCCTCAAAAACACTCCAATCAGTGCAGTCGAAACAAGCTTGTAGAGCCCTCAGCTCTCAGACAGAGCAAGAGTATTGAATTAAGTTTTCTTTCACAGCTTACTGCGCCTGAACGGTTTAAAAATCGCTTGTTAGGCATAAAAACTCATGCAAAAGATAAACTTTCATGAGGGCACAGCACTAAAACTTCACACAAGTGTAACCACAATAGAGATAATCCAAAATCACTGCCAGTTGATGGTATATCGCTCATCCCTAAAAATTTGGTTTACAATTTAAAATTACTGAATAACTTTTTTTTTTTTTTTAATTCCTATTACCATTCCTAATACCATTTGACTCAGATCATGTTTCAGCTATGCTGACCAAAGTCATTAAAAGTTAATGTTTTTGCTTAAATGAACCTTTGCATGTTTTTGTATTTGCATGGCCCTGTATCTGCTGCTTACTGCTATATTTTCTCTTGTTTCCATGTACAGGCAGTGATTATAATTTACCCAAGTTCTGTTCTGAATCAGCTCCAACAAAGATAGATGCCTTCATACTGCCATCAGCCTGAACTGTGTGTGTGTGTATGAGAGAGTGAGAGAGAGAGAGACAGAATCATTCACTGGGATACATAAATCACACAAACACATCAGCAAGGCAAAAAGTCAAACCATCACAGTCAATCACATCACAGTCACTGTGAATTAAATGTTACCTTGCTTGTGTTTGTTCTCCAGCTGCTCAGCAAGATTATTCTGGTTCATCTTTCTCAGGATGTCCACTGTGATCTTCACAGCTTCTTCTGGCCCAAAACATGCCACCATCTTATCCACAGTTTTTAACCTATCTGCTTTCTCCATTTCAGACTGTGATATACAATCATGATCATTCTTTAAGTGCCACTGAAACTTCTTCAGTTCAGCTTTTACCAGTTCATTAAGTGATTTCTCAAGCAGCTCTTCAACAGACGCCATCGCTCTTCACTGATTCACAGCTGCAGAAAAAAAAATTGAAGTATGAATTGAAGCTGTGATCAGATCACGAGTCTCAGAGTCTCTGATCCCTCAGTGACACACTAGAGTCACATACAGGGCTTAATTATTGCTTAATTCGTTAATTTGGGACCTCTCAGGTTTTGGCTGTCTGTGTTCAGGTACCTATTTACGCTGATCTGGTACCTCACATGGTTTAATAATGAAAGTAATAACATAGAATTAAAATAATATATATAATTTATGTGAAAATTTTCAAGCAAATTTCACATTCTTTATTAGTTTAGATCGGTGTGTCCCAAACACATTCCTGGAGGTCCCCAACACTGCACACACATGCATTTCAGGTCTTGGAGTCTCTACTAATAAGCTGTTGGTCTGAATCAGGTATGTTTGATTAGGGAGACAAGCAAAATGTGCAGTGTTGGAGGGCCTCCAGGAATGTGGTTGGGAAACACTGTTTTAGATTGTTCTCTTTATAAATGGGAATCAAGAAGGGAAAACACTGTGAACATCACATATGCAGAAAAAAGCCAAAAAACTGGAAGTAGAGATCAGAATTGTGCACAGCAAAATGTCAAAGAGAGTTAAATTTGCTATCCTTTTTCAAAAGAAAAGAAGAGTCAAATGATGATGCTTCTAGATGAATCAGAATGGTGACAAATACACAACAGGGTGGTTACGGTACCAAGCAGGTGCAGGAAGTTACCGGCACAGTTAACCGAGCAAGGGGGCATTTCCCAAAAAAACATTGTTAGCCAAATATGGTCACAAGTTCCATTGATCTCTGTTGGTAATGACGGAACTTGCGACCATGGTTGGTTTTGGGAAACTTACTCCACAGCACCAGCTAGCCAGGTTCAACAGCAAGAAGAGGTGCAGGTTGGTTTTGGAGGGAAAGGAGAGTGCTTGCAGTGGAGAAGAGTTTGGGACATGTAGCGACAGGTCAGAAATGTTATGCATAACTAAACAGAAGCTCAATTCAGAGTTATACAGACCTACTACCCCTGGCTTGTAATGGAAAAATCAAGTTTGAGCTGCACAACATGTAAAGCAGTTGGGTCTTTGGGGCCAGAAAAGACAGCGGGATGAAACTAGCAAACGAATGGATCACGCGTACAGTAACCTTATCTGCTTCGGATATTGAAAATCAGCAATGAGCACTCTGAAAAAAGTTTTTGAACATGCCCAGACCAAGGCTCATTTAGCAGCAGCAGACAGTCTTGATAAGGCGAAAGGAGATACCATAGTACAGGCTTTAGTTTATAGTCAGTCTGAAAAGATAACCACTACAGCTCAAGTTTTTTGCACAGCGAACAAGGAGATTAAATGACATGACTTCGATTTCCAGGAGTTAAATAGGTGGAATTCTACATTCCAGTGTTGTGTGTGCAAATATACTGAAACATATTTCAGCAGAAATAAAAGGAAAACAGTTTGAAACAATAGTACAGTGTGCAAAAACTAATTTAACCAGTTTAAACAAAAAGAGTTTCTTGATCAAACATTTTTTTTTAAATAAAATTTCTCACAACACTGTTGGATCTCAAGCTGCAGAATCACAGGGCTACTATAATGAACAATGCAAAATTAATAAAACATCACCTACATAATAAGATATTAAATGCTAGATGAGTTCAGTAAATCAAGTTATTACATTATGATTATGTCATCATTAATACATAGTCAACATCACCTGATCATATTTTCTCTTGTTTTTTCTTGCAACAAAACTGGAGCATTTATGTGTATTTATATTTCTAAAATATTTGTTTAAAACTCTTAAGTATTATTGTGTATGCTAGATATGTTGAGAAATTCTGACACAGAATATGTTACTGTAGACAGACTAAATTACGAAAATACACCTTCACAATTTAAATGAATTAGTTGAAATAAAGGTTGTGAGATGAATGTTCATATTTATGAACAAAGATACAGTCATCTGAGCTGAGAGACGTATGAAACATCAGAAAGTTATGTTGTGTAAATTTGTAGATTTTAAAAGTTTCTAACAACCTCAAAAAACAGATATGCACACTGTCTCAAAGATGTCTGACAAGTCTCTAATCGATGTGAACGGATACATGCCACATTTAAATCTATATCTGTCAATATTTTATAAAGTAGTATTTACTAACCATGCAACCGATGCCGATGTTTCTTGTTCCTCCACTGAACTGGCGTCTTGAGCAGAAGTTCTGAAGCTCCTTTCATAAAAACCTGGGGGAAGGTTTTTTTCAGAACCAGTTTTTCAATAGACAAACAACATGGAAGTGAAACTATGCAGAGATTCACTGTCTGTCGTTAAAAGACCCAACATTTCTGACATGCCATTTAGTAGAATGATTGCGAAATTACAGGTAAAAAGAGAAAGATAAACATAGACGGACCACACTGAAATATATAGTTAAGAGACAAAATGACATACGGAAATACACAGGCAGCACTGTCTGCGGAGGTTTCTCTGAGCTCAGAGTGGCATTAGTGACATTGCGCCACACATTCTGAGTCTGCTGCTGGGACACGATGAAGTTCAAAGTCCAAAGCCTTTATTGTCATATGCACAGCTCCCAGTACAATGAAATACTTACTTTGCTTCCCACCATGAATGCCATTAAAAGAAAGGAATAAAATATACGTAAATAAGTAGAAGAAACATATAAATGATAAATATACCAAAAAGCGAAATATATAATAGTGCAATATTACAATATTATTATATAGTGTCTGTGCAAGTCGCATATGTACATCAGTGACTGCGGTGTGGACTGAATGTATATGAATGTATAAGGTAGATTAGAATGATGTCAGGGTCAATGAATGTTTGACCCATTTAACATTCTGATGGCTGCTGGATTGAAACTGTTCCTCCGTATTTGTCTACGGAGGGAAATCAGGTGAATACTCTCATCTATTGCATTGGTGACGAGGAGGATGACATTCTGCAAGGACTAAAGTGTCAGCTGTTGCATCTCTAATTATTTAAGCTATATCATCCTCTGAAACAGAACCTTGTTTGTTTTTTGGTCACGTGTGTGAGATATTCACTATAATACGGTAATGTGTGGTGGATTGCGTCATGACAGGAGGAGGAGCACCGGGCTGGGGAGAGAATGTTTTGTTATGATATCAGCTGCCGGCTGAAGAAGATAATAATTATCCCTCATGTACTGTTGCGGGTCAAATTGACCTGTTTTGATTTTTGAGTTAAATTTTGGTTACGGTGGTGATGTTCATGGGTCAATTTGACCTGCATATTTTAATATTCTAAGGCAACTGTACATACCCAAAACAATAACATTTCTTGGTTATATTCTGTTATTTTAGTTTTTTTTTTACTACCCTATGAAGCTAAAAAAAAGCTTTCAATACAAAAAAAATATTTTGTCAGCCACATGTAAAAATGATCATTTCTTTTTTCAAGCTATCTGAAATACTATCTAACCCACATTGTTTTTCTTGAAATTTTGTGGCTTTTTCTCATTTAGGGTCATGAACATGCACGCAAAGTTTCAACACGCTGATGTGTTGTGAAATGTGCATACAGTGGTGCTACCATGACTAAGGTCTATGGATGCAGAATTTTCAGAATCTCTGCTTTTGCTGGATGCATTGGTAAGTGATGTTAAACTTGCAAACTACATTTGTTGGTGCAATTAAAATGACTGAAGAGCTTTACTGTTTTTGTACCTTTTAGGACACAGACTTTGAGAATGCTGAGAGAGACCTGGCTAATACAGTCATTTGGTCTGTGACCCACCATCAATCATTGTTGAAGTGAAAGTACTTCAGGAGCTTGGAGATGTCACCAAGGCTTGTGCTCTGCGCTTGGGTGTCATATACAGCATGAATCTGTACCGCGTTGCAAGACCATGGGAAGAAATTTTTCTATTGACAAGAATGTTGTTGACTATCTTGAACTGAATTTATTTTTTATATTATTTTGTATGTAAAAATGATTTGAGAGAAGTTGCACATTGTAAGACCTTGAGAAGAAAATAAATGCATTTAATAGTTTTCCACTTACACTCGTAGAGCAAGAGTTGAATAAGGTACATGAAATCAATAAATGTGTTCACTTTACGTAATAAACCTTTATAAATTTAAGATAACATTAAGTAAGCGGCACATATAATTAATATGTAACAGTGACAAATTCAAATGATTTGTATTTACTCAAAGAAATTTTGTCAGCTTTACTTGAATTTCTTTTGTTCAGACAACTAAATTGTTATTTGTATATACTCTATATAGTTGTGTGAAACCACTTGATGCTGCTTTTTTAAGTAAATCCAACAACTCATTTTTTTTGAGTGTAAAAGTGGCCATGGCCAATTAAGTTGTGATGAACATGTCAGAGCGCAGTGTTGTGGGAGTGTCACCTGTTCAGATTGTTGACTCATTAACTACAACTGTTGTTAGCAGTAATACTCTTTATTGCTCCATCAAGTTCAACACATCAGCTCGTCCTCCCATAGGACGCAAGACTGAACAGCAGTCTAACCTATTAACGGTGCTCTTCACATATGCACAGTAGATGAAACATAACTTCACAATCTCCCCTCTTTTTTTTCTTTTAAGAAGATTACTGTTCAAGTTTAGAACATAAGCATTTGTTATTTTTATTTATTTTATTTTTTTTAAGGATAACCAGTTAACTTTAGAATTTTAGTTTGAATGACTACACATTTACAAAACATAAGCAAATCATTGTCAAATCCATTCAGTCCTTAAGATAGCAAACACCTGTGCTGAGAGCTTTCAGATGGCCAAGTGCAGATGCCCCCCTTTTTGTCAAGCAGTTAGCTAGCTGCTCTTTGGTGGCTGACCACAAGATCTGCTGAATAGTTCCAGAGTGTGTAAGCTCCTTCATACTGCTGATTTCTAGGTGCAGTCTCTTTTCGGTGACAGATTTTGTAGATTTGAGAGCATCGAGTAGGGAATGGTTGTCTGTTACACACACAATAGGCAAATTGATGCATTAGCAGTCACCAGTGGTAATCTCAGAGTACAGTGTAGAGTAATGCTCAGAGTAATGCTCTCTGAGCATTCGGCTTCTGTGAATGCTTTTCTCATTGCATGTAGTGTGGTGATTTGTTTAATTCAGGAACTCATACTTGTTTCCAGAGCTAGGGGCTTGTCAGTGAGGACTGAGGGCAGATTTGGGTTTTGCCCAAAGACTAACTGGTAGGGACTGTATCCATGCACATTGTGTGCCCAATCTAGAGCTGTCTTCCAGTCACAGTTTTTGTCCCTCTTCAGCTTCAGCAAAATTTCAGTTAGGGTCAGATTGTTTCTTTCTACAAGGCCATTGCTCCATGGACTGTACGCTGCAGTTGTTTTAACTTCTCAGCCATGCCCTTCACTTCATCATTATTAAATTCACCTCCATTATCACTAAACAGTCTGCATGGAGGACCATGAACACTTATCCAGCAGTGAATAAAGTGCTTCACTATCTCTTTTGGGTTCTCTGTGGTGACGATACTCCCTGCACTAAAGCGTGTAAAGTGGTCAATAGCATGCAAGTACCATACTCCCGGCTCAAGCTTACGTAAGTCCACAGCCACAGTCTCATTATAGGCTGATGCCATAGGCAAACCCACTACAGGCTTATGATTTTGGCTTGCTGTATCACATATTACATGTAGAACAGTTTTTAACAGTGTTCTTGAGCAGGCCTGTAATTTTTGCAGTCTATCAGCTGAAGCATGTCCAAATTGTCTGTGTACTTTCAATAGGACTGTCTCATTTTCTTTTGTTTTCATGTCTTCTGTCACAGCAAGAATTTCATTTTCATTTAGTGTCTTTGTCTCACTTGTCACCATCTCTCATGTTCACACAATAATGTCCTGAAGATGTTAGTTCAAGTTTAACAGGTTGTTTAAACATTGTTGCTTTGTCATGTGCAATGTCCATAACTGCACTTGCTCTTTTCAATGAAGTCTTGCTTAAAAGCATTGGTATATTGGCAGGAACAACTTCTGTCTCTATTTTGCATTTGGTATGTCCTATCCTTGCTGGAATGGTAACTTTCCTTATGGAGTAAACAACTTTGTCATCACCAAATCTGAAAGGTCTTGCACTTTGTTTGTCATCTATTTTCAGTAACTCACTCTGCGGCAGCCCACTTGTGTAATCCTCAAGCCATTTTTCTCCACACAGTTTTTGTACAGGCTGTGTCAATCACAGCTGATCCTAAAGCCTCCACCATGAAGACTTCTGTGTTAGACAAAGATTCATTTGAAAACAATGTGATGTTACATTCTTCAACGTCATCTTTTAGTTCTTCATCTTTTGTCAGTCTTACATGTTCCTTTTTATTTGGACAGTCCTTTGCCCAGTGATACGTGCTTTGGCAAATTGCACATTTTGTTCTTCTTCCGTATTTATCAAGGGGGTTTGTGCCTTGAGCTATGGTTTGGGGTTGTTGTGTGATGTCTGACTTGTGTCCCCGTTTGCCTGAGTATCTCGTATAATAGGCAGCCTCACTATCTGTGTTCTGAAGTACATTGCCGCCCTCTCGTGGTGAAGTAATGTTATCTCCAAAAATTCTTTTCAATGCTGATTTCATAGCAGTGAAAGAAACGCTTGAGCAAGCTGTAAGTGCTAACTGTTTATCTTTAACAGTAAGTCCGGCAGTATCGAGTAGCTTAAAGACTAGTACGGCATCAGGGAGCTCCATTTTGAACTTACGTAGCCTGTTGTATCGACGTTCGAACTCGACGATGTATTGCACCATAGAAACACCGCTCTCTCTAGTGATCTGGTCCAAGTCCGTGTATGCCTCGTACTGTCAATCTTTTTCTTCTTTTAAAAACACAGTCCAATTTCGCTATAAGTGTCAGCATTCAAATCCTCAGCGGAAATTTCCAGAGTGCTGTCCCTTGCTCTGCCCGTTAATGACAAGGTTACCGCTAAAGGCCCCTGATATACTTCAAACCAAGTTCTTTTTAGTTCTTCGTTTAGGAGTAAAACGAAGTTCGAAATGCGTGAGCAGCGATATACAGTAATCGAACATCTGACGCCGCCCACACTGCTGAGAGCGACGGTTAGATGAATATGTAAATACGTGCTGTACACTTTCTTCTCAGTAATAAAATAAACACAACAAAAATGAGAAAACTGCGAGCATTTTTATAGAAAGCATAAGAAAAGCGTCTGATCATAACAACATTGGTATGTTAGCAAAAGCTCTGCAAATTAGCACTCCAGTCACGTCACGTTTATTTATATAGCACTTTATTCAATAGATTGCTTAAAAGCAAGCAGCTTTACAGTATCAAACATGAAAAACAGTGTCAGTCTACAGACGAAATGAGTCAGAGATTAGCAGAGATTTTGCAGCTAGAGCAAACTTTTCCTGAAAGTTCACTTTGGCAAGCCGTTTCGAACTTCCAAAAAGAACAAAACGAACTTCGTTTTGGCCTGATTTTGTTCAAAATGACGTCACATCAGTTCATTCTTTGATTTCGTTTGAAGTATATCGGGGCCTTAAGGCTTTTTTTTTTTCTGTCCAGGTCAGTAACACATCTCAATCTCATTTTTCCAACTTTCGTAAGCCATCTTCTCATCAAACAGTGGGGGATTTTTGTAATTCCCAGCAGCAGCCATCCTCTGCTACCAATGTTGACTCATTAACTACAACTGTTGTTAGCAATAATACTCTTTATTGCTCCATCAAGTTCAACACATCAGCTCGTCCTCCCATAGGACGCAAGACTGAACAGCAGACAAGAAAAACCGCACTAACCTATTAACGGTGCTCTTCGCACGTGCGCAGTAGATGAAACATAACTTAACACAAACGACTATCTGGTAAAGACATGGCATGGCTAAAAGCATGCCAATGGCTTCTCTCCAGAGTGATTTCACATGTGGACTTTAAAGGGTTAGTTCACCCAAAAATGAAAGTTCTGTCATTAACTACTCACCCTCACATCGTTCCACACCCATAAAACCTTTGTTCATCTTCGGAACACAAATTAAGATCTTTTTGATGAAATCCCAGAGCATAGACAGCAACGTCATATCCACTTTTGTGGCCCAGAAAGGTACTAAAGACAGCGTTAAAGTAGTTTGTGCGACTACAGTGGTTCAACCTTAATGTTATGAAGTGACGAGAATTGAGCTAAAAAAACAAAACAAACAAAAATAATGACTTTATTCAACAAATTTTCTCTTCTGTCAGTCTCCGACGCTGTTCATGTTGTAAACAGAGTGCAGTGTAGCGCTTCCGGGTTAAGGCTATAAGCAAATGACCATGTGAAAGACACCTACAATATCCAAACCTAATGCAAGGAAAAACTTACAGTGATACAATGATAATTAACTAAATGACAAACAGGTGTACTGATAGCATGAGTGTCCATGGCAAGTAAAGACTGGTGAGAAATTACAACAAAGGAAAAAGGTCCCAAAGCAGACTGGTAGAAAACAAAACCAAAACTGTGGATATCTGTGACATTACACCCCCCTCCTGGAAGGAGTGTACACATGCCGTAAACAAACTCCAACTGAGGAGAGAGGGCAGGGGCTCTAGAGAAGGGCCTGCGAAGGGCTGGAGACTACACTGCAAAAAAATGCTCTTACTTAGATTTGTTGTCTTGTTTCCAGTCCAAATATCTAAAAATCCAGTAAAATCTCGTTCCAGGGAAGACCCTTATAGGCCCTCCAGGCCTCTGGGCCCCGTCTACACAGTCCAGTCCGGTTCAGTGTTTCACACAATATGTGTGTGTGTGTATGTATGTTACAGCATATAAATGTTCATCCTATAGTTTAATACGTTACTAAAAATAATATAACACATTTCATATTTCAGAATATTCCAGTCAATTTCACTCATCTTTAAGTATAGCAATAAAAGCCAAACTAACAAATATGTTCATGTTTATGTAAAACAAACAGCATGTTTTCTAATGTAAATATATGGCTAGTTGACCCAAAAATGAAATTTCTGTCATTAAGAACTCACCCTCATGTTATTTCAAACCCCTAAGACCTTCATTCATCTTTGGACCACAAATTAAGATATTTTTGATGAAATCCAAATGGTTTTTATCCACCATAGAAAGCAGAATAAGAATAAATTGTCACACGCTGGTTGCAGCAAAGGATGAGACAGGATCAAAACGCAGCAGTACTTTTATTTACTTTTCACAGAACAAGAAAACCAACCTTTAATCAAACAATGAACAAAAACACAGATCAAAAACAAGCTCTAAACATGAACTCAAAACGTGACATAACTTACCCATTAAATATTATATCCTCAGCTGGATCAAGTCGCTACTCAAAATAAAACTCTAAAGAAATCGCGCCCTTCTTCTGCGGTAAAGTCTTCCAGAATTATATCTCACCACATCCCAAAACAAAGTAGAGAAAATTAATCTGATAAAACGATGCGTTTTATTAAGTTGATGTGGGTGTTGACTCTGTTTGCATGAATTGCCTCAGATCATTACCATATGAATAGCGCGTGCTGTCCGTAGTCATTCACATTAGCGGTAATGAGATAACACTTTTCATACAGATTAAATAAACAGAATGTTTTCCGTTTTGAATTAGATATTTTAAAAGCAGATACTGTATATTGTTCATGTCTGTGTGACAAGTATTCGATGACTTTTGTTTCATTTTTGTGACGCGCTCCAGAAAAAAAGTTCAGAGATTGAGATGGCAGAAAGCACACCCTGTTTGTTTTTCTTTATTTTACAACAGCACAATGTTTTGTCTTGATTGTAAGCAGACTCAAATGAAGACCCTTTACATTTTCACATGAAGTATTGCATCTGTATGACCATAAATGCCAGATTATTTTAAGCCGATTTTGCTGCTATGTGAAAAAAAAAAATCCAGCAGAACGCTCTGGCACCTTATTCATACTAGAGGGTTCAGGTGACCTTTTAGGTGTGAGTAAATTTTTCAACACTTCATGAGTGAATTCTCAAGTGGCAACTTAGGGATACTTTATGCTTGAAACTCTTTCCACACTGACCACATGTAAACGGCTTCTCTCCAGTGTGAATGTTCATGTGATACCCAAGGTTTATTTCTGTTGTGAAGCTCTTCCCACACAGTTTGCAGGTGTAAGGCTTCTCTCCGCTGTGAATTTTCACGTGGACTTTGAGGTTTCCTTTTCGGGTGAAACTCTTTCCACACTGTTGGCAGCTGAAAGCCTTCTCTCCAGTGTGAATTCTCATGTGGCCTTTAAGATGTCCTTTTTGAGTGAAATTCCTTCCACACTCTTGGCAGGTGAAAGGCTTCTCTCTAGTGTGAATTCTCATGTGGACTTTAAGGATTCCTTTATCAGTGAAGCTCTTTCCACATGGTTGGCAGGTGAAAAGCTTCTCTCCACTGTGAATTCTCATGTGGCCTTTAAGATGTCCTTTTTGAGTGAAACTCTTTCCACACTGTTGGCAGGTGAACGCCTTCTCTCCAGTGTGAATTCTCATGTGGACTTTAAGGTTTCCTATATCAGTGAAGCTCTTTCCACACAATTTGCAGGTGAAAGGCTTCTCTCCAGTATGAATTCTCATGTGGCCATTAAGATGTATTTTTTGAGTGAAACTCTTTCCACACTGATCACATGTGAACGCCTTCTCTCCAGTGTGAATTCTCATGTGGACTTGAAGGTTTCCTTTATCAGTGAAGTTCTTTCCACACAATTTGCAAGTGAAAGGCTTCTCTCCAGAGTGAATACTCATGTGGGATCTAAGGTGTCCTTTTTCAGCAAAACTTTTTCCACACTGTTGGCAGGTGAAAGGCTTCTCTCCAGTGTGAATTCTCATGTGGACTGTAAGATGTCCATTTGCAGTAAAACTCTTTCCACACTGTTGGCAGGTATAAGGCTTCTCTCCAGTGTGAATTCTCATGTGGCCTTTAAGGTGACCTTTATCCTTGAAGCTCTTTCCACACTGCTGGCAGGTGAAAGGCTTCTCTCCAGTGTGAATTTTTACATGTCTTTTAAGGCTGTGGTTTTTAGTGAAACTCTTTCCACAATGATTACATCTGAATGACTTTACTTCATTGTGAACTTTCATGTGGACTTTAAGGTGTCGTTTTCCAGTTAAACTCTTCGAAGTCTTTTGAGTGATTTTTTGTGAGGAAATATTTTCAGTCTGTGAGCAACTAAAAGATTTTTCTCCAGTTATGAAATCATGTTTCCCATACCGATCTTTCTCTTCAATTTCATTTAGTTCTTCATTCTCCACTTTCAGTGCCATCAGATCTAAAAGAGACAAATACATGTTAACCCCAGTTTAATGGCACATAAAAACAGACATCAAGATATTAACACATTTAAGGCATCGAAACCAAAAACAAGTATGTCAACTTAAGTCAAGTTACCTTCATTTATATAGAACTTTTTACAATATGGATTGTTTCAAAGCAGCTTTACAGTGATAATAGGAAATTAATGCAACAAAGATTGTTTTGGCTTTACAGAAGCTCTAGAAGAAAGTCATTGTTCAGCTTAAGCAAGTTTTTGATCGATTCATTTCTGTTGTATTATCTCATGATTCTAATATCTCCATAATTTATTAGGGCTGTTGTAACTTTAAGACCTGACGCATGGACTCATTATACTGTGCGCGCACTTTGGGTGTGAATACAAAATCTGTGGGAATAAGTAAATTTAAGTGCAACATGCACAATATACGCTGAAATTAGCACCAACAATATTCATCCGGAGCAAATGAATCGAGTGGGTAAAGGGACGGTTTTTCCTCTCGGAGAGATGAGAGCAAGAAAGTGCAGCTGGTATTGTGTATCTGTTCTGCGGGAAATGACTATTAAAAGCCTTTCAGATATCGAAAAAATATATTTTTGATGACACTATTAAAACTTAGTTTATTACTTCAGATGCCTTTTTAAAAGACTACAAATGAAAAATGTATAGACCTATATTAAATATAAAATTCAACCAGCCAAAGTGGCCAGTGACTGCATTACACGCCACTGCGGAAAAGACCGGACCCCAAAAGAAGATGGAATATGCAGTGTTTTAGCGCTTTAGCCTGGGAAGAGCTTTCATTGATGGAATATTTGCTGCGTTTCTGTCAACTTGCCCAACGCACTGCCAATGATAATGTGACTTTAAAATCATTGTTTTGGACTGGAGCAAACTATTACCATCCAAGAGCCTTTCCAGACTGTCAGAAGCAACATGGAGGGAGGCCATCCTACGCTGTCTGGAGAGTCTCTACCCACAGTCCACACCAGCGTCCATGTCACCAAACACAGATTCCAGCCAACCATCACCCCAAGGCACGGAGATGACACCAGAGCCCACTGCAGATGGGGAGTTTCTGCCTGCCACGATAGAGGAGCCTGCGAGGATGGCAGCTCGGACAATCACCCCAGAGACGAAGCACCACACCGATTCAGAGCAGGTGTGTGAGGCGGCAACATCGTCAATCGGCGTGGGAGATTTAGTGGACATCGAGGGAACAACAGGGTTTCTGTTGGACTCTATGGACAGATACTTTACCATGAAAACTAAAAGACTTTCAAATCACATGATTTCGCCAATATTTTATTCACAATAGAACATAGATAACATAAATGTTTAAACTGAGAAATTTTACAATTTTATGCACAAAATGAGCTAATTTCAAATTTGATGCCCGCTACAGGTCTCAAAATAGTTGGGATGGGGGCATGTTTACCATGGTGTAGCATCTCCTCTTCTTTTCAAAGAAGACGTCTGGGCATCGGGGTTATGAATTTCTGGAGTTTTGGTGTTGAAATTTGGTCCATTCTTGCCTGATATAATTTTTCAGCTGCTGAAGAGTTCGTGGTCATCTTTGAGGTATTTTTCTCTATAGGTAAAAGATCTGGACTGCAGGCAGGCCATTTCAGCACCTGGACTCTTCTACGACGAAGCCATGCTGTTGTAATAGCTGCAGTATGTGGTTTTGCATTGTCCTGCTGAAATACACAAGGCCTTCCCTGAAATAGGCATCATCTGGAAACCTTTATATACCTTTCAGCATTCATAGTGCCTTCCCAAGCTGCCCATACCGTATGCACTTATGCACTCCCATACCATCAGAGATGCTGGCTTTTGAACTGAACGCTGATAACATGCTGGAAGGTCTCCCTCCTCTTTAGCCCGGAGGACACGGGCTCAAATTTGGACTTGTCTGACCATAGAACACTTTTCCACTTTGAAACACTTTGGCCCACAGGACATGACGGGGCTTCTAGACCATGTTCACATAGGGCTTCCTTTTTGCATGACAGAGCTTTAGTTGGCATCTGCAGATGGCACGGCGGATTGTGTTTACCGACAGTGGTTTCTGGAAGTATTCCTGGGCCCATTTATTAATGTCATTGACACAATCATGCCAATGAGTGATGCAGTGTCGTCTGAGGGCCCGAAGACCACGGGCATCCAATAAAGGTCTTCGGCCTTGTCCCTTACGCACAGAGATTTCTCCAGTTTCTCTGAATCTTTTGATGATGTTTTGCACTGTAGATGATGAGATTTGCAAAGCCTTTGCAATTTGGCGTTGAGGAACATTGTTTTCCACAATCTTTTTACACACTCTTTCACAGATTGGAAAGCCTCTGCCCATCTTTACTTCTGAGAGACTCTGCCTCTCTAAGACATCCCTTTTATAGCTAATCATGTTATAGACCTGATATCAGTTAACTTAATTTGTTGCTAGATGTTCTCCCAGCTGAATCTTTTCAAAATTTCTTGCTTTTTCAGCCATTTGTTGCCCCCGTACCCACTTTTTTGAGAACTGTAGCAGGCATCAAATTTGAAATGAGCTCATTTAGTGGATAAAAGTGTAAAATTTCTGTTTAAACATGTGTTATGTTATCTATGTTCTATTGTGAATAAAATATTGGTTCATGTGATTTGAAAGTCTTTTAGTTTTTATTTTATTCAAATTTAAAAAACTTTTCCGGAATTCAGGTTGTACTGTATTTACACAACAAAATTTTTTCGAATTTGGTGAAAAACATCAAATTATTGACGAGACAAATTAGGAAAGTGATCATACTATGAACTTCAGTCAAAAAAACAGTGTCATTTTAATGTATTTTACAGACATTAATAGCAGATTTAAACAGTTCTATGAGGAATTATACTCTTCCAGGGCCTTAATCAGTGACTTGGCTGTAAAAAAAACAACTTATTGGATAGTTTTGATCTCCCTACTCTAGTTCAGAGAAGTTGTGTCTTCTTCAATGCTGAACTTTCAGTTTCAGAAATACAAGACTCATTTAGGTCAATGAAGTGTGGACAGGCACCTGGCCCTGATGGGTACCCTAGTGAATTTTACAAAGATCTTTTTTCACCTTATTTATTTAAAATGCATACTCTTGCTGTTGGCATTCTGCCTCCTATTTTAAAGGAGGCATCCATAACAGTATTACTTAAAAAGGGGTAAAGATCCAGAAGTATTAAGTAGCTATAGGCCAATTTTACTTCTGACATGTGACCAAAAAATTTTGTCCATCAGGCTTAGGTCTGTAATTGATCAAATTCACACTGATCAGACAGGATTTATACCAAATAGGCACTCCTTTTTTTTTTTCTTTTAGATATTTTTGAAATATAATACATGGTCCATTTCCTTTTTTGTGGGATTATAAAGCCCATAGAATAAGTAAAGCCCACCTTTGTAAACCTAAAGCTAAAGGCTGATTGCCTCTCCCTAACTTCTTTCTTTGTTATTATGCCTGTGCTCTTCATACTATCATAATGTGGCTAGATCCCACCTTTACACACTCCACTTGGATCCAAATGAAAAGAGAAGCATGTAGCCCATATGATATCGGGGCAGTGATCTTGTATCCTACAAAGATAGCGAAGTTGGCCAAAGTACTATTCACATTTGGAAGCAGATTAAATCAAAATGTATCCTTGATAAAGTCCTTATTTTTCCTCTTACCAATTGGAGGGAACCCTTCATTTACTCCTAAAATGGACCCTGCTTTCACAAAGTGGAGAGACTAGGGTGTTCAAACTATTGGTGACCTACTCATAGATGGTTCTTTTGCCTCCTTTTGTCAGCTGCAGGCACAATACGTTTTTTCCCCCGATATTTGCAGCTCAGGGATTATGTGAGAAAGCACTTGCCTTGTCTTCTGCTAAATCTGATGAACTTTTAGGGCTTGGATATGGGGTTAGTCACTTGATTTCTCTACTCTATAACTCACTACTATCCATGACTTCACCTTCTACACAGGGTATAAGATTACAGTGGGAGGAATTGGGGAGGAGATAAGTGATGAGCTATGGGTCAATGCATCTAACGCATTAGAGAATATTCATAAATGCTTCGTTAACTCTCGGCACTGCCTTATTCAATTTAATATTATACATCAACTTAATTAAACTAAAAACAAAGCAGCATATTATTTTTTAAGAGGTTTCCCCAATATGTGATAAATGTCAGACAGAGGAAGCTAGTGATGGGGAGTCAAATCCAAAAGAGGCCTCTATGGATCGGACTTGTTTGTTCAGCACATCCCACAGATGCTTGATTGGATTGAGATCTGGGGAATTTGGAAGCCAAATTAACACCTCAAACTCGTTGTGCTCCTCAAACCATTCCTGAACCATTTTTGCTTTGTGACAGGGCTCATTATCCTGCTGAAAGAGGCCACAGCCACCAAGGAATACCGTTTCCATGAAAGGGTGTACATGGTCTGCAACAATGCTTAGGTAGGTGGTACGTGTCAAAGTAACATCCACATGGATGGCAGGACCCAAGGTTTCCCAGCAGAACATTGCCCAAAGCTTCACACTGCCTCCGCCGACTTGCCTTCTTCCCATAGTGCATCCTGGTGCCATGTGTTCCCCAGGTAAGCAATGCACACGCACCCGGCCATCCATGTGATGTAAAAGAAAACGTGATTCATCAGACTAGGCCACCTTCTTCCATTGCTCCGTGGTCCAGTTCTGATGCTCACTGTTGGCTCTTTCGGCGGTGGACAGGGGTCAGCATGGGCACCCTGACTGGTCTGCAGCTATGCAGCCCCATACACAACAAACTGTGATGTACTGTGTATTCTGACACCTTTCTGTCAGAACCAGCATTAACTTCTTGAGCAATTTAA
Source organism: Ctenopharyngodon idella (assembly GCF_019924925.1). Taxonomy (NCBI): domain Eukaryota; kingdom Metazoa; phylum Chordata; class Actinopteri; order Cypriniformes; family Xenocyprididae; genus Ctenopharyngodon; species Ctenopharyngodon idella. The sequence goes on from NC_067223.1 coordinate 26,182,119, forward strand.
GCTACAGTAGCTCGTCTGTTGGATCGGACCACACGGGCCAGCCTTCGCTCCCCACGTACATCAATGAGCCTCGGCGACTCATCAAGTCATCGCTAAATTGGATTAATTTGGACAGTCACATTAAATGTGTGTTGTTTCAATAAGTTGATTTTAAGGCTCCGTGTTGGGAAAAAAAATATTAATTGTGTAACGACTGCAGTCTTATATTATTTCTGCTTTAATGTAAAATAAATGGAGTCGATTTCATCAACTCCGACAGTGGGAGTCAACAAAAACACCCCTAAAGGAAGCCACTCTCCTGCATAATTATGCTCTTTGCTCCAAGTTAATTGCATTCTGGAGTAATACTTTTCAAATGTCAGAAATGTTACATGTTGAGATCAACATTATTTTTTGTTTATAATGAGGAATCATGAAAGCTATGTAATAATGATTGTCAAATTGTTGGATTCCCTTATAAAGTGATTTTAAACACAAGATTAAAATACTTTTAAAAAATCAGTTTAAGACAAAGAATCTAATATTGATTACTCACATTTCAGTTTGCTTTATGCAAATTTGAGTTTGCTACATAATGTTGCATAATTATGTAATATAAATGAATGGTTTTCATTGCTTTCAATTTAGAAATATTAAAAAAAAAAAAAAAAAAAAACGCACTGATTCTGATCATAAAGTTTGGATACAAGGTGATGTCTGCTCACTTCACATGACTCATCATGAAAAGCATTTTATCTTCTTATATTAAAATATTTAATTATTTTATCTATTAAAGTTTTTTTTATTATTATTATTCTTACTGCAGAAAGCATACTTAAAAACTGGAAATCTGAAAAGCCCCCAGAAAGGAAGCACTAGATTAATGAACTTATATCCTATAGTACTCCTGATATTCTGTATCAGGCAAAAACACAAACTTTGACTGAATTAGGACATTTATGTATTATAATTTTTTTCCCCTCTTTTTTTGTTTTTGTTTTACTTTTGGACTTTATTTTTATTTACTACTTGTCTTTTTTGTTTATGTTGTGTTATTTATTCATTCTCAATTTTCATTTGCTTATTTATGTTCCCCCTTTTTTTTTTTTTATCTTTCCTGTACTCTTCTCAGATTGAAGGCAGCATTACCAACCTGTGTGTTCCTCAGTTTCTTCAAGTTTCACTCGGAATGTTTCTTCAATCTTTATGTCTTCACTCTCTTCTTTAATAAACGCCATCTTTAAAATGAGAATAATTAACAAAAATAAACACATCCAAACTTAATCTCTGGGTGCGTCTCAATCAGTTTTAGCTCTAATAGTCTGTACAATGGTAAAGGAGTCAGTCAGAACAGAGTTAAAAGGCCTTAAAGGACCTAATTAGACCAAAAAAAAAAAAAAAAAAAAACTAGCACTACAAATTAATTAAACAAATGCAATTTATACAAACATTTAATTCTGATTTATATTTGGTATTTATTACATTTAATAAATTACTCTTAGTAGAAGTTGTCATTACACATGTTAGTGTTTACACTGTTTGACCAGCAGGTGTCGTCAATGTTCGAGCGCTTTCAATCACTGAATCATTTTGCAAAACATTTGGTTTCATTGGCTCGATGTTTAAAAATGTGCGTTTCTCTTGTCACTACTAATCAGTGACCGAATTCCACTTTGTAATAAACTGATTCACGATATATGGAGCGAAATAAGACTGTTACTCACGTGTGGATGCGCTTTACTCACATGAAATAATGTTCATTAATGTTATATAAAGCATTACGTTGCATTTAGTGGTATATAATTCATTTTACAAAAACTATAAGTGACTGAACGATTTAAACCCTTTAAATGCTTAAAACACAAACCTTTCTTCAGCCGAATCACAACAATGCAGGAGCGCGGCGCAGCCTTATGACCTCATATTACCAGAACAAAATAAAAGTCTCGTTCAAACGTTAAAATAACAAATGTGCATAGAAATTCACATACACATAATAAAACATGTATCAAAAGTCGAATTGTGAAATACATAGTTAAAAGCATGTTGTTCAATGATGTGCTGGAAAACAAAACAAAACAATGAAAGTGTTTGAACCACATTTAATACGTAGGCTAAATGGCAAAACACTAAACACCTTTTTTTTTTTTTTGATGCATTTTTTTGAAAGAGCTTATCAAAAATGTTATTTTACTACTATACAATAAACAAAGTTTGTCAATAAAATTAAACCTTACTCAGGCGGCAGGAGTAGATGAAAGCATACAGACACCAACAGACCGGTAATGTTATGGGCTAGGCAAATGTACAGTTAAATGTACATTTTTCAGTATTTAGACCACTTCTATTATTGATTACTATCAGGATGTGAAGAGAGTTTCAACCAGTATAACAAAATAGACAGGTTCTATGGGATTTCTCCACATTCTCCCAGACAAAATAGAATGTAGTCCCGACATTCTCGAAATACATTACTGGTTAGCCACCTGTTAGATAGTTTCTTTGGTATAGTTTAGTTTCTTTAAAGAATACTGCTTGCATATAGATCCAGTCTTAATTACTTCAGACGCTGATGAGCTGCGCCTGAGGAAAGCCACAAAATTCCTTTTTGTTTCTCCTGATAATTCAGATATGTTCACAAAAAGTGAAAATAGATCAATATTTATGTAAAAACATGTAAGCTCACATTTATGTGTTTAAAGTTGACCAACTTGTTCGCGATGGAAACAATATTGGGTTACTTGAGAGTTCACACACAGGCTAGAGTGATGGCTGGTCTGTGTTATGATTTCTGCCACCAATCCACATGTAAATACAAAAAATTATGGGGCCCATAAACAGCAGCTTCTGCTTTTAAAGTGGGAACTGCTCCATCTTTCAGTAATAGCCTTTGTGCAAATCCAGCATTGAACTGGTGTAGATTCTGGAAGCGGTCTTCCGTGAAATGTGCAGCACAGACAGCTAAATTAGCATTATAATTGTCAGGAACAGAATTAAACATAAATTTTAAACATTGTTCCCGAAGTCCAGCGTCCCTAGGAAGGCCATTACACTCTCTACTACAGCAACTATTTCTCTTCCATAATGCCGCGCGACATGGCGTCGCCCACTTTGTTGCGTGTTCCCTTGGGCAGGGTTTATGTTAATTGCAGGGTTTATGATGTCGCCAACCCGGGAAGAAGCTCGTTGTAGTCCAAACCGGTCGTAATCGTTAAACTGCCATAACTTTAAACAGGGCAAATCCTCACCAGTCAGTTCTGAAATTATACCCCTGAACTCTTTTTGGAGGGAGAGATGCTTGTCAGCCGCTTGATATCAGTCACGACCATGGCTTGAATATTCTGTAGAGCACGATACATGCTTTTGTTTTCCGTGTCGAGTGTTCGGTGTTGATTTTTCCGAAAAGGACACTTTCATTTCTACAGGTTTTCCAAACTGGAAAGCAGTATTATCATTAGTCTTCAAAACATGCATGTAGCCAGGCTCTTTTACAAGCATTGACCGCATGGACTGAGTGTTGCTGCTGTCAGGTGTCAGGAAGACTATAGCATGTTTGCTCAGCCCCTAGCAGACCGAAAATAATCGCTATTACAAAAAAGCATGGCAGGTGTTTTTAGCAGTCAATGAGCTTCCACTATGCGGAGATCGGGAAACATTTGACAATGAGGAGGACTGCATAGCTGCCAACATTGTAAAAAGATAAATACCTTGCTGACATAACATCAAGTACCCCACAAAATGCAAAGTACACTTCCAAAACCATCCAGAATTAAGTGATTGAAAGAAATAAAACATAACTATGACACTGCTGATTCAGCTGCATTCTGTTTAAAAAGTGATCTCAAAAGGGATCGGTGCAAATCTGTCTGTTGTAATTCGCTTTGTGTGCAATGATGTGCCAGAGGAACATCTCATTAGCTTGTAACTTGATGCAGATTACATCATGTTGTATTAAATCAAGAAAATGCAATTACCTTGCCTCCTTGTTTAGATTTTGGAAGTCTGTTGCTACACATTTGGCCAATGTATTAAAAATTAGGCATTGCTTACAATATTATTATTATTTATTTTTGTTTGTTTCTAAGAATACTGTATGGCCAGAGATGTACCGTTATTGTTGGATATGTGTGTGTGGTTCTATGTGTGTGTTCAAGGACACAGAGAACTGTGGTTCTACTCCTAGAACCTTATAAGGACATCAGCCATCTTGGATGAGTTTACTGGAGTTCAAGGACACAAAAGCCAGACAGCTCGTACCTGTGAGGCCTTGAGAAGGATCTCGGAAACTTTGGGAAAGTTACAAAGTACGTCAATCAAGAAGATAACCCAACGTCTGCAATAAACAGCAGGAGTATAAAAGACTGATGAGTTGATTGCCTCTTCGGATACTGATACGTCACTACCCCGAGGCCTAGAAGCCCAGAGCTGAGGACAAGAAACCCCAAGCTGAAGATGGGAAGCCCAGAGCTGACTACACCTTTGACTCAAAAGAGTGATTACTGTATTTTATACTTTAATGATGAAGTTTTATTTGCCTTTACATTTTTGTTTATTATAAAAAGAAAAGTAACCAATTAAAAGAAATTTAATTGATTACAAAAGCTGCCTACCTTGGCTTGATTTATAGTGTTTTAAGACTTTGAACAAGAATGTACCACAGAGCAGTCTTCTGACCAAATTGTAAGTAATTTTAAATGCTTATAATTTAGGCCAGACTCGACTTACTTTACCTAACCTGAGAATAATAAATAATAAGGTTAAAGGTGTTAAGATCAAAATACACACCGAAAAACAATCATCACAGAAATATTAGAACACTTGTCTGAAACAGGGTACAGTGCTGATAATATACGGAGCCAGTGTTATGATCATCAGTGATGAGGCGGTGTTCAGGCATTACTGCAATAAAGGTTGGGCAGGCAAATCCCCTACATCTACTACTCTAAACACCAGCTTAATGTTGAAGCAATGTTGAGATTTCAACAAATGTCAGTCATAATATCATTGAATCAACATTATGTAGTTATGTTGGGTCAATATCACATTTGTACTCGCATTTAATGTTGAAACAATGGTAAACAAAAAATAATGATCGTAGGCCTCATTGATCTGAGCTGATATTGGTCAAAAATGGCCGCCTATTGAAAATGAATGGGGGAGTCAAAAATCAGAGAATCAATTAGTGTTGAGGAGTTGTGTTCATCGTGTTCATGTTCACATATATACATGTGGGTGAGCAAAAATAAAGGCCCCGGACCTCTGCATGTGTGGATACATGCATACTTGTTCATGTACACAAACTATTTTGAGTATTACAGGCTTTCTTTTGCACAGAGATGAACTTCATCCTCAAATCAGTGAGGCTCAGATCAATGAGGCCTACGATCAATCAGTTTCAAAAATAAACACAAAACCTGTCCTAATTTAAAGAAAACAAGCTGACAAAAAAATTGAATCCAATCTTTGGTGATAAGGTAGCATAACGAGACATTTATCAGCAATTGTTTGCAGGCCGGTCATTTTTGACCGGGAACACCATGAGTGTGATAGGGTTGTCAACACAGCACAAGGGTTAATACATGCTTGTTCTCCCCCTACAGCTCGAAATTTACCCAGGCTCAGGCGTTTATGTGCCAAAAAATGTGTGGTGGTCAGCTAGCCATGCAAACAGCCCCACTGCTATGACACTTAGTGTTCAACATTGAGACACTTTTAAAGAGCAATCTCAGAGGGATGTCACAGGTCGTAGTGTGTGTTTGTTTAATTTTGGTTCATTTTAATTATTATGTAAACTGATTTCATATATGGAAAAAAATAGAAAGGCATGGTTTAGTTATTACATTGTAGGGGAGTTAATTTAGTTGATTTACTTATAATTTCTTAAATGTTACTGTTTCTTAGGTGGCAAGTCAAAAAAGACAGGCCCCGGTGAAGCACAAGAGGCCCTGGACTGAATCAATATTGATGTTATAATGAGTATGTTTGTTACTAGTGTATGTCGTATTGTTCTTGTGTCGGCTAACAATATAGCAATAGATTATGCATCATGACAATTTCCATGATTAAATGGGCCTCATTTTTTTTTAAAGTTGTGTTAAAACAAATGTGACTTCAGTGAGTTTTTAATATGATCAACATCAGCAGACACCCTAATGTGTACAAGCAAATCATTCCACAGATCTGGAGAAGCAACAGAAAAAGCTCAAGCACCTTTTATGTATGATGTGAATTTGGAGTGAAACTGACGGTCAGATGAAAATCATGTAGAATCATTAACATGAACCTGTATTAATGAATTATATAATAGTATAATAATAATAATAATAATAAATGTCAGTATAGTACACTATACTCATAATAAACTCTGAGCTGTCTAATCCAATAAGGACAGTTCTGGGTTGAGGAAGCTTTTATGTTATTCATCAAAAATCCATTATATATGTTAATTTAATTATGTTAAAATGTTGCCATTATCCCTATCTATGAACAGTAATTTATTGTTTGAAAATATGAAAGTGTAGCTTGTTGCTTGTTTTGATCTTTCATCTGTATCTCTTCATACTTAACTAATGGAACAAAGATACATTATTGTGGCATTTTCCTACTTCTTTGTTCTACCCTTAGGTATTTGCTACTTGTATATTTGATACTACTGCCATCTACAGGACAACAATAGGAATAACAACTGATCATTGGTTTTATTTTTTTCGGTCACAACCCCCTTCTTTCTTTCTTTCTTTCTTTCTTTTCAAAACCTCATTTTACATTGTGACTTTGGCAGAGATGTGCAACAATATCAAAGACCACAGAAGTACAAAACTATTTCTTTCTGGGCCAAATCTTAAACATTCGGAGAGTTTAATTCTGAGAGTAAAGTGAACTTAGAAGAAGAGCAAATCTGAGAAAATGAAGGACTGTATTTTTGTAATCATTTCCTTTCGTATCATTTCAGAGCGAAGTTAAGGTATGAGAAATTACCTGACTTTTTAACAAAAAAGGAACACCAAAAGTAAAATTTTATATTTTAAATGTCTTTATTTTTTTATTCATGCAAAATGAATGACCATTGTAAATGAAAGTAAAATTACATCATCCCAAAATAACATTATGAAACAATCTCTTCATTTGTGATACATAACATATTCAGTTCATTCAATATACTATAAATCAGCTTTAGATTTTTTTTTTTTCATGTAACAGGCTGTTAGGCAGAATCATGCAGGTATGTATTATACATCATACGAAGAATGAAGATGAAGACCATTTTTAAGCTAAAGTATTTTTAATGCACGCAGAGCATCTTACCACAAAACCAAATGTATTTGTTTATAGCTGTGGTAAGAGCAGATAAAAGGTTAAAGTTTTACTCAGATGTAGTGCTTACTTTTTTTTCCACCATAACCAGGATCGTTGTCATAACAGAATTCTTTTTTTCTTGTTGCAGGTTTGTACTGTTTCAAGTCCCCTGGAAGCACTTCTCCTGTGGAAACCTTACTGATGATCTCTGCCTTCTTCCTGACGTCCATCAAAGACTGAATGCGATCTTTAAATCCAGGCTTGGCTTCTTGTTCCTCAGACTTAATCATCAGATCGATGTAGTCAGGGGTGGACAGAGGATTGGGCTTGAGGGCGATTTCCTGCAGTCGCTCCAAAGAATTTTGAGATTCTGCAATTAGTCTGGTCACAATATCCTGGACAATGTTGAGCTCCTTTTCAAGTTCTTCAAAGATCTTTTCTTTTGACGTGACCTGTCCATGTGCATCCTCAAATCGCTTTTGTAAATCATGATAGGTTTGCTTTCTCTTTTCTGTGACATAAGTCCATTTGTATTTCTGATTGAAGTGCACATTCCAAGCACACTTTCCAGGACAGACCGTACACTTTCCATCTGTCATGGCCCAGCACTTATATCTTTCACTGTCATCTGCAATTTTGCATGTGTCATGACATGTGAAGTGACACTTCTGGCAGTTGGATAAGTAGTAACCAGTTTTGTTTTCGATCTGTTTTGGGACAGTTACTTCTACTTCATATTCAAAATTCTTGTTTGCCTCCATCTCAGCCTTGTGCTGCTCCAGAGCTGCTCTTGTCTTCTTGATTTCATCCAGTTTTGACAGACCAGCATTGATTTGGGGCTGGAGACCTTCCACAAGCACTTCCAGCTGCTGTCGCTCTTGTAGGACCTCCCGTGTCAGAGTCAAGCTCTTGGTTTCCATCTTGTTAAGGGATTTGAAGAATTTTCTCATGCTGGAAAATCCCATCTTCCAGAACATTTGGTCAAAGTTTTCACAGTCAGAGTCCTTATCCTCATCCTCTGCAGATTGATTATTGATAGCAAACACAGCAGAGTTGTTGAACTTGAAGTGAAGAGGCTCTCCAGACTCATTGGTAGCACAGGGCACCTTAGACGCTTTGATGGCCTCAAGAACAGGAGGTGTTTTCCCATCTGCAAAGGTGACCAGCACAAGGATGTTTTCAGCAATATCCTTCCCAAAAATGGAAAGAATGGAGTCAAAGACATATTTCTGTGTGTGCGTCAGACGGGCAAGTGAAGCCTGTACTACAAAACACACGGCATCAATGCGGTCGATCCCTCCACGAGCTGAAAAGAACTCCTGAATCTTCTTTGTGATCTTCTGGTCATGTGAGATTCCTCTGGTATCACCGAAGCCTGGTGTGTCCACTATGGTCAGAGAATAAGGGACCTGGAAACCATCCATGTAATTGATCTGATATGCCGTGATCTCTGAAGTCTGACTTTCAGCCTGGGATTTCTGCTTCCCTTCATCTATCAGCACAAACCGGAAGTCGTCTTTCCATTCCACTCCCAGAATGTAGTTGATCATGCTGTTTATTAGGGTGGTTTTTCCTGCACCTGTGGCTCCGATCATCATGATGGTCTTGTTCTGTTTTGTGACGTTCTTCCCAAACGTGCTTCTTCTGCAGAATCCATCTCTGTTCTGCCATGTTTCAGACAGGTTGAGTTTAAACATGGGCAGGTTTTCATTGCTTCCATCGGCTATTTTACTGCTACAGTTGTTCTTTATATGATGTGCAACACCTGAGCCCTTTCCATTGCTATGGTCTTTTTTACTGGTTTTCCAAAATGTCCACAATTTGCCGTTCCACATTTTTTTTTATTGTTGTTAACAGCTGACTGACAAAGACTATTTGTCTTCTGGCTTTTTTCTACCTGTTTAAAGGAAAAGGGAATAATTGTACATCAGTTTACAAAAACAGTATACAAAAGAAGTGAGTACAACTCAAATGGCAAATCGAAAACTCCCAATATATGCTTCAATGCAGGATATAAAGTGCTGATGCTTGCACTAATCTATAGGATGCAGGAGAAAATATAAAACTAGCAACATCAACAATGGTTTTGAAATACTGTGCATGTTACAGACTTTAAGATGTTTTAATGCATGAATGAAATGAAATTTCTTTGAGATATGACAGAAGTGTTTATGATAGATACAGGTGCTGGTCATATAATTAGAATATCATCAAAAAGTTGATTTATTTCACTAATTCCATTCAAAACAGTGAAACTTGTATATTATATTCATTTATCACACACGGACTGATATATTTCAAATGTTTATTTCTTTTAATTTTGATGATTATAACTGACAACTAAGGAAAATCCCAAATTCAGTATCTCAGAAAATTAGAATGTTACTTAAGACCAATACAAAGAAAGGATTTTTAGAAATCTTGGCCAACTGAAAAGTATGAACATGAAAAGTATGAGCATGTACAGCACTCAATACTTAGTTGGGACTCCTTTTGCCTGAATTACTGCAGCAATGCGGCGTGGCATGGAGTCGATCAGTCTGTGGCACTGCTCAGGTGTTATAAGAGCCCAGGTTGCTCTGATAGTGGCCTTTAGCTCTTCTGCACTGTTGGGTCTGGCATATCGCATCTTCCTCTTCACAATACCCCATAGATTTTCTATGGGGTTAAGGTCAGGCGAGTTTGCTGGCCAATTAAGAACAGGGATACCATGGTCCTTAAACCAGCTTTGGCATGGTTTGCAGGCGCCAAGTCCTGTTGGAAAATGAAATCTGCATCTCCATAAAGTTGGTCAGCAGCAGGAAGCATGAAGTGCTCTAAAACTTCCTGGTATACGGCTGCGTTGACCTTGGACCTCAGAAAACACAGTGGACCAACACCAGCAGATGACATGGCACCCCAAACCATCACTGACTGTGGAAACTTTACACTGGACCTCAAGCAACGTGGATTGTGTGCCTCTCCTCTCTTTCTCCAGACTCTGGGACCCTGATTTCCAAAGGAAATGCAAAATTTACTTTCATCAGAGAACATAACTTTGGACTACTCAGCAGCAGTCCAGTCCTTTTTGTCTTTAGCCCAGGCGACACGCTTCTGACACTGTCTGTTGTTCAAGAGTGGCTTGACACAAGGAATGTGACAGCTGAAACCCATGTCTTGCATATGTCTGTGCGTAGTGGTTCTTGAAGCACTGACTCCAGCTGCAGTCCACTCTTTGTGAATCTCCCCCACATTTTTGAATGGGTTTTGTTTCACAATCCTCTCCAGGGTGCGGTTATCCCTATTGCTTGTACACTTTTTTCTACCACATCTTTTCCTTCCCTTCGCCTCTCTATTAATGTGCTTGGACACAGAGCTCTGTGAACAGCCAGCCTCTTTTGCAATGACCTTTTGTGTCTTGCCCTCCTTGTGCAAGGTGTCAATGGTCGTCTTTTGGACAACTGTCAAGTCAGCAGTCTTCCCCATGATTGTGTAGCCTACAGAACTAGACTGAGAGACCATTTAAAGGCCTTTGCAGGTGTTTTGAGTTAATTAGCTGATTAGAGTGTGGCACCAGGTGTCTTCAATATTAAACCTTTTCACAATATTCTAATTTTCTGAGATACTGAATTAGGGATTTTCCTTAGTTGTCAGTTATAATCATCAAAATTAAAAGAAATAAACATTTGAAATATATCAGTCTGTGTGTAATGAATTAATATAATATACAAGTTTCACTTTTTGAATGGAATTAGTGAAATAGATCAACTTTTTGATGATATTCTAATTATATGACCAGCACCTGTATATCCAGAAACATCCAGGGTGCGAGCGGTCCTGCTTCTCATGAATCAGAGGATCAGGTGTGTGTGATAAGGAACCTGCCAGCTGATCATTACCACATCATGAAAAAAACTGTCTTTACAGCACATTTGTTCTTTTTTACTTATCAAAAATGTGCTGTGGCAAGAAAAAGGCTGTGAAACACTGCCATAGACTATCTAGTTCTGAAAAAGACATGGTCCAGTGTGTCAGACTTGGCACTGGAAATAGCAATGAAAATCTTATATTTTGTTGATAGCTCAGACAACGCGAAGGACATTGCATAACATAAACCTCTGTGGATACCATCCAAGAATAAAACCTTGCTTGCTCTTCTGCACAAAACTGCCAAGATTAAACTTTTCTAAAGAACATGAAAAGAAGCCTGATGAATACTGCACTGCAAAAAATGCTTTTCTTACTTGGAGTTTTTGTCTAGTTTCTAGTCCAAATATCTAAAAATTCTTAAATCAAGAAGCATTTTCTAGACAAGTAAAAATTATTGTCTTGTTTTCAGAAAAATTAATCACGCAAAATAATCTGCAAAATGTTATAAAATGAGCATATTTTAATGACTAATTTTTATTAACTAACATTAACAAAGACTAACAAATACAGTAACAAATGTATTGCTCATTGTTAGTTCATGTTAGTTAATACATTAACTAATGTTTAACTAATGAAACTTATTGTAAAGTGTTACCGGTATTTTTACATTCACTGTATAATTAAAAACCTTGCTGAAACAGAATATACACTTCTGTTCCAAATTTAGAATTTATATTGATCATGACTTTTGGTTTTTGAAAGAAGATTCTTATATTCACCAAGGCTATCCAAAGTACACCTGAAAACAGTGATATTGTGAAAAATTCTTAAAATGTGAAATACTTTTTTCTGTATTAATATATTTTAAAATCACATTTTCATTATTACTCCAGTCTACAGTGTCTCATGATCATTCAGAAATCAATTAAATATGTTGATTTGCAGAATGTTTCTTATAACAGCTGAAAATGCTGATAAGTATGGAAACTACAATATAAATTCTTTCAGAAGAACATGGAGAACATGATTATTATAAGTAGAAAATCAGAGTGAATACAAAATGTACATAGTTTTTTATGCATTCTATTTTATACTTTACAATTTGGTTTTTGAATCTATTACCTGCAACTACTGCTATACTGTAAAATAATTAAATTCAATTTTAATAATGACAATTTGTTAGGAAAAACAATCAGATTTTTTTTTTAAACTGTACTATACAAGATGTCATTCTGACTTTTAGATTTTTTACATATATGCAGAATAAGCAATATTACAAATCAAAGCAATATTACAAATCAAATATTACAAATCAAATCTTTCTAAATCTTTTATACTAGGAAGGAAATAGACTTACTGTTATTTTGGTTTCCTCTTGAGTCTCCTTTTCATCTGCAGCTGCAGAAAGTTTCTGCGTTGGTTTTTATAGTGCCCAACTGCTGCCCTTCCTGCTGCCCTTCCCCACAAAATAACAAAAAAATAAAAATTCACTTTGTTTTTATTCCAGTAACTGTAAGGCTTTATAAGAAGTGGGCAGGCATTGGCAGACCACTAAAGAACATCAATGTCACATCTATTAGAAAATTCTAAACGGAACAGATTATTAAACGACAACACAATTTAAATAATAAATTAATTAAATATATCAGTGTGCAAAAGATGATGACTAATTTAAGAAATCTAGAGAGAATGTAAAAAAACTGCAACTAGGTGCAGTTTGAAGTATATTGTAGAAGGAATGAATCTGCTTGTGTCATTGCATTCATTAACAGAAGTCTACTCATAATTTAGCACTAGTGTTTTTTGTTGTTGTTTTTTTTTAAATAATGGAACCAGTTCTGAATAGGTTCTCAGATCTTGGTTCCCAAACCTGTCCTCGATATTATACAGGGATTTTGCCCCGGAGGAATGTTTTCATAGTTCCTATAACTATTGCTGGAAGATCCCAGTTTTTTGCATGTTCACATTGCAGAAACTGGGAATGATTTTAGTTCCCTTTTGGGGGACTAAATTAGCTCCTACTTCAAAGTCAGGTATAACCCAGCACAATAGGAACTACCATTGATGTAAGTGTATGCTGATTGGCCAAATGTACGCGAAACACCACCATCCCCTATTTTAAAAAAGCCATGTCAACACACAGTTTAAAGCCTATATATTTACTCCACAAACTAACTCTATGAACATGGAAAACAGTGATAGATGGACAAATGCCGAAGTCCGCAATTCCCAGGCATCTTAATGCTAAGGAGAAAATCTGTGCAAGCCTCAAACCCGGGACTTTGGCGTGGGAGTCGGACGATCTAACAAGGCAACAGCTTCTATCGTCAGTCGCTAGACTGCCTCTTGAGATCAGGGGAGTAAGGTTTTGCACAGCTCTTACTAGCTGGCCTCCGTTAAACATATACCATTTACTTTATTTATTTAACAGTTCTATCTAATAATGTTATCAGTTGCTGCCCAAGAACTGTTCAACTTCAAAGTTCACATTTAGCTAAGTACAGTTAAAATCTCCAGATGTTGTAACGCATGGTTGCTGGCAAACATACGAAGAAGATGAAAGGTAATTCCAATACAAAGTTTAATGACAATAATTCAGGAACAGGTAGCAACACACACGAGACATACGAGACCAGACACTGAACTGAAAACAAGCAGGAACTGATATACACAGAGCAGAAGATGAACTAATGATGAACAGCTGTGAGGGTGTTAGTGTCCGTGGTGACTGATGAGTGGAGAGAACTTAGAACAAAGGAACATGTGACGAATGAAAACCAAAACAAACAGAACATGACGGTGACAGTGTGACAGTACAGGGTTCTGGAGGTGGACGAAGTGATGGTGTTGGTGGAGTGGTGAAGGTAGAACGACGATCCCCTGGCGGCATTGGTGGTGGACAGCCGATGGTGCAGACCCAGAGCCTGGCAGTGACGACAGCCTATGGTGGAGACGAGGGAGGGAGGGACCAAGGTGTAGATAGGACTGTGTAGATAACTGGTCTCGGAGGCCTAGGCGATGTCACAGCGACGACTGTCGGAGGAGGAGCCAGATCACCCAAGGACTGAGACGAAGCTGGTGTGAGCGCAAACTGAGGCGAGTCCAAAGGAAGGGAGGAGCCCGCTGCAGATCTGCAAGTCTGTGGCGGAGGTGGTGGGACAAGGCCGAGGGTTTCTGGTGGAGCCGGAGGTGGGAGGAGCCAAGGCAGAGCTGCCAAGTCGACGGGCCGAGATGGAGGGAGGCGATCAGAGGCTGGAGGTGGAGCCACAGGATCCACTCGCTCAGGCGCTGATGGAGGTTATGCAACCTGAGGCTCGACATCCCAGCATGGCGAAACCGAAGATGGTGAAGGGCGGCAAACCTGTAGCAGAGGCGGGGCTGGAGGACTGGCTGGGAAGGTTGGCGACGGAGGCAGAAGGAGACCTGGAAGGTTAGGATGTAGAGTATAGTCCATGCCAGTCTCTGTGCTGTTAGAAAGCAGCGATGAATGTTGAGAAACAGGGTGGAGTGGTTAACAATACCTTTGCGCTGAAGTCTATCAGCCAGTCCTCTGTTTGTGTCTCCACCAGAATCCCCTCAGCCACAGATGGTACAGGCTCACCTCCCTGATCAGATACGCTGGGGGGCTCCTCTTCTGGGGCGGGGGTCCGCACTGTCCACTTGTCCTTGAGGTCTGGCTGACGCATCGCGGCGTGTGGTAGCTTCATCTGCGGGGGGCTCACGTGATCCTTCCATGGTCACAGGTGGTGAAATGGGCTCTGGGTCCGGCTGTATTCTGGACTGGGGATTGATGCTCTTCAGACACTAGATGATGGCTTCGAAAACGAATCCATAATTGGTCCGGTCTTCTGTAATGTGTGGTCGCTGGCAAACCGACGAAGAAGATGAAAGGTAATTCCAATATTTAAAGTTTAATGACAATAATTCAGGAACAGGTAGCAATACACACATAAAACGTATGAGACCGGGTACTGAACTGAAAACAAGCAGGAACTGATATACACAGAGCAGAAGATGAACTAATGATGAACAGCTGTGATGGTGAGTTAGTGTCCGTGGTGACTGATGAGTGGCGGGAACTTAGAAAAAAGTAACACGTGCGATAAATGAAAAACAAAACAAACAGCACATGATGGTGACAGTGTGACGAATGTGTTCTTGATCCGCCCCTTTTATCGAGGATGCATTAGGAAGTGACTTGTGTGGACTTAAAACAGCCAGGTATCCCAGAATGCATCTAGCATCAACCAGCAAGCGTCAATAGTGGAGGAGAAAACCTGCAGTTTTAAAAATATTGTGTCACAAACTGTAGTTTTAAGCATTTTTCAGGTGAGAATGTAGTCGTTTAAAGCTCAAATCTAAAATGTGTTCTGATGCTTTCGGAGTTGTGAGATCCAGGCGATCACCGGGCGCTCAGTGCTCATGTACCCATTCGAGAACAGCCTTACCTCGGCTAGTCCTTCTACCGTTTGCCACTGGCTTTGATGTCAGTGGCTGTGTGTCTGATGTCTGTAGTGGTTAAACTTGAGATATAATTCGTCTTGTGTATATCTTATGGGCAATCTTTGCTCTCATTGATCTATAATTTGCTCCTGGGCATATAGTTTTAGCTGAGGGTAAAGTGAAGTTTCACAACTTTATATATTTATACATACAATTGTAGGGTATTGACTTTGTGCATTTGACTGAAGTGTTTGCTTGTTTTTATTTCCTTTTGTAAAAGTAAAAGCTTTTTAGACTTTATAATTATACTTTTATTATAGATTCTATTGTTCATTAAAACTGACATTTAACAAAATGAGACAAGATTGTGTTTTATTTCAATTTTGTGATAGAAACATATACATACAGCTAAGAGTATATGCACATAGTGCCTGACCCACTTGTTATGGTTCATGTTTTTAAAGTGAAATCAAAAAGAGGCAGTGTTGTGTTTTCTTCTTGCCAATGGTAGGGAAAGAATTAATATCAATATATTATATCTTAGATTGTTTCGCTTTCACTTTTCCTGTAAATACAAGGCTTTATATGAACTGATTAACTAACAGGCTTTTCACTTTCACTTTCCTGTTCCAGTAAATGGGAGGCTTTTTATGAAAGGGCTTACAAACAACCAACTATAAGATCCTGACACTGGACTTCCCCCAGCAGCACACATATTATACGTCTCCTTTATCTGACACAATATCAGCAGAGGATGATTAATCAACTCCAGAAAGTGCATTACCATATTCATTTTCTACATACCAGACTTTATTTCTGTCTTACGTCAACAAAAGTATGTTTTACTAAATATCATTACTATCACTAGTATCTTTTGATACTGCTTTCCCTAAATTTCAACTAAAACCTTTTCATGTAAGTAGTAATAGGACAAAGGAAACAAAGGTTTCAGTTTAGTGTCAAATGGATTTTTTTTTTTTTTTTACCGGATTGATTTCTCATGAAAAGTTCAAGAAACATGGATTCTTAAATGATAAAAATGTAGATCTTTATTGAATAGTTTAATGGTTAAAAATCCTCTAATGCAATAAAGCAAGCATAAAAGGATTCAATAAAGGCAAACAGCAACAAATCAAATTTATGCAGTTTTGCTGATAAGGTGAACATACACTATATTGCCAAATGTATTAGGACACCCCTCAAAGTCATTGAATTCAGGTGTTCCAATCACTTCCATGGCCACAGGTGTATAAAATCAAGCAGCTAGGCATGCAGACTGCTTCTACAAACATTTGTGAAAGAATGGGTCACTCTCAGGAGCTCAGTGAATTCAAGCGTGGTACCGTGATAGGTTGCCACCTGTGCAATAAGTCCATTCGTTAAGTCCAGCTGTTAGTGGTATCATAACAAAGTGGAAGCAATTGGGAACAACAGAAACTCAGCCATGAAGTGGTAGGCCACGTAAAAATCACAGAGCGGGGTCAGCGGATGCTGAGGCGCACAGTGCGCAGAAGTCGCCAACTTTCTGCAGAGTCAGTAGCTACAGACCTCCAAACTTCATGTGGCCTTCAGATTAGCTTAAGAACAGTGCGTAGAGAGCTTCATGGAATGGGTTTCCATGGCCGAGCAGCTGCATCCAAGCCTTACATCACCAAGTGCAATGCAAAGCGTCGGATGCAGTGGTGTAAAGCACGGCGCCACTGGACTCTAGAGCAGTGGAGACGTGTTCTCTGGAGTGACCAATCACACTTCTCTGTCTGGCAATCTGATGGACGAGTCTGGGTTTGGTGGTTGCTAGGAGAACAGTACTTGCCTGACTGCATTGTGCCAAGTGTAAAGATTGGTGGAGGAGGGATTATAGTGTGGGGTTGTTTTTCAGGAGTTGGGCTTGGCCCCTTAGTTCCAGTGGAAGAACTCTTAATGCTTCAGCATACCAAGACATTTTGGACAATTTCATGCTCCCAAATTTGTGGGAACAGATTGTGGATGACCCCTTCCTGTTCCAACATGACTGCACACCAGTGCACAAAGCAAGGTCCATAAAGACATGGATGAGCGAGTTTGGTGTGGAGGAACTTGACTTGCCTGACCTCAACCCGACAGAACACCTTTGGGATGAATTAGAGCGGAGACTGCGAGCCAGGCCTGACCTCACAAATGCGCTTCTAGAAGAATGGTCAAAAATTCCCATAAACACACTCCTAAACCTTGTGGAAAGCCTTCCCAGAGGAGTTGAGGCTGTTATAGCTGCAAAGGGTGGGCGAACTCCATATTAAACCCCACGGATTAAGAATGGGGTGTCATTAAAGTTCATGTGCACGCAAAGGCAGGCGTCACAAAATTGTACAATAATTTTAAGCTCAGAACTATCATAGATAATGGTAGCACTTTATTTTACAGTCTTGTTCCCTGTGTAAATACTATGTACTTATTATAGTACTTGCAATAACTGGGTAATAACCAGGTACTAGACCTGAACCTACCCCTAAACCTAACCTTAACTTATGTAGTTACTGTATATTACCCAGTACTTTCATAGGTAAGTACACTGTAAGTAAATGTAAGTGCTTGTCCTACAAAATAAAGTCTAACCACTGAGGCTCATTCTTGTGTTACACAGCACGTTTGAGCAGGTTCATTCTCTCACTTCAAGCAAAAATGGTTGATCAATGTTTATATGTGAAATTGTGATTAAAAGCCTAACTTCAATCTGTTCATCATCTCAAGAAATCAAATCTCTTCAGGAAAAAAAAAGTGAAAGGCTTCTCTCCAGTGTGAACTCTCATGTGGCCTTCAAAACTTTCATTTCGGATAAACGTTTTTCCACACTGTTGGCAGAAGTAGGGGTGTCTCTAAGTAACTTTAAGACTGCCTTTTTTTAAACTCTTTCCACACTGAAATTCTTTCCACACTTCCAGAGTTCCAAATAAGATTTCATGAGCACCAAATCAGCAAATTAGGAAGATTCCAGTCGCAATTCCACAAATGTACCACATGTGTGAAGACAGTGATCTCCGAGCTGCACCAAGTGGACTTCTACGCTAGCACCACTGACCTGTGGTCCAGTCGTACGACTGAGCCCTACATGAGCTTTACCATTCACTTTCTTTCACTTGCTACCGTTCATGACGGTTTTCTATATCAAATGCTGTTATAAAAATTAATTATAATATTGCAATGTTATTTCACCCTGTATGTCCTTGTTTTGTTTTTTCTTCACTTTTCAGAAAATGCTGTTAAAGGTGATGAGCGCATTACTCAAGCTGTTGGTCTTTGCAAAAAGTTCGAGGGACATTTCTCCCACAGCTGGAAGGAGAAGATGGCCCTGAAAGAAGCACAAAAAGAGCACAACCTCCCAGAGCACTGACAGAATGCCCTACAAGGTGGGGATCGAGACAGAAAATGATTCAGAGAGTTTTGGAGCAGCAGCGGGCCATGTCAGCAGACAGAAAGTCAAGACATTTGGTTCCATCTTGGCAGGACCTAGATGTACTTGAGTCTATAAACCAGGCATTGCAGCCAATGCAAGAATTTACAGATGCTCTGTCAGGTGAAAGTTATGCAAGCGTTTCGTATGTGAAACCTGTACTTCACTTGATGAACACCTCAGTTCTTGCTGCAAAGGAAGAAGACAGTGATTTAACAAAGTTCATAGAGATGACGATTACATGAACACCAAGTATGACAACCCAGCAACTCAAGAACTTCTGGACATGACCTGCTTTATGGACCCCAGATTAATCAGCAATGATGAGGTGTCAGACATCAGAGCCAGGGTAAATGGTAATATGACAATAATAAGTGATAAAATAGTGCACTATAACTAGATTTGATTACAATAATTAATTTATTTTCTATATTAGGAGTAAAGCCTAAGTAATCAAGTTCACCAGGGCATGGGTCTATCAGATGTCATCCTAAAAAAGGGCAAAAAAAAAATCCCTGGGCAGTTTCTTCAAGACATCCCCAGCTCCGTCATCTATGGTACCATCGCACACTGTGGAGGCTGAACTGAACAGCTACTTGGTGTCTCCCACCATAGACAGTGAGATGGACCCTCTCTGAGTAAACTAGTCAAGAAGTATCTCTATATACCTGCAACAAGTTCACCTTCAGAGACTTTTTAGTACATCAGGAAATGTTGATATGCCAGCGCACATGTTTAAAACCTACCAAAGTCAATATGCTAGTTTTCCTGGCATACAAATTTAAAGGAACACTCCACTTTTTTTGAAAACAGGCTCATTTTCCAACTCCCCTAGAGTTAAACAGTTGAGTTTTACCGTTTTCGAATCCATTCAGCCGATCTCCGGATCTGGCGGTACCACTTTTAGCATAGCTTAGCATAGTTCATTGAATCTGATTAGACCATTAGCATCTCGCTCAAAAATGACCAGAGAGTTTTGATATTTTTCCTAATTAAAACTACTTGACTCTTCTGTAGTTACATCGTGTACTAAGACCGACGGAAAATGAAAAGTTGTGATTTTCTAGGCCGATATGGCTAGGAACTATACTCTCATTCCGGCGTAATAATCAAGGAACTTTGCTGCCGTACCATGGGTGCAGCAGGCGCAATGATATCACGCAGCGCCTGTGACCCCCTGCTTGCACAGGGAGCGTGCCTTGCAACCATGGAGACATTTGTGAGAGACGCTGCGTAATATCATTGCGCCTGCTGCACCCATGGTACGACAGCAAAGTTCCTTGATTATTACGCCGGTATGACAGTATAGTTCCTAGCCATATCGGTCTAGAAAATCGCAACATTTCATTTTCCGTTGGTCTTAGTACACGATGTAACTACAGAAGAGTCAAGTTTTAAATAGGAAAAATATTGAAACTCGTTGGTCATTTTTGAGCGAGACGCTAACGGTCTAATCAGATTCAATGAACTATGCTAAGCTATGCTAAAAGTGGTACCGCCAGACCCGGAGATCAGCTGAATGGATTCGAAAACGGTAAAACTCAACTGTTTAACTCTAGGGGAGCTGGAAAATGAGCCTATTCTCAAAAAAAGTGGAGTGTTCCTTTAAGGCTTGTACACTTTATGTTTAATAGTTTTTTTTTTTTTTGTTGTTTAACAATATTTTTATATATATATATTAAAAAATATATAAGCAAGGAAATATTTTGTTTAAAAGATGCTCTTGTTTCAAGATGCTCTTGATGATTGCATGGTTACATGTGAATAAAAAAAGTAATGTTTGAGAGTAATGCATTTTTGTGTGTGTTTGCAGGTCTATGGTAACAGCAAACCAGAAATCAGAATATCTGCCGAGGTTTTCAGTTACTCATAGTGTTTTAAAGTCAAAATGTTTGCACCTTGACATAGTTTTTTTTTTTTAGCCTGAACTAGATTTAATTAGATAAGAAGAATTTCTATTACCTGTTTATTTTAGTATGATCATTACATATATAATTTTTTTTTTTTTTTTAAATCGCTAATAAAAACAGCATTTTTTCTAGGGAAATGATATTGCAAGAAATATCGTAATTGCAATACTCAACAACAATATTGCATATTATCTGTAACGAATCGTCACACAGGCTGGGATCCATTTGCATGTTTTATTGAATAAGAGCGTGGTCGTACAGGCAGGGTCAAACAGGAGCAGACAAGTACCAAAGGGACAGGCAGAATCGAGGTCGGGAAACAGGCAGGGGTACGGGACAGGCAGATATCACTCACAGAACAGAACACAAGGCAGGGGTCAAAGGCAGGCAGCAGAGAGTCGTGGACGGGTAACAAACAGGATCAGCAACAGGTAATCAGACAGGGTAACAACGCTCAGAAATGTTCACAGAAGCAAAACAAGACTTCGCAATGAACTATGGTAAGTGGGAGAGCTTTATAGTCCGGGTAATGAGGAACAGCTGACGTGGTGATCAGTCCAAGGCACGGGGTTGTGGGAAATGTAGTGTGTATGCGGGTGTGTGTGTCAGTACTCAGGAGACGGCTCCCTCCAGTGGCCAGAGGAGGGAACCACGGAGCTCGTCTCCGTGACATTATCCCAGTATCGTGCAGCCTTATTTGTAATGTATATTTTATTCATAAAGTGCAGTTATTTTACATTTGATTAACAGTTTCTGTACCTGAATACCTGAAAATCTTAAAACATTGTTTATTTCAATCGTATCTTTGTTCTTTTTAAATTACTAAGTGTTTACTTGTCTTTAATAAAGGTTGAAATTTATATTAGTTAGGCTAGTATTTTTTGCTATGGTGTTTTTATAAGCTCCTTGGGTAAATGTTCTTTAGCCAATTGTTTTTGTTCATGATATTCAGCTACAATTAAATGTTTTGCAATAAGACTTGGATATCATTCACATTTATTCATTAAAATCCAAACCACACCCAACCCCATGTAGGAGAGCTGTAAATTAAGAGTAATGACTGCCAACCACAGCTGCCAGTATTTCCTGGTATTTTATAGGACAATCTTTTACAGTGTAGCCTCAAAAAATAAAAAAAATAAAAAATAAATAAATAAATAAATTATCCGAATATTAACAATTATTTCATATTATTTCCAATTTTTCCATATTTTGCAACTGTGTTCATGCTGTCTTAATGTTACGTTAAAAACGTTGTGTCTGTTGAGATAGAATTTAACTAACATTCCTTTTCCTTGCAGGATTAACATTTATATGCTTTTGAAACCTAAGTGTCCTCAAACCTTGGGCCTAAGTCAGTGTGTGTCTGAATCATATCTGAATATAACAAAAGGGGAAATGAAACTTAGGGACAGCTGGACAACTATCTAAATATAATAGCCCCATGATATTGAGTAACCAAGGAACTAATAAACACATGATTTGGGCAGATCTTGCTTTACCTAGTAACAGAAGGGTTTGACATATGAAGAAGATATGCTCCTATCCTATATAAACTCTTGCTGGTGGGATTCTCTGTGATTGATACGAGGTCCTCCGGTCGTGATTAAAGCTTACCCTAAGGCATAGTCTGGAGTCTGTTTGGTTTTTGCTGCGCAGTGGACTTGACGCTAGAGAATCTGACTTCCACACTCAAGTGATAGTGTTTAGTGGAGCACGAAAGACCTTATTAAGGTACGCTTAGTCGAGTATAAATTCATAGGTGTCTGGGACACCCGGTTTAACTTTAGTCAGGTGCGTAGAGGCAAATCTACCACACTGTCAAATGAAGGAAGGCTGTTGGATTTTCCAATGCTGACAATAAGGAAGGTAAAACAAATAACATGTTAATTCTTTATCTGAATGAATAAAGCTGTAATTAATGTCATTAAATCGTGAGTCTGTTTTGATTTAATGGTCAGAAGCTGTTCTACATGACAAATGAAATCACAAACATGACATTTGTAAATAAATTCATTTTATAAATACAATTTATTAATAAGTAATATAATTTTGTCAAATAAAACCTCTTTAATTGCGACACTCTTCAAAATTATCATTAATTTCTGTAGATCTGGACATTTTAATAAGGATCAAATGACTGAGTTCAGCTTTGAGAATGAAACCAACCTGTTTGTTCCTCAGTTTCTTCATGTTTCACTCTGAAGGTTTCTTCAATCTTCACTTCTTTAATCTCCTCTTTAATAAACGCCATCTTTATAACAGTGTTTCACGTGGATCTCAGTCGCTTCACCAGGAGTTTTTCTGTGTTTGGACACTCTGTCATGATTAAGATGAGAATAATTAACAGAAAGAAAAACACTCAAAACTAAATCTCTGAGTGTGTCTCAATCAGATCTAGTTCAGTAGTTCAGTGCACTGGTGAGAGAGTCAGATTGAGAGTTAATGGACTTAAATGATCTGATTAGAATAAAAACACTCAAAACTAGCACTACAAATTAATAAAAGAACACAAAATAGTTTAGTGGGTTCATATTTAGACACTTATGCTTTACACTTATTGATTTGTAGATTATATTAAATAGATTATACTTTCATCAAAATATTTGCAGCTGGTTATTAGTAAAAAAGTTGTCATTGCACACATTTGTTGTTCTCGTTGCATTTACACTGTTTGACCAGCAGTTGTCATCAATGTTTGAGGTGAAACTCTTGAGTTTCGAGAAGCTCCGTTTCTCTTATCAGTAGCTGGATTCATGTTTATGATAAACTGATTCACGATATAGGTAACTGTAAAATTGCCTGAATAGTTTGCATTGATTCAAACACTTTAAATGCTTAAAACAAACCTTTCTTCAGAAGTCACAGCAGATGCAGGAGCGCAGCGCAGCCTTGTGATGTCATATATCCACTCCACAATAAAAGTCCCGTTCAAGAAGTGCATAGAAATTGACATTCAAATAATAGAACATATATCATATTTAAACGCATGTTGGTCAGTGAAATGCAAAAAAATAATTACCAAAGAAAGAAAGAGTTTGAACCAAATCTAATATGGGAGATTCTGTTAATTATCCTCTTACGCTCGTCAGTAAGAAGTAAAAATAAATGAATAAATAAATAAATCCTTAAATTGGACAGAGTTAAACTAAAGCACTGACATCACAGAGTTTACCGGCATTATAATAAAGACGTGTGAATGGTATCTTACTGGCAAAAATATGGAACAGCTTGTGTGAACAGCACATTTGTGTAATTACCGGAAACATCGTTCTGGTAATTTTATGGTAATTTACCAGGATTACAGTGTGAAAGGGTTTACATGTTCAAGGAATTTAGTTATCAGGTGAGATCGCGAGAGTTTGCT
The DNA here is from genome assembly GCF_019924925.1 of Ctenopharyngodon idella. Lineage (NCBI taxonomy): Eukaryota > Metazoa > Chordata > Actinopteri > Cypriniformes > Xenocyprididae > Ctenopharyngodon > Ctenopharyngodon idella. The sequence goes on from NC_067223.1 coordinate 26,206,390, forward strand.
CATACGATTAAATGCCATCACTGAGGAAACATCGCATCATCTCTTGTGATTGATTCTCCCTGTTTATCCTCAGGTATCGGATCACTAAAGTGATTATAAAGTATTTCGAAAACGAGTATGAATGTTAAGAACATGTGTATGTAATAGTAGAAAAAGACTAAAAGTTTTACTAAGTGTGTTAGTGCGTGTTTATGCGCGGAGCACATGGTCGTTGGGCTGCGTAACGTTAATGTGATTTTCGCCATGTGGAAAAACTAATTGGCCTAACGTTTTATATATATAATATGTGTATCAGGGGCGTTTCCTCCGAGGAGGCAAGAGAGGCAGTGCCTCCTCAAAAAAAATAGGATGAGAAATTAATCCATATTACATATAAAACAACACAAATATTACAAATTATGACATTAAAAAGAGCGCAAGTCACTCGTATTTCTTAAGGAACACTGCCCAACAGCGACACCTGCAGGTAAAGTTACAGCAGGAGTCATGCCTCCCTTTCTGCTCGTAGAAAACCATCAGACCCCCTATATGTTTTATTCACTGATGGTGAAAAGAATGAGAAATGTTTAGAGAATTTTTTGCGTATAGTTATAAGTTAATATATTCGCAACAAAAAGTAAAAAAAAAATATATATATATATTATTACTGTGACCAACCTGTATGTGAATATGAGTTATGTGTGTTTAACGTGAAAATCATACGAGTAAACACGATCACTGAGGAAACATCGGATCATCGTGTCCGGACCGCTTCCGACGTACCGACGTGGACATGAAAGGTTCAGTAGATTATTTGCTTTAAATGAATGGTTAATGTCTTGGTGTACTGAACAGAAGCTGCTCTTTATAAATAATTGGAATCTTTTCTGGGAGCGACCTAGGCTCTTCCGTGCTGATGGCCTGCACCCCAGCAAAATCGGAGCTGATCTTCTGTCGGAAAACATCACCAAGACACTTCGCACCGTATGACTAGTAAGTCAAACCTCAAATCACAGTCTGTGTTCTACCCACTTAATTGATAGAAATGTGAGTGTAATACAGTCTATAGAAACTGTGTCTATTCCCCGAATAGTGAGGTTCAACTATAAAAATAAAGGATCTAGAAAAAATCTGATCGTGATCAAACCAGAAATTCGCAAAATTACCGAACAAAAACAATTTCTAAAGCTAGGGCTACTAAACATTAGATCGCTGACACCTAAGGCGGTTATTATAAATGAAATGATCACAGATAATAGTCTTGATGTAATTTGCCTTACTGAAACATGGCTTAAACCAAATGATTATTTCGGTCTTAATGAGTCTTGTCCACCTGGCTACTGTTATAAAAATAAATGCCGTCCGGTTGGCCGTGGCGGTGGCGTTGCAACAATCTATAGAGAGATTCTTAACGTTACCCAGAAAACAAACTACAGGTTTAACTCATTTGAAATTCACGTGCTAGACGTTACACTCTCAGATATAAATAAAAAGTCGCTACTATCTCTTGCTTTGGCTACTGTTTATAGACCTCCAGGGCCTTATGTTGATTTGCTAAAAGAGTTTGCAGACTTTCTCTCAGACCTATTGGTCAACGTTGATAAAGCGCTGATTGTTGGAGATTTTAACATTCATGTAGATAATACAAATGATGCGTTAGGGGCTGCGTTTACAGATTTACTAAACTCCTTTGGGGTCAAACAAAACATCACTGGACCCACTCACCGTCTTAATCATACACTAGATTTAATTATATCACATGGAATCAATCCTACTGATATACAAATTCTACCGCAAAGTGACGATATCACTGATCATTACCTTGTAACATGCGTACTGCATACTGCTGATATTTGTCAAATTGCGCCACGATATCGACTAGGTAGAACAATTCTTCCGACAACTAAAGATAAATTCACAAATAAACTGCCTGATCTGTCTCACCTGCTCATTGTACCCAAACACACAAATGATCTTGAGAAAATTACTAGCAGTATGTGCACCACTTTCACTAGTACATTAGATACTGTTGCACCGATGAGATTAAAAAAGGTTAGAGAGAAAAATACTGTACCATGGTACAACAATATTACTCACGCTATCAAAAGAGAAACTCGTAATCTAGAACGCAAATGGAGACAAACTCGTTTAGAGGTCTTTAGAATCGCGTGGAAAGACAGCTCGTCCCGTTATAGAAAGACTCTAAAAGCAGCCAGGGCCGAGCATCTCCGCAAACTCATAGAAAATAACCAAAACAATCCAAGGTTCTTGTTTAGTACAGTGGCTAGATTAACAAATAAACAGACATCACCAGAACAAAACATTTCATTACAGTTTAGTAGCGATGACTTTATGAATTTCTTTACTGAAAAAATCGAAAGCATCAGAAATACGGTTGTAAATGTACAACCCTTGACAGAGTTTTATGATTCAGCCTCAATTATCATCCCTCAAGAACAGTTGCAGTGCTTTACAACTATAGGACAGGAAGATCTAAATAAACTTATCACAGCGTCTAAACCAACAACATGTTTATTAGATCCAATACCCACTAAACTACTGAAAGAATTGTTACCTGTAGCAGAAGAGCCTCTTCTCAATATTATTAACTCGTCTTTATCTCTAGGTCACGTTCCAAGACCGTTCAAGTTAGCAGTTATTAAGCCTCTCATTAAGAAACCACAATTAGATCCAAATGTATTGGCAAATTACAGACCCATTTCAAATCTTCCATTTATATCGAAAATATTAGAAAAAGTGGTGTCGGTCCAATTGTGCTCCTTCCTGCAAAAAAATGCTATCTATGAAAAATTTCAGTCAGGATTCAGGTCTCGTCATAGCACAGAAACTGCGCTCGTTAAAATTACAAATGACTTACTTCTAGCTTCTGACCAAGGCTGTATCTCTGTCACGAATGTGGCTCCCTCGGCCCTTCCTCCGGACCACCGGAGGGAGCCATCACCGGAATACTGATCAGTTCTCATTCGGACTACGTTTCCCATGGGCCCTCATTCCTGGGACTGATTGCACACACACCTGCACCGCATCACACTCACACTATTTAAGACACACACACACACTCACACATCGCGAAGTCTTGATTTGCCTTGGTGATCATTTCTGAGCGTTTTTCTGTGGACTGTTTACCTGTTATCGATTGGACTGTTTATTCCCTGCGACCCTTTGCTGCCGACCCTGATCTTTGCCTGTTTCCTGGACTGTGAATGTTTTGCTGCCTGCCCTGATCCTTGCCTGTACCCTGATTCTGTTTGTCTGCCGCCTGCCTCGACCATTGCCTGTTACTGTTTTTGCCTCTGCCTTTGCCCTGTCTACTCTGTAAGTACTTTTAATAAACTAGCTGCAAATGGATCCACATTCTGTCGACCCATCATTACAGAAGACTTCGCCACACAGTGATCCAGCAGCCCTCATGCAGATTTCATCTGAATTAACTGCCCAGGCCAACCAGCTGGCGGTGCATCAACATCAACTCAACCGCTTAACTTCCCTTACTGAAGAGCTGGTGAAGACGCTTCAAGACCTCCGATTCAGTCCTGCCGAAACCGCCACGCCGCCGCCCGCTGCTCCCGCCAATCCAGGCTTCGCGGCCTCTCCTGCAGTCAATCCTCGCCTAGCGCTCCCAGAAAAGTTCGACGGCACTCCAGCCAGATGTAAGGGGTTCCTTCTCCAATGTTCCCTGTTCATCAACCAGCAACCGTCCCTGTACCCCACCGAATCCAGTCGGATATCGTTTGTGTGTTCCTTGCTCACCGGCAAAGCACTGGATTGGGCCACCGCGGTGTGGAGGGATGACAACCCCGTGTTTTCCACTTTTCAAGATTTCTTGCGAAACTTTAAAGAAGTCTTTGAACATCCCGAAGGAGGCAGAAGCGCTGGCGATCAGTTACTTTCTCTCAGCCAAGGTAAACAAACAGCAGCCGAGTACGCGCTGATATTTCGTACTCTGGCCGCTCAAACGAACTGGGTTGAGGACACTCTAAAGCTGTTGTTCCGAAGGGGCCTAACACTGGAACTGCAGGCCGAACTCGCATGCCGGGATGAGGGAAGTTCGCTCAACGCTTTCATTGAACTTGCCATTCACATTGACAACCTGCTACGAACCCGACACCCCGTCCGGCAATCCTCCTCAGCCAGTCCCGCTCTGGAACCCATGCAACTTGGCTATACCCCACTACCTCCCGAAGAGAGAGAAAGGAGACGACAACGACACCTGTGTCTCTACTGCGGCCAGGCTGGCCATGTCAAGATCAATTGCCCCGTACGACCTCAGTCTTCCAATTCCAAAGCGGTGAGTTCTCCTCATCACTCTAACTACTCTTCCAACTGCTTCAAAATCCCAATTCAAATTACCGTTCATGGCAAAAATCTATCCACTCACGCCCTACTGGATTCTGGAGCCGCTGGGAATTTCATGTCAGATTCATTCATCAAAGATCATAACATCCCTCTAACAGACTGTAATTCCCTGTTAACAGTGGAGGCGCTAGATGGGAAGCCCATCGGTGGAGGCAGAGTAGTCCATATCACCGCCGAGCTCACTTTGCAAGTAGGAGCTCTTCACCATGAACAAATCCGCTTCTATGTTATTCACTCACCCAACAACTCAGTGATCCTTGGTCTACCGTGGCTCAGAACCCATAACCCTCACGTTTCCTGGAAAGATGGCCAGATTGTGCAATGGGATGCTAACTGCCATAAAGGTTGCTTGAAACAAATCACCCCTCTGCCAGTTCAAACTGCTTCACTCCACGATTCTGACACCGGAAAACTTAACATACCCGAAGTATACGCTGATCTGGCTGTGGCATTCAGTAAAAACAAATCCACTGAGCTACCTCCTCATCGTCCCGGTGACTGTGCCATCGACCTGCTGCCTGGTACCACGCCTCCCAAGGGCAGGATCTTCCCCCTGTCACAACCCGAGTCGGCAGCAATGAAAACCTACATTGAGGAGGAACTAGCCAAAGGGTTTATCCGCCCGTCCACATCACCAGCAGCATCAGGGTTCTTCTTCGTGAAGAAAAAAGACGGCGGGTTAAGGCCCTGTATTGATTACCGTGGATTAAATGACATCACCGTCAAGTTCCGGTACCCCTTGCCTTTGGTTCCTCCAGCCCTTGAACAACTCAGACAAGCCGCATACTTCACCAAGCTGGACCTCCGTTGTGCATACAACTTAATCCGCATCAGAGAGGGGGACGAATGGAAGACAGCCTTTTCCACAGCCACTGGTCACTACGAGACCCTCGTCATGCCGTTCGGGCTGTCCAACAGTCCCTCTGTTTTCCAGTCCTTCATTAACGACGTCTTCCGTGACATGCTCAATCGCTGGGTCATAGTCTACATAGATGACATCCTCATCTATTCCAACTCTTTTGAGGAACATGTTCAGCACGTACGGGCAGTACTTCAAAGACTGATACAACACAGACTATATGCAAAAGCTGAGAAATGCGAATTTCACCAAACCTCCACAACCTTTCTGGGTTACGTTATCAGCCGTGAGGGCGTGGCCATGGATGACAGTAAGGTGAGGGCGGTACTGGATTGGCCACAACCTCGCACACTGAAGGAATTACAACGGTTCTTGGGGTTTGCCAACTTCTACAGGCGATTCATACGGAACTTCAGCGGCGTTGCAGCCCCGTTAACGTCCATGACCAAGCGGCAGTCCTCACGTCTCACCTGGTCCTCTGAAGCAGTACAGGCTTTCCAGGAGCTAAAGGAGCGTTTCACTTCAGCACCCATTCTCCGTCACCCAGACCCTGAGCTCCCTTTCATTGTAGAAGTGGACGCCTCCAGCACGGGCATAGGGGCCGTCCTTTCTCAGCGCCAAGGTAACCCAGAGAAGATGTACCCGTGTGCCTTTTATTCTAGAAAAATGTCGGCGGCTGAACGTAATTACGATGTGGGCAATCGGGAATTACTGGCTATGAAGGCAGCACTGGAGGAGTGGCGTCACTGGCTGGAGGGAGCAAAACATCCGTTCACCATTCTCACAGACCATAAAAACCTGGAATACCTGCGTTCCGCCAAGCGTCTAAATCCACGGCAAGCTAGATGGGCCTTGTTCTTCACACGCTTCCAGTTCTCGGTAACTTATAGACCAGGCTCTAAGAACACCAAGGCAGACGCGCTGTCACGGCAGCATGAGGAGGTGGAACGGACAGAGAACACAGAGAATATAATCCCTGACACTTTACTGCTTGCTCCAGTTCAATGGGACATTATCACAGAGATCACACATGCTAACGAACAGACCGCTCCTCCTCCAACATGCCCACCTGATCGCACCTACGTCCCAGCACAGCTCCGAAATAGGCTACTTCATCATGTGCACGACTTCCCAAGCTCAGGTCACCCAGGTGTCACAGCCACCTTCCACCTGCTACAAAACCGGTTCTGGTGGGACTCTATGCTAACCGACACCTCCCGCTTCATCTCTAACTGCTCACTCTGTCAGACCACCAAAGCATCACATCAAGCGCCAGCCGGTTTGTTGCAACCGCTACCCATTCCCCAACGTCCCTGGTCTCATATCGCCATTGACTTCGTCACTGATCTCCCAGAATCCCAGGGCCACACCACCATTCTCACCGTCATCGACCGTTTCTCAAAAGCCTGCAGACTCATACCACTGGCCAAGCTCCCCACAGCATTCGAAACGGCCGAGCTTCTCTGCAATTATGTGTTTCGATTCTATGGACTACCCGAGGACATTGTGTCAGACAGAGGCCCACAGTTCACATCTCGAGTCTGGTCCTCCTTTTTCAAAAACCTCAATATCAATGTCAGCCTCACTTCAGGGTACCATCCAGAATCCAATGGCCAGACAGAGCGCATGAACCAGGAATTAACACGTTTTCTACGCACCTACTGCCAACGCAACCAGACGGACTGGAGTCGTTATCTGCTCTGGGCAGAGTATGCCCAAAACTCCCTACAAAAACCTGCCACTGGTGTCACGCCCTTTCAATGCGTCTTGGGCTTCCAGCCTCCATTATTTCCTTGGTCTGGGGAACCATCCAATCTACCATCTGTCACTGAATGGATGCAAAGAAGCGAGGAAACCTGGGACCAAGCTCATCAGCACTTACAACGCGCCGTAAGAAGGCAGGAGATGCAGGCCAATCGTCACCGACGTCCCAATCCCCAGTACGCCGTGGGACAATGGGTTTGGCTGTCCACTAGAGACCTCCGGCTAAGGCTTCCATGCAGAAAACTCAGTCCCAGGTTTGTAGGGCCCTTTCAAATTATCAAACAAATAACTCCAGTATCATTTCGTTTAGATTTGCCTGTTAATTACCGTGTCTCTCCCACTTTTCATGTTTCGCTGTTGAAACCCGCCGGGGGTCCGAGAGGGGAGCCAGAGGGAGCCGAGGTCCGCGCCCCCCCACCCTTGATGATTGAAGGCGAGGAAGCCTATCAAGTACGAGAGCTGCTCGATTCCAGGCGCCGGGGTAGGAGACTACAATACTTGGTCGACTGGGAGGGGTACGGCCCGGAGGAGCGATCCTGGGTCAATGCGGATGATATCCTGGACCCCTCACTCACAGAGGAATTTCATCGGACGCACCCGGAGAGACCGGCCCCTCGACCACGTGGTAGACCCCGGCGTCTGCTTCCTCGCGTCTGGAGCCGCTCACAGGGGGGGGGGCTCTGTCACGAATGTGGCTCCCTCGGCCCTTCCTCCGGACCACCGGAGGGAGCCATCACCGGAATACTGATCAGTTCTCATTCGGACTACGTTTCCCATGGGCCCTCATTCCTGGGACTGATTGCACACACACCTGCACCGCATCACACTCACACTATTTAAGACACACACACACACTCACACATCGCGAAGTCTTGATTTGCCTTGGTGATCATTTCTGAGCGTTTTTCTGTGGACTGTTTACCTGTTATCGATTGGACTGTTTATTCCCTGCGACCCTTTGCTGCCTGCCCTGATCCTTGCCTGTACCCTGATTCTGTTTGTCTGCCGCCTGCCTCGACCATTGCCTGTTACTGTTTTTGCCTCTGCCTTTGCCCTGTCTACTCTGTAAGTACTTTTAATAAACTAGCTGCAAATGGATCCACATTCTGTCGACCCATCATTACAATCTCAATACTAGTGTTACTTGATCTCAGTGCTGCGTTCGACACTATAGATCATAAAATACTCCTAGATCGACTACAGAATTACATTGGTATCCAGGGACAGGCATTACGGTGGTTTAGGTCGTATCTATCAGACCGTCACAATTTTGTTTATTTAAACGGGGAAAAATCTAAGATAACAATAGTAAATTATGGAGTGCCTCAAGGATCTGTCTTAGGCCCTCTGCTATTTTCAATATACATGCTGCCACTTGGTAATATTATAAGAAGACATGGAATTAGTTTCCACTGCTATGCCGATGATACTCAATTATATATTTCAACACAACCAGATGAAATCTCTAAATTATCCAAGCTGACAGAGTGTGTTAAAGAAGTAAAACATTGGATGACTAGTAATTTTCTTCTATTAAATTCAGATAAGACTGAAGTATTACTTATTGGGCCAAAAACCTGTACACAGAATCTCTCAGACTACAATTTGCATTTAGAAGGATGTACTGTTACTCCATCCTCGACAGTTAAAGACCTGGGTGTTATATTAGACAGCAACTTGTCCTTTGAAAATCATATTTCATATGTTACAAAAACAGCCTTCTTCCACCTCAGAAACATTGCTAAGATACGGAATATGTTATCTGTTTCTGATGCAGAAAAGTTAGTTCATGCTTTCATGACGTCTAGACTAGATTACTGTAATGCATTACTAGCTGGTTGCCCTGCTTCCTCAATAAACAAGCTACAATTAGTACAAAATGCAGCTGCTAGAGTTCTTACCAGGTCAAGAAAATATGATCATATAACACCAATTTTATCATCTCTTCACTGGTTACCTATTAAGTTCCGTATCGATTATAAAGTACTGCTAATGACCTATAAGGCTCTAAATGGTTTAGCTCCTGTGTACTTAACCGACCTTTTATCGCCCTACAATCCTTCACGCTCTTTAAGATCACAAAACTCTGGACTTCTGGTTGTACCTAGGATAGCTAAGTCCTCTAAAGGAGGGAGAGCGTTTTCACATTTGGCTCCTAAACTCTGGAATAGCCTTCCTGATAATGTTCGGGGCTCAGACTCGCTCACCCAGTTTAAATCTAGATTAAAGACACATCTCTTCAGCCAAGCATTCACATAATCCATCTCATATCAGATCAATTGCACATGACTATCTTTGCTTAATGTTATGAACAGCAGCTATGCTAATTATTCTCCATTTGCTTTTCTGTTTGGGCGTCCCGAGGTGACTAGAGAGTACATCAGTTTCAGTTTGGATCCAGCCTCTTAAGAAGACCTCAGATGACTAAAACTTTGGAAGAGACGGCGCCAACTCCTGCGATGACTTCAGAAGATGCAACATCTGGATCAACACGCACATTCACATTCTATAAATCCTAATTATTGTTAATATGTAATTCATTTTTCCAGGAGCTCTTTGCTTCTACCTCCAATTACATTGCTAACAGTGATTGTATGTTAATCGCCTAAATTATTACATTATTAGCTAACTGCAGTCTCCAAATTGTAATGTTGATATGCTTTCTCTGTAAAGCTGCTTTGAAACAATATGTATCGTGAAAAGCGCTATACAAATAAATGTGAATTGAATTGAAAATTTGAGGTTGATATCTCAAAAAATGAGCTTTCAGTAAGATTTTGTTTGGGCGCAGTACCAGATTTTCCCCATTAGATGCCAGCAAAACTCCACTGGTACACACAGTGGTTGGATTTGTGATTTACAGTAGAGTTTTTCTAGCTCAAAAATTACAAACACACACACACACACATACTTTTTTTTTATAACACACATACAACTCACACTCTGACATCCATACCAACACACACACACACACACACAATTATAGTTGCATAATTTATCCAATTGGCTCTATAATATGCAGAAGCAGAAAACAGGAATAATGCGAGTATTTGCTTTATAGGCCAAACCTGAGAAAATGGCTCCATCTGGTAAAAAAAATTGTAAAAATGTAAATTTTGAAGCCCTGCCATTCTGCATCATTGCATCATTTTATAGTTAAATGGCAGTGGGATTAAAAAATGCAATTTTAATGGGTTTCAATGTGGACATTTTTGTCCAAAAGGTCCTTAGAGGAACTATTTTGTGCACCTAGTGCAAAATAGAATTATTAAAGGAAATGGGGGTGAAATAGAAAAATTCAGATGAAAACTACTATAAACACCAGCTTCACCTCTCAATCATACATGTAATTCAAAGTGAATCTTGTGCCAAAAGATTCTTTGACTTGTCAGGCATTTTGTCTCTCAGAGGTACAGTTGCCCGTATCTCTCTCAAGGGACTGATGGAAATCCACTGGACAAGTCATTATGAAGTCACAAAATGTGTGTGAAAAATGTGCGATCTTCACACCCTATCGAAGGACGCATCTCCAGTATTGCTATTTAGAGTTTGATCATAGCCCAGATAGCATGTAATCATTGAACCAATGTTGAGTCAGTGTTGATGGACCTCTGCATGTGTGGACACACGTTCATGTACACAAACAAACTATTTTGAGTATTACAGGCTTTCTTTATCCTCAAATCAGTGAGGCTCAGATCAATGAGGCCTACAATCAGTTAGTTTCAAAAATGAATACAAAACCTGTCCTAATTGAAAGAAAACAAGCTGACTAAAAGATTGAATCCAATCTTTGGTGATAAGGTAACAGAGAGATTTATCAGCAATTGTTTGCAGGCAGCTCGAAATTTACCCAGGCTCAGGCGTTCATGTGCCAAAAAATGTGTGGTGGTCAGCTAGCCATGCAAACAGCCCCACTGCTATGACACTTAGTGTTCAACATTGAGACACTTTTAAAGAGCAATCTCAGAGGGATGTCACTGTTCGTAGAGTGTGTTTGTGTTTGTTTAATTTTGGTTCATTTTAATTATGTAGACTGATTTCATATATGAAAAAAAAAATAGAAAGGCATGGTTTAGTATTTACATTGTAGGAGAGTTAATTTAGTTCATTTACTTCTAATTTCTTGAATGTTGCTGTTTCTTGGGTGGCAAGTCAAAAAGGGCAGGCCCCGGTGAAGCACAAGAGGCCCTGGACTGAATCAATATTGATGCTATGAGTATGTATGTCTCATATGTATGATGTGAATTTGGAGTGAAACTGACGGTCAGATGAAAATCATGTAGAATCATTAACATAAACCTGTATTAATGAATTATATAATAGTATAATAATAATAATAATAATAATAATAAATGTCAGTATAGGACACTATACTCGTAATAAACTCTGAGCTGTCTAATCCAATAAGGACAGTTCTGGGTTGAGGAAGCTTTTATGTTATTTATCAAAAATCCATTATAAATGTTAATTTAATTATGTTAAAATGGTGTCATTATCCCTGTCTATGAACAGTAATTTATTGTTTGAAAATATGAAAGTGTAGCTTGTTGTTGTTTTTCCCTTGTATTTTCCTACTTCTTTGTTCTACCGTCAGGTATTTGCTACTTGAATATTTGGCACTACTGCCATCTACAGGACAACAATAAGAATAACAACTGTTCGCCACAGAAAATAAACAAGTTTTATTTTTTCTGTCACAATCCCCCTTCTTTCTTTCTTTTCTTTTTTTTTTTTTTTTTTTTTTACCAAAACCTCATTTTACATTGTGACTTTGGCAGAGATGTGCAACAATATCAAAGACCACAGAAGTACAAAACTATTTCTCTCTGGGCCAAATCTTAAACATTCGGAGAGTTTCATTCTGAGAGTAAAGTGAACTTAGAAAAAGAGCAAATCTGAGAAAATGAAGGACTGTATTTTTGTAATGATTTCCTTTTGTATCATTTCACTAAGTTAAAGTATGAGAAATGTCCTGACTTTTTAACAAAAAAGGAACACCAAAAGTAAAATTTTACATTTTAAATGCATTTATTGGCAACACACAATGCTTAGATTCTTAACTTGCTTGCTTTTTTTTATTCATGCAAAATGAATGACTAGTATAAATTACATCATCCCAAAACAACATTATGATACAATCTGCTCATTTGTGATACATTACATATTCAGTTCATTCAATATAATATAAATCAGTTTTAGATGATTTTCACTTTTTTTCATGTAACAGGCTGTTTGGCAGAATCATGCAGTTATGTATCATACATCATACAAAGAATGAAGATGAAGACCATTTTTAAGCTCAAGTATTTTTAAGTATAATAAAAATGCACGCAGAGCATCTTAGCACAAAACCAAATGTACTTGTTTATAGCTGTGGTAAGAGCAGATAAAAGGTCAAAGTTTTACTCAAATACAGTGCGTGCTTTTTCTTTAACATAATTTATAGCATTACTGAAAAAGACTTTTGGATTATAGGATGATTGTTTTCTTGTTGCAGGTTTGTATGTTTTCCAGTCCTCCGGAAGCACTTCTCCTGTGGAAACTTTACTGATGATCTCTGCCTTCTTCCTGACGTCCATCAAAGACTGAATGCGATCTTTATATCCAGACTTGGCTTCTTGTTTCTCAGACTCAATCATCAGATCGATGTAGTCAGGGGTGGACAGAGGATTGGGCTTGAGGGCGATTTCCTGCAGTCGCTCCAAAGAATTTTGAGATTCTTCAATTAGTCCAGTCACAATATCCTGGACTTCCTCGAGCTCATTTTCAAGTTCTTCAAAGATCTTTTCTTTTGACATGACCTGTCCATGTGCATCCTCAAATCGCTTTTTTAAATCCTGATAGGTTTGCTTTCTCTTTTCTGTGACATAATCCCATCTGTATTTCTGATTGAAGTGCACATCCCAAGCACACTTTCCTGGACAGACCCTACACTTTCCATCTGTCATGGCCCAGCACGCATATCTTTCACTGTCATTTGCAATTCCGCATGTTTTATGACATGTGAAGTGACACTGCTGGCAGTTGGATAGGTAGTAACCAGTTTTGTTTTCGATTTTGTCTGGGACAGTTACTTCTACTTCATATTCAAAATCTTTGTTTGCATCCATCTCAGCCTTGTGCTGCTCCAGAGCTGCTCTTGTCTTCCTGATTTCATCCAGTTTTGTCAGACCAGCATTGATTTGAGGCTGGAGACGTTCCACAAGCACTTCTATCTGATGTCGCTCTTTTAGGACCTCCCGTGTCAGAGTCAAGCTCTTGGTTTCCATCGTGTTAAGGGATGTGAAGAATTTTCTCATGCTGGAAAATCCCATCTTCCAGAACATTTGGTCAAAGTTGTCACAGTCAGAGTCCTCATCCTCTGCAGATTTATTGATGGCAAACACAGCAGAGTTGTTGAACTTGAAGTGAAGAGGCTCTCCAGACTCATTGGTAGCACAGGACACCTCAGAGACTTTGATGGCCTCGAGAACAGGAGGTGTTTTCCCATCTGCAAAGGTGACCAGCACAAGGATGTTTTCAGCAATGTCCTTCCCAAATATGGAAAGAATGGAGTCAAAGATGTATTTCTGTGTGTGCGTCAGACGGGCAAGTGAAGCCTGTACTACAAAACACACGGCATCAATGCTGTCGATCCCTCCTGGATTAGAGAAGAACTCCTGAATCTGCTTTGTGATCTTCTGGTCATGTGAGATTCCTCTGGTATCACCGAAGCCTGGTGTGTCCACTATGGTCAGAGAATGTGGAATCTTGAAACCATCCATGTGATTGATCTGATATGCCGTGATCTCTGAAGTCTGACTTTCAGCCTGGGATTTCTGCTTCCCTTCATCTATCAGCACAAACCGGAAGTCGTCTTTCCATTCCACTCCCAGAATGTAGTTGATCATGCTGTTTATTAGGGTGGTTTTTCCTGCACCTGTGGCTCCGATCATCATGATGGTCTTGTTCTGTTTTGTGACGTTCTTCCCAAACGTGCTTCTTCTGCAGAATTCATCATTGTTCTGCCATGTTTCTTCCAGGTTGAGTTTAAACATGGGCAGGTTTTCATTGCTTCCATCGGCTATTTTTATGCTCCAGTTGTTCTTTATATTATGTGCAACACTTGAGCCCTTTCCATCGCTGTGGTCTTTTCCCATGTTTTTGCTTCTTGTGCTTTCTCTTGACATTTTTTGATTGTTGTTAACAGCAGACTGGCAAAAGTCTATTTGTCTTCTGGCTTTTTTCCACCTGGTTAATGGAAAAGGAAATAATTGTTTGTACATCAGTTTATAAAAACAGTATACAAAAGAAGTGAGAACTCTGTGCGATATCAGTAAAATGACAAAACGAAAACTCCCAATATATGCTTCAATGCAGGATATAAAGTTGTGAGATACATAATATTGTTGTGAATTTAATATGTTTTAAAAATATATAGCATGTATTAATCTCATGGCATTACATCCCGCATTCAAGCACATGTTATAACTAATCCTGACCAATTAAAATGATTAATCTAAGACATAAGCTATGTTGTAACTTAGAAATGAGTTAACTATCAGTATTTGCAATAATCTATAGTATGCAGGAAAAAATATGAAACTAGCAACAGCAACAATACTACTAATGGGTTTGTAATACTGTGCATATTACAGACTTTAAGATGATTGAATGAGTGAATGAGATGAAATATCACTGAGAGATGACAGAAGTGTTTATGATAGATATATCCAGAAACATCCAGGGTGCGAGCGGTCCTGCTTCTCATGAATCAGAGGATCAGGTGTGTGTGATAAGGAACCTGCCAGCTGATCATTACCACATCACGAAAAACACTGGCTGTGTCCAAAATCACACAAACTATGCAAAAGCGACAGCCCTTCCGGCGCACTGAATTCCCTCACTCTTTCTCATTCACTCCTTCAAGTGGACTATATTAGTGGACTAATGTAGGGAATAGTGAATGAGGGTATAGGGGCGATTTTGAACACAGCAACTGTCTTAATGCACAGCTGCACCAAACAGACACAGAGAATATAGCCAATTTAAGCACCATCACTTCTAATTAGTTCTTCAATTTAGATCTTAATGAGAGCTCTGCAGTCTTACCAATAAATCACCAATACCGTTAAAACATTTTCATAACATTTAATTTATAAAAAGACTTTGATTCCCAAGCTGGTTCTTAGGCTTGGCTATCTATCACTGTTACCGGAAATAGCTACAATAAACTTTAAAACCTGTACGTTGATGAAAACATAATTAAATCTTTCTATCAAAGGTCAAAAATTCCATCTGAGATTGATTTTCATAAAATGTTAATATTATAATGACACATGCAAGTGTCTGATCATATGTAAAGCCACAATACCAACTCTGACTGCACAGTGTTTATTTTATATTTAAATTTGTTCTACTTAAATGACCTTATTTTGTTCCTACCTGACTTAAGCTTAAGTTTAACCTTAAATGAGACAACTACTTTTAATATAGTATCCAGTTTTAATGTGCCATTTGAAGCAATGCATGCTTGTGCAATTTAGTTATTTAGTGCTTAGTGGTGTACCGTGGGATCAAAACTGTGCTGTGGCAAGAAAAATGTTGGGAAACACTGCCATAGACAGTGCGCTACTTGCACAATCTAGCTCTGAAAAAGACATAGTAATAAAACCTTGCTTGGTCTTCTGCACAAAACTGCCAAGATTAAACTTTTCTAAAGAACATGAAAAGAAGCCTGATGAATATTGCACTGCAAAAATGCTTGTCTTAGAGTTTTTGTCTAGTTTATAGTCCAAATATCTAAAAATTCTTAAATCAAGAAACATTTTCTAGTCAAGTAAAAATGATTGTCTTGTTTTCAGAAAAAAATTATCTGCAAAATTATACATATTTTAATGACTGTACATTTATTAATCAACATTAAATACTGCAATACATATTACTTTATATAAAGTATCAATTCTGGGGGCCTTTTGCCGTGTCCTCAGGGTGAGTGTAGGGTAAATATCCGATATTGTTTGATAATCCCAGTGCAAGTCTGACACACTGGACCTTGTCTTTTACAGAGCTAGATTGTGCAGGTAGCGCACTGTCTCTGGCAGTGTTTCCCAGCCTTTTTCTTACCACAGCACATTTTTGAAAAGTAAAAAAACCAACAGCACACCACTAAGTTGTGTGTTTAAATTAATTCTCCTCAAAATTATGTTAGTTGTTTTCTAAAATTGTGTTTATCGCAAAGTCACATTAAAGATGGAAAAACATCTAACATCGTTCATGACTTACATCACATGTATCAGATTTTCTGGTAACACTTTACTTTAAGGTTCATTAGATAACATTAGTTAACATGAACTAATAATGAACTGCATTTATACAGTATTTAATAATCTTTGTTAATGTTAATTTCAGCATTTACAAATACATTATTAAAATCAAGAGTTGTATCTGTTAACATTAAAGGGTTAGTTCACCCAAAAATGAAAACAATGTCATTTATTACTGTCGTTCCACAACCGTAAGACCTTTGTTCATCTTCAGAACGCAAATTAAGATATTTTTGTTGAAATCCGATGGCTCCGTGAGGCCTGCATAGGGAGCAATGACATTTCCTCTCTCAAGATCCATTAATGTACTAAAAACATATTAAAATAAGTTCATATGAGTACAGTGGTTCAATATTAATATTATAAAGCGACTAGAATATTTTTGGTGCACCAAAAAAACAAAATGTTAACTTCTATTATGATGGCCGATTTCAAAACACTGCTTCATGAAGCTTCAGAGCGTTATGAATATTTTGTGTTGAATCATGATTCGGATGATCGCGTGTCAAACCGCCAAACTGCTGTAATCATGTGACTTTGGCACTCTGAACCTCTGATTCGACACAAAAGATTCATAACGCTCCGAAGTGTCATGTTTTGAAATCAGCCATCACTAGCTATTGTTAAAAAGTTATTTAGTTTTTTTTGGCACACCAAAATATTCTCGTCACTTTATAATATTAATATTGAACCACTGTACTCACATGAACTGATTTAAATATGTTTTTAGTACATTAATGGATCTTGAGAGAGGAAATGTCATTGCTGGCTATGCAGGCCTCACTGAGCCATCGGATTTCAACAAAAATATCTTAATTTGTGTTCCGAAGATTAACGAAGGTCTTACGGGTGTGGAACGGCATGAGGGTGAGTAATTAATGACAGAATTTTCATTTTTGGGTGAACTAACCCTTTAAAGCACTGTGAACTAACATGAACAAACTATGAACAGCTGTATTTTTATTAACTAACATTAACAAAGACTAACAAATACAGTAACAAATGTATTGCTCATTGTTAGTTCATGTTAGTTAATACATTAACTAATGTTTAACTAATGAAACTTATTGTAAAGTGTTACCGGTATTTTTACATTCACTGTATAATTAAAAACCTTGCTGAAACAGAATATACACTTTTGTTCCAAATTTAGAATTTATATTGATCATGACTTTTGGTTTTTGAAAGAAGATTCTTATATTCACCAAGGCTATCCAAAGTACACCTGAAAACAGTGATATTGTGAAAAATTCTTAAAATGTGAAATACTTTTTTCTGTATTAATATATTTTAAAATCACATTTTCATTATTACTCCAGTCTACAGTGTCTCATGATCATTCAGAAATCAATTAAATATGTTGATTTGCAGAATGTTTCTTATAACAGCTGAAAATGCTGATAAGTATGGAAACTACAATATAAATTCTTTCAGAAGAACATGGAGAACATGATTATTATAAGTAGAAAATCAGAGTGAATACAAAATGTACATAGTTTTTTATGCATTCTATTTTATACTTTACAATTTGGTTTTTGAATCTATTACCTGCAACTACTGCTATACTGTAAAATAATTAAATTCAATTTTAATAATGACAATTTGTTAGGAAAAACAATCAGATTTTTTTAAACTGTACTATACAAGATGTCATTCTGACTTTTAGATTTTTTACATATATGCAGAATAAGCAATATCTATTTTTAAAGCTTTTTTTCAGTCAAATATTACAAATCAAATCTTTCTAAATCTTTTATACTAGGAAGGAAATAGACTTACTGTTATTTTGGTTTCCTCTTGAGTCTCCTTTTCATCTGCAGCTGCAGAAAGCTTCTGCGTTGGTTTTTATAGTGCCCAACTGCTGCCCTTCCTGCTGCCCTTCCCCACAAAATAACAAAAAAATTTACTTTCACTTTGTTTTTATTCCAGTAACTGTAAGGCTTTATAAGAAGTGGGCAGGCATTGGCAGACCACTAAAGAACATCAATGTCACATCTATTAGAAAATTCTAAACGGAACAGATTATTAAACGACAACACAATTTAAATAATAAATTAATTAAATATATCAGTGTGCAAAAGATGATGACTAATTTAAGAAATCTAGAGAGAATGTAAAAAAACTGCAACTAGGTGCAGTTTGAAGTATATTGTAGAAGGAATGAATCTGCTTGTGTCATTGCATTCATTAACAGAAGTCTACTCATAATTTAGCACTAGTGTTTTTTGTTGTTGTTTTTTTTTAAATAATGGAACCAGTTCTGAATAGGTTCTCAGATCTTGGTTCCCAAACCTGTCCTCGATATTATACAGGGATTTTGCCCCGGAGGAATGTTTTCATAGTTCCTATAACTATTGCTGGAAGATCCCAGTTTTTTGCATGTTCACATTGCAGAAACTGGGAATGATTTTAGTTCCCTTTTGGGGGACTAAATTAGCTCCTACTTCAAAGTCAGGTATAACCCAGCACAATAGGAACTACCATTGATGTAAGTGTATGCTGATTGGCCAAATGTACGCGAAACACCACCATCCCCTATTTTAAAAAAGCCATGTCAACACACAGTTTAAAGCCTATATATTTACTCCACAAACTAACTCTATGAACATGGAAAACAGTGATAGATGGACAAATGCCGAAGTCCGCAATTCCCAGGCATCTTAATGCTAAGGAGAAAATCTGTGCAAGCCTCAAACCCGGGACATTGGCGTGGGAGTCGGACGATCTAACAAGGCAACAGCTTCTATCGTCAGTCGCTAGACTGCCTCTTGAGATCAGGGGAGTAAGCTTTTGCACAGCTCTTACTAGCTGGCCTCCGTTAAACATATACCATTTACTTTATTTATTTAACAGTTCTATCTAATAATGTTATCAGTTGCTGCCCAAGAACTGTTCAACTTCAAAGTTCACATTTAGCTAAGTACAGTTAAAATCTCCAGATGTTGTAACGCATGGTTGCTGGCAAACATACGAAGAAGATGAAAGGTAATTCCAATACAAAGTTTAATGACAATAATTCAGGAACAGGTAGCAACACACACGAGACATACGAGACCAGACACTGAACTGAAAACAAGCAGGAACTGATATACACAGAGCAGAAGATGAACTAATGATGAACAGCTGTGAGGGTGTTAGTGTCCGTGGTGACTGATGAGTGGAGAGAACTTAGAACAAAGGAACATGTGACGAATGAAAACCAAAACAAACAGAACATGACGGTGACAGTGTGACAGTACAGGGTTCTGGAGGTGGACGAAGTGATGGTGTTGGTGGAGTGGTGAAGGTAGAACGACGATCCCCTGGCGGCATTGGTGGTGGACAGCCGATGGTGCAGACCCAGAGCCTGGCAGTGACGACAGCCCATGGTGGAGACGAGGGAGGGAGGGACCAAGGTGTAGATAGGACTGTGTAGATAACTAGTCTCGGAGGCCTAGGCGATGTCACAGCGACGACTGTCGGAGGAGGAGCCAGATCACCCAAGGACTGAGACGAAGCTGGTGTGAGCGCAAACTGAGGCGAGTCCAAAGGAAGGGAGGAGCCCGCTGCAGATCTGCAAGTCTGTGGCGGAGGTGGTGGGACAAGGCCGAGGGTTTCTGGTGGAGCCGGAGGTGGGAGGAGCCAAGGCAGAGCTGCCAAGTCGACGGGCCGAGATGGAGGGAGGCGATCAGAGGCTGGAGGTGGAGCCACAGGATCCACTCGCTCAGGCGCTGATGGAGGTTATGCAACCTGAGGCTCGACATCCCAGCATGGCGAAACCGAAGATGGTGAAGGGCGGCAAACCTGTAGCAGAGGCGGGGCTGGAGGACTGGCTGGGAAGGTTGGCGACGGAGGCAGAAGGAGACCTGGAAGGTTAGGATGTAGAGTATAGTCCATGCCAGTCTCTGTGCTGTTAGAAAGCAGCGATGAATGTTGAGAAACAGGGTGGAGTGGTTAACGATACCTTTGCGCTGAAGTCTATCAGCCAGTCCTCTGTTTGTGTCTCCACCAGAATCCCCTCAGCCACAGATGGTACAGGCTCACCTCCCTGATCAGATACGCTGGGGGGCTCCTCTTCTGGGGCGGGGGTCCGCACTGTCCACTTGTCCTTGAGGTCTGGCTGACGCATCGCGGCGTGTGGTAGCTTCATCTGCGGGGGGCTCACGTGATCCTTCCATGGTCACAGGTGGTGAAATGGGCTCTGGGTCCGGCTGTATTCTGGACTGGGGATTGATGCTTTTCAGACACTAGATGATGGCTTCGAAAACGAATCCATAATTGGTCCGGTCTTCTGTAATGTGTGGTCGCTGGCAAACCGACGAAGAAGATGAAAGGTAATTCCAATATTTAAAGTTTAATGACAATAATTCAGGAACAGGTAGCAATACACACATAAAACGTATGAGACCGGGTACTGAACTGAAAACAAGCAGGAACTGATATACACAGAGCAGAAGATGAACTAATGATGAACAGCTGTGATGGTGAGTTAGTGTCCGTGGTGACTGATGAGTGGCGGGAACTTAGAAAAAAGTAACACGTGCGATAAATGAAAAACAAAACAAACAGCACATGATGGTGACAGTGTGACGAATGTGTTCTTGATCCGCCCCTTTTATCGAGGATGCATTAGGAAGTGACTTGTGTGGACTTAAAACAGCCAGGTATCCCAGAATGCATCTAGCATCAACCAGCAAGCGTCAATAGTGGAGGAGAAAACCTGCAGTTTTAAAAATATTGTGTCACAAACTGTAGTTTTAAGCATTTTTCAGGTGAGAATGTAGTCGTTTAAAGCTCAAATCTAAAATGTGTTCTGATGCCTTCGGCGTTGTGAGATCCAGGCGATCACCGGGCGCTCAGTGCTCATGTACCCATTCGAGAACAGCCTTACCTCGGCTAGTCCTTCTACCGTTTGCCACTGGCTTTGATGTCAGTGGCTGTGTGTCTGATGTCTGTAGTGGTTAAACTTGAGATATAATTCGTCTTGTGTATATCTTATGGGCAATCTTTGCTCTCATTGATCTATAATTTGCTCCTGGGCATATAGTTTTAGCTGAGGGTAAAGTGAAGTTTCACAACTTTATATATTTATACATACAATTGTAGGGTACTGACTTTGTGCATTTGACTGAAGTGTTTGCTTGTTTTTATTTCCTTTTGTAAAAGTAAAAGCTTTTTAGACTTTATAACTATACTTTTATTATAGATTCTATTGTTCATTAAAACTGACATTTAACAAAATGAGACAAGATTGTGTTTTATTTCAATTTTGTGATAGAAACATATACATACAGCTAAGAGTATATGCACATAGTGCCTGACCCACTTGTTATGGTTCATGTTTTTAAAGTGAAATCAAAAAGAGGCAGGGTTGTGTTTTCTTCTTGCCAATGGTAGGGAAAGAATTAATATCAATATATTATATCTTAGATTGTTTCGCTTTCACTTTTCCTGTAAATACAAGGCTTTATATGAACTGATTAACTAACAGGCTTTTCACTTTCACTTTCCTGTTCCAGTAAATGGGAGGCTTTTTATGAAAGGGCTTACAAACAACCAACTATAAGATCCTGACACTGGACTTCCCCCAGCAGCACACATATTATACGTCTCCTTTATCTGACACAATATCAGCAGAGGATGATTAATCAACTCCAGAAAGTGCATTACCATATTCATTTTCTACATACCAGACTTTATTTCTGTCTTACGTCAACAAAAGTATGTTTTACTAAATATCATTACTATCACTAGTATCTTTTGATACTGCTTTCCCTAAATTTCAACTAAAACCTTTTCATGTAAGTAGTAATAGGACAAAGGAAACAAAGGTTTCAGTTTAGTGTCAAATGGATTTTTTTTTTTTTTTTTTTACCGGATTGATTTCTCATGAAAAGTTCAAGAAACATGGATTCTTAAATGATAAAAATGTAGATCTTTATTGAATAGTTTAATGGTTAAAAATCCTCTAATGCAATAAAGCAAGCATAAAAGGATTCAATAAAGGCAAACAGCAACAAATCAAATTTATGCAGTTTTGCTGATAAGGTGAACATACACTATATTGCCAAATGTATTAGGACACCCCTCAAAGTCATTGAATTCAGGTGTTCCAATCACTTCCATGGCCACAGGTGTATAAAATCAAGCAGCTAGGCATGCAGACTGCTTCTACAAACATTTGTGAAAGAATGGGTCGCTCTCAGGAGCTCAGTGAATTCAAGCGTGGTACCGTGATAGGTTGCCACCTGTGCAATAAGTCCATTCGTTAAGTCCAGCTGTTAGTGGTATCATAACAAAGTGGAAGCAATTGGGAACAACAGAAACTCAGCCATGAAGTGGTAGGCCACGTAAAAATCACAGAGCGGGGTCAGCGGATGCTGAGGCGCACAGTGCGCAGAAGTCGCCAACTTTCTGCAGAGTCAGTAGCTACAGACCTCCAAACTTCATGTGGCCTTCAGATTAGCTTAAGAACAGTGCGTAGAGAGCTTCATGGAATGGGTTTCCATGGCCGAGCAGCTGCATCCAAGCCTTACATCACCAAGTGCAATGCAAAGCGTCGGATGCAGTGGTGTAAAGCACGGCGCCACTGGACTCTAGAGCAGTGGAGACGTGTTCTCTGGAGTGACCAATCACACTTCTCTGTCTGGCAATCTGATGGACGAGTCTGGGTTTGGTGGTTGCTAGGAGAACAGTACTTGCCTGACTGCATTGTGCCAAGTGTAAAGATTGGTGGAGGAGGGATTATAGTGTGGGGTTGTTTTTCAGGAGTTGGGCTTGGCCCCTTAGTTCCAGTGGAAGAACTCTTAATGCTTCAGCATACCAAGACATTTTGGACAATTTCATGCTCCCAAATTTGTGGGAACAGATTGTGGATGACCCCTTCCTGTTCCAACATGACTGCACACCAGTGCACAAAGCAAGGTCCATAAAGACATGGATGAGCGAGTTTGGTGTGGAGGAACTTGACTTGCCTGACCTCAACCCGACAGAACACCTTTGGGATGAATTAGAGCGGAGACTGCGAGCCAGGCCTGACCTCACAAATGCGCTTCTAGAAGAATGGTCAAAAATTCCCATAAACACACTCCTAAACCTTGTGGAAAGCCTTCCCAGAGGAGTTGAGGCTGTTATAGCTGCAAAGGGTGGGCGAACTCCATATTAAACCCCACGGATTAAGAATGGGGTGTCATTAAAGTTCATGTGCACGCAAAGGCAGGCGTCACAAAATTGTACAATAATTTTAAGCTCAGAACTATCATAGATAATGGTAGCACTTTATTTTACAGTCTTGTTCCCTGTGTAAATACTATGTACTTATTATAGTACTTGCAATAACTGGGTAATAACCAGGTACTAGACCTGAACCTACCCCTAAACCTAACCTTAACTTATGTAGTTACTGTATATTACCCAGTACTTTCATAGGTAAGTACACTGTAAGTAAATGTAAGTGCTTGTCCTACAAAATAAAGTCTAACCACTGAGGCTCATTCTTGTGTTACACAGCACGTTTGAGCAGGTTCATTCTCTCACTTCAAGCAAAAATGGTTGATCAATGTTTATATGTGAAATTGTGATTAAAAGCCTAACTTCAATCTGTTCATCATCTCAAGAAATCAAATCTCTTCAGGAAAAAAAAAGTGAAAGGCTTCTCTCCAGTGTGAACTCTCATGTGGCCTTCAAAACTTTCATTTCGGATAAACGTTTTTCCACACTGTTGGCAGAAGTAGGGGTGTCTCTAAGTAACTTTAAGACTGCCTTTTTTGAAACTCTTTCCACACTGAAATTCTTTCCACACTTCCAGAGTTCCAAATAAGATTTCATGAGCACCAAATCAGCAAATTAGGAAGATTCCAGTCGCAATTCCACAAATGTACCACATGTGTGAAGACAGTGATCTCCGAGCTGCACCAAGTGGACTTCTACGCTAGCACCACTGACCTGTGGTCCAGTCGTACGACTGAGCCCTACATGAGCTTTACCATTCACTTTCTTTCACTTGCTACCGTTCACGACTGTTTTCTATATCAAATGCTGTTATAAAAATGAATTATAATATTGCAATGTTATTTCACCCTGTATGTCCTTGTTTTGTTTTTTCTTCACTTTTCAGAAAATGCTGTTAAAGGTGATGAGCGCATTACTCAAGCTGTTGGTCTTTGCAAAAAGTTCGAGGGACATTTCTCCCACAGCTGGAAGGAGAAGATGGCCCTGAAAGAAGCACAAAAAGAGCACAACCTCCCAGAGCACTGACAGAATGCCCTACAAGGTGGGGATCGAGACAGAAAATGATTCAGAGAGTTTTGGAGCAGCAGCGGGCCATGTCAGCAGACAGAAAGTCAAGACATTTGGTTCCATCTTGGCAGGACCTAGATGTACTTGAGTCTATAAACCAGGCATTGCAGCCAATGCAAGAATTTACAGATGCTCTGTCAGGTGAAAGTTATGCAAGCGTTTCGTATGTGAAACCTGTACTTCACTTGATAAACACCTCAGTTCTTGCTGCCATGGAAGAAGACAGTGATTTAACAAAGTCCATAGAGATGACGATTACATGAACACCAAGTATGACAACCCAGCAACTCAAGAACTTCTGGACATGACCTGCTTTATGGACCCCAGATTAATCAGCAATGATGAGGTGTCAGACATCAGAGCCAGGGTAAATGTTAATATGACAATAATAAGTGATAAAATAGTGCACTATAACTAGATTTGATTACAATAATTAATTTATTTCTCTATATTAGGAGTAAAGCCTACACTGAAAAAAGTCTAACATTGCTGTTGTTCGTTTAATGTGTATTTTCTCGTTGAAATAGCTTAAAATTATTATTTTTTTCATTTAAAGTAAACATTTTAGTTTATATTTATGGTTGAATCCATTTTTTTACATTGATACAATATAAATTGGCAGCGGGACATTAAACTGAATTTATTAATTTGATCAGAGCATTTTTATTAGATTAAGCATGATTTGCACATGCGCATTGTTGAGTTGGAGTTCCCGCTCTCTGATTCAAAAAAAAAAACCGTCCGTCACAGTTGAACTGTCTGTGAAGAACACAACACACGATCTGTTGAGCGGCGGCCGTGACGGTACACTTCAACAGACGCCAGACCCCTCCAGCCAGGCTGCGACACAGAACTACGAGCAACATTGATACAGGTAAGATAAATTTTGTCTATCGTTAACGTTTTTTTCCCAAGTATACCTGACTGGCCTTTACTCTGGCCGTAATTTCAGCGCTCACGCTTGATAGCATGTAAATTATAAGATAGCACTAGAAACGTTAGCATTCTTCATTCAAACTATAACGTTAAGTTACGTTAGCCGCCCTCTGGTCGTGGGTGAGTAATGCTATCACAGGTCGCTAGTTAACTGGCTAATAAATGCAGACTATTATTTGTAAATGCATTTTGTGGGGGCATTGACGTTAGCTAAAGTTACCACGTGTAAGTTAATTAACGTTACAGGTAATGTTAATTCAAATGCATTTGTTCTGCTGAGTGTTTTTAATAGTTAACAGTGGCGCGAAGAGCCTACAAAATGTTTATTTGTCGAGATTACTGTCTTTTAAGAGCTCTGCGGGCTCTGTTTTAAAGCTAGTTAGTGAAGATATCAGTCAGGGTTGCCAACTCTCACGCATTTGGCGTGAGACACGCGCATCACTCTGCCCAAGTAAATCTCACGCCAAATTGCCAAACCCGTTTTTGATATGAAGTATAAGCTTTTACAGTTTTTTTTTTTTTAAAAAAAAGTTTTAATACGAAATTCAAACAATAAATACAGTTTTGGCGCACTTAATGTTAAAAAACAGAGTTGCGACAGGCTTTCATCTCGCGGCGGCGCGCGCGGTCACGTGGTTCATGGAGCTCTGTCTGAATAGTTCTAAACAAGCCAGTTCTGTCAATACATTTGAATAGACATCAGCTTCACTATACAGGTATTTACAGCAATTTTTGGTAAACAGTACAGCATAGTGTGCATTGATTATTACGTCAACCACATTTACATTATCATTTTATTATGGACAGTGATGGAGATGCAACATTGTTAACATTAATGTTAATGTTTTTCTTGTATTTAACCCTCAGGTATTCCTTACTAATTGGTCACACTTATACTCATTGGTTCTCAAATGTGACCATACTATCTATTTTTCAATTAAATAAATGTTCTATATTTTAGTTAAATAACATTTATTGAAAAAATATTGATCTTTTGGTACTAAATACTATTTGTGCAATAATTATGGTCCATTAATGACAACTTTAAAGTATTTTTCTTCTAATATTTTTATTATTTATATTAAAATAATAATAATTATTATATTATTATAATTAATTATATTAATATAAATATTATATATATATATATATATATATATTATATTATTAATTATAAATATTATAATTATTATTATTATTATTAAACTTATTTCTGTATGCTCTACTTTTTAGATCAATGCCGAGTTCTTGCGAATTACAACAGTTCCCTTGGAGACAAAGTTCTTGGTGCAGTTGGACAAGCACTCCACCAAACTGTTGGAGGTCATCAGGAGCAAGGGAGGAGTTGTGAAAGAGAAGACCACCAGGACCTTGCAGGTTTTAGATGAGGTATCTATGAATAAGTTGTGTATCAGTGGGATCCATGGCTGAACAGTTGATATGTTTCTCCTATTGATCAACTTTTGTAAATCAACTCTTGCCGGGTCAGCAGCACACATGCAGCCATGATTTAGTCTTGCCTCCTCTTTGTGTCTTTGGGGAAGTAACCTCTTTAAATGTGATTGGGGCACCTTTATACCTCAATGATAAATGTAATATATTTTAATTCAGTTATAACTGCAGCTCAAAGTCTCAAACAGAGCTATAGCATTCCAGTTTTTATATCACAGCGTACGCTGGTGTTGCATCAGCTGGGCGGAGTTGATTCACTCTGCGAGTGCACGTTATCAGTTATACATTTGTTTTATTTACTGTGTGAGATAATTTGATGTGTCACGTAACAGCATGTGAAAAAATTTGAATTGCGTGAATCTCATGAGACATCTTTTAACCAGACGAGAGATCTCGTCACTTTTAATTTTGTCACACCCCTTGTCAAACATTTGATTCGTTTGATTTGCGCCTTGTAACACAGTTCATAGATATGGGAAGAAGGAGGTGGGAACCGGCGAACATTTAAAAGACTTTAATCAATAAATAAACAAACAAACAGAAAGTAAAAGCGGCAGCCCCTCACGGATGACTGCCGTGCACACACATAACAAAACGTAACTAAAATGCAACGTAAAATCCAGGCCTGGTCCTCTCTCGTCCTTCACTGTCGTCACTCCTCCTTTTATTCTCCCTTCACTCCTCTGTGAGAGATCCGAGACCGGTGTGACGCGCAGCTGGCGCTGATCAATTACTCACCGGCCTCGCTTCACTCTCACAGCTCTCACTCGTCACACGCCTATTCAAGTTCAGTTTAGAGTGTATAAGAGCGTGGCACATTATGATCTAACATGAAATCGGGAGATTTCTGAAACTATAACGTACTTATTGTCACTTTCTTTTTTATGCAGGAAAATGAGGTTGAAGAACTGGAGCAGGCAACCATGGCGATCTTTATCACTGGGAAAGAGGATCCTCTCCATCCACCAAAAGACATTAAAATTGTCATTGAAGGAACAGAGGTCCTGAACCAGTCGCCCTCGGTTGCAACCGCTTTTGCCATGGTCTTTGGGCTCATATACACACTTAACCTAAAATATCTGAAAAGGCTGCAGTTCACCTTTGAATTTGTGCAAAAGGTCCTGATGGAGCTTGATGGAAAAAAAGATGACCCCAAAAGTCACTAGACTGACCACCCAGCTGTACAGCACAGAGTAGGCAGAGCTGAATTGCACAGACTTGTTTGAATTTATTTTCCATTTGTGGTTGAATTTTATGGTGATTTACAGCCAAAACTTTGGATCCTTTTGTAAGAGGTTGCACTTACAAGGCTGCATTTTCACAGCAGCATTTACAAATGTGGCTGCCCAAGTTCGATGGCTACCAGCCTCAAAGGCCAAAGTAGGCCAAGTGTTATGGACAACTGGAGAGACTGATTGCAGTGTTCTCAGCGTATGCACAGATTTGTACGAAAGAGTTTAGATTTTCAGACCAATGGAGAGGGCCAGGAGCTTGCTATATTGCATATAAATTAGTTGTATTTAAATGTAGAGCTTACAGCTCTGTATCAGAAACTCTGACAGTGTCTTAGGAGTTCCACTGTTCACTGTCTGAGGAGCAGTTCCAGGTTTTGTCTCTGGTTTTCAGCTGAAAGAGAATGTTCATCATCATATACATTTGTATATAAACAGGTATACAATACTGTCTTAACATTTAATTGTATTTTAGGATGTTTTATGGTGAAATGTGTTCTGTCAGGACAAACCTTCCTAATTTAATATTACTACTAATGTGATGTCATCAAGTGATGATTTGATTATTTTGTAACAAATTTGTATTTTTGTGTGAAGCAGACTGTTAATATTCATACATTTGTAACAGATGTTCAATGTCAGTTTATTGAACAATAAATATAAATGTGTTCTAAAGAAAAGTGTTATGATAGTCATTGATCAAAATGTTTTAAAAGTATTTTGTTTTAAAATTTGATTTATTATACATTTCAAATAATGACAACTTTTTTTTAATTTATTTTTTTTATTTGAGACAACCTAAAATAATTAATTTACTATAAATATTACCTATAAATATTAGTTTGTTTTAACTTAAAATAATTAGTTTGTTCTAACCTAAAATAATTAGTTTACTTTAACCTATACATATTAGTTTTGTTAGTTTGTTCTAACTTAAAATAAATTGTTTGTTCCAACCTAAAATAATTAGTTTGATCAACCTTTAAAAAGTGGTTGCATGGATTTAAACTTTTCAGATTAAACTGAATGAAATGATTTACTTTGAGTCAATGTCAAATATTTCGTGTGATTGATTACTTCAATTTTTTTAAGTTGATCCAAGGTTTTTATTTTTTCAGTGTAAGTAATCAAGTTCACCAGGGCATGGGTCTATCAGATGTCATCCTAAAAAAGGGCAAAAAAAAAATCCCTGGGCAGTTTCTTCAAGACATCCCCAGCTCCGTCATCTATGGTACCATCGCACACTGTGGAGGCTGAACTGAACAGCTACTTGGTGTCTCCCACCATAGACAGTGAGATGGACCCTCTCACTTGGGGGCAACTCCATCAGGTCAACTTCCCACACCTGAGTAAACTAGTCAAGAAGTATCTCTATATACTTGCAACAAGTTCACCTTCAGAGACTTTTTAGTACATCAGGAAATGTTGATATGCCAGCGCACATGTTTAAAACCTACCAAAGTCAATATGCTAGTTTTCCTGGCATACAAATTTAAAGGAACACTCCACTTTTTTTGAAAACAGGCTTATTTTCCAACTCCCCTAGAGTTAAACAGTTGAGTTTTACCGTTTTCGAATCCATTCAGCTGATCTCCGTGTCTGGCGGTACCACTTTTAGCATAGCTTAGCATAGTTCATTGAATCTGATTAGACCGTTAGCATCTCGCTCAAAAATGACCAGAGAGTTTCGATATTTTTCCTATTTAAAACTTGACTCTTCTGTAGTTACATCGTGTACTAAGACCGACGGAAAATGAAAAGTTGTGATTTTCTAGGCCAATATGACTAGGAACTATACTGTCATTCCGGCGTAATAATCAAGGAACTTTGCTGCCGTACCATGGGTGCAGCAGGTGCAATGATATTACGCAGCGCCTGTGACCCCCTCCTTGCACAGGGAGCGTGCCTTGCAACCATGGAGACATTTGTGAGAGACGCTGCTTAATATCATTGCGCCTGCTGCACCCATGGTACGACAGCAAAGTTCCTTGATTATTACGCCGGAATGACAGTATAGTTCCTAGCCATATCGGCCTAGAAAATCGCAACATTTCATTTTCCGTCGGTCTTAGTACACGATATAACTACAGAAGAGTCAAGTTTTAAATAGGAAAAATATCGAAACTCGTTGGTCATTTTTGAGCGAGATGCTAACGGTCTAGAGGGGGAGTTGGAAAATGAGCCTATTCTCAAAAACAGTGGAGTGTTCCTTTAAGGCTTGTACACTTTATGTTTAATAGTATTTTTTTTGTTGTTGTTTAACAATATTTATATATATATATATATATATATATATATATATATATATATATTTAAAAAAACATAGGCAAGGAAATATTTTGTTTCAAGATGCTCTTGATGATTGCATGGGTTACATGTGAATAAAAAAAGTAATGTTTGAGAGTAATGCATTTTTGTGTGTGTTTGCAGGTCTATGGTAACAGCAAACCAGAAATCAGAATATCTGCCGAGGTTTTCAGTCATTCATAGTGTTTTAAAGTCAAAATGTTTGCACCTTGACAAAATTTTTTTTTTAGCCTGAATTAGATTTAATTAGATTAGAAGAATTTCTATTACCTGTTTATTTTAGTATGATCATTACATATATAATTAATTTTTTTTAAATCGCTAATAAAAACAGCATTTTTTCTAGGGAAATGATATTGCAAGAAATATCGTAATCGCAATACTCAACAATATTGCATATTATCCTAGTATCATGCAGCCTTATTTGTAATGTATATTTTATTCATAAAGTGCAGTTATTTTACATTTGATTAACAGTTTCTGTACCTGAATACCTGAAAATCTTAAAACATTGTTTATCTCAATTGTATCTTTGTTCTTTTTAAATTACTAAGTAATTTTTCTATATTTTGCAACTGTGTTCATGCTGTCTTAATGTGACGTTAAAAACGTTGTGTCTGTTGAGATAGAATTTAACTAACATTCCTTTTCCTTGCAGGATTAACATTTATATGCTTTTGAAACCTAAGTGTCCTCAAACCTTGGGCCTAAGTCAGTGTGTGTCTGAATCATATCTGAATATAACAAAAGGGGAAATGAAACTTAGGGACAGCTGGACAACTATCTAAATATAATAGCCCCATGATATTGAGTAACCAAGGAACTAATAAACACATGATTTGGGCAGATCTTGCTTTATCTAGTAACAGAAGGGTTTGACATATGAAGAACCAATCATGTTGTAGGATGTTTTGCCATGCTCCTATCCTATATAAACTCTTGCTGGTGGGATTCTCTGTGATTGATACGAGGTCCTCCGGCCGTGATTAAAGCTTACCCTAAGGCATAGTCTGGAGTCTGTTTGGTTTTTGCTGCGCAGTGGACTTGACGCTAGAGAATCTGACTTCCACACTCAAGTGATAGTGTTTAGTGGAGCACGAAAGACCTTATTAAGGTACGCTTAGTCGAGTATAAATTCATAGGTGTCTGGGACACCCGGTTTAACTTTAGTCAGGTGCGTAGAGGAAAATCTACCACACTGTCAAATGAAGGAAGGCTGTTGGATTTTCCAATGCTGACAATAAGGAAGGTAAAACAAATAACATGTTAATTCTTTATCTGAATGAATAAAGCTGTAATTAATGTCATTAAATCGTGAGTCTGTTTTGATTTAATGGTCAGAAGCTGTTCTACATGACAAATGAAATCACAAACATGACATTTGTAAATAAATTCATTTTATAAATACAGTTTATTAATAAGTAAAATAATTTTGTCAAATAAAACCTCTTTAATTGCGACACTCTTCAAAATTATCATTCATTTCTGTAGAGCTGGACATTTTAATAAGGATCAAATGACTGAGTTCAGCTTTGAGAATGAAACCAACCTGTTTGTTCCTCAGTTTCTTCATGTTTCACTCTGAATGTTTCTTCAATCTCCTCTTTAATAAACTCCATCTTTATAATAGTGTGTCACGTGGATCTCAGTCGCTTCACCAGGAGTTTTTCTGTGTTTGGACACTCTGTCATGATTAAGATGAGAATAATTAACAGAAAGAAAAACACATCCAATCTAAATCTCTGAGTGTGTCTCAATCAGATCTAGTTCAGTAGTTCAGTGCACTGGTGAGAGAGTCAGATTGAGAGTTAATGGACTTAAATGATCTGATTAGAATAAAAACACTCAAAACCAGCACTACAAATTAATAAAAGAACACAAAATATATAGGCTAGTGGGTTCATATTTAGACACTTATGCTTTACACTTATTGATTTGTAGATTATATTAAATAGATTATACTTTCATCAAAATATTTGCAGCTGGTTATTAGTAAAAAAGTTGTCATTGCACACATTTGTTGTTCTCGTTGCATTTACACTGTTTGACCAGCAGTTGTCATCAATGTTTGAGGTGAAACTCTTGAGTTTCGAGAAGCTCCGTTTCTCTTATCAGTAGCTGGATTCATGTTTATGATAAACTGATTCACGATATAGGTAACTGTAAAATTGCCTGAATAGTTTGCATTGATTCAAACACTTTAAATGCTTAAAACAAACCTTTCTTCAGAAGTCACAGCAGATGCAGGAGCGCAGCGCAGCCTTGTGATGTCATATCTCCACTCCACAATAAAAGTCCCGTTCAAGAAGTGCATAGAAATTGACATTCAAATAATATAACATATATCATATTTAAACGCATGTTGGTCAGTGAAATGCAAAAAAATAATTACCAAAGAAAGAAAGAGTTCGAACCAAATCTAATATGGGAGATTCTGTTAATTATCCTCTTACGCTCGTCAGTAAGAAGTAAAAATAAATGAATAAATAAATAAATCCTTAAATTGGACAGAGTTAAACTAAAGCACTGACATCACAGAGTTTACCGGCATTATAATAAAGATGTGTGAATGGTATCTTACTGGCAAAAATATGGAACAGCTTGTGTGAACAGCACATTTGTGTAATTACCGGAAACATCGTTCTGGTAATTTTATGGTAATTTACCAGGATTACAGTGTGAAAGGGTTTACATATTCAAGGAATTTAGTTATCAGGTGAGATCGCGAGAGTTTGCTCATACGATTAAATGCCATCACTGAGGAAACATCGCATCATCTCTTGTGATTGATTCTCCCTGTTTATCCTCAGGTATCGGATCACTAAAGTGATTATAAAGTATTTCGAAAACGAGTATGAATGTTAAGAACATATGTATGTAATAGTTAAAAGTTTTACTAAGTGTGTTAGTGCGTGTTTATGCGCGGAGCACATGGTCGTTGGGCTGCGTAACGTTAATGTGATTTTCGCCATGTGGAAAAACTAATTGGCCTAACGTTATATATATATATGTGTGTATCAGGGGCGTTTCCTCCGAGGAGGCAAGAGAGGCAGTGCCTCCTCAAAAAAAATAGGATGAGAAATTAATCCATATTACATATAAAACAACACAAATATTACAAATTATGACATTAAAAAGAGCGCAAGTCACTCGTATTTCTAAAGGAACACTGCCCAACAGCGACACCTGCAGGTAAAGTTACAGCAGGAGTCATGCCTCCCTTTCTGCTCATAGAAAACCATCAGACCCCCTATATGTTTTATTCACTGATGGTGAAAAGAATGAGAAATGTTTAGAGAATTTTTTGCGTATAGTTATAAGTTAATATATTCGCAACAAAAAGTAAAAAAAAAAATATATATATATATTATTACTGTGACCAACCTGTATGTGAATATGAGTTATGTGTGTTTAACGTGAAAATCATACGAGTAAACACGATCACTGAGGAAACATCGGATCATCGTGTCCGGACCGCTTCCGACGTACCGACGTGGACATGAAAGGTTCAGTAGATTATTTGCTTTAAATGAATGGTTAATGTCTTGGTGTACTGAACAGAAGCTGCTCTTTATAAATAATTGGAATCTTTCTGGGAGCGACCTAGGCTCTTCCGTGCTGATGGCCTGCACCCCAGCAAAATCGGAGCTGATCTTCTGTCGGAAAACATCACCAAGACGCTTCGCACCGTATGACTAGTAAGTCAAACCTCAAATCACAGTCTGTGTTCTACCCACTTAATTGATAGAAATGTGAGTGTAGTACAGTCTATAGAAACTGTGTCTATTCCCCGAATAGTGAGGTTTAACAATGAAAAATAAAGGATCTAGAAAAAATCTGATCGTGGTCAAACCAGAAATTCGCAAAATTACTGAACAAAAACAATTTCTAAAGCTAGTGCTACTAAATATTAGATCGCTGACACCTAAGGCAGTTATCATAAATAAAAAAGGTCACAGATAATAGTCTTGATGTAATTTGCCTTACTGAAACATGGCTTAAACCAAATGATTATTTCGGTCTTAATGAGTCTTGTCCACCTGGCTACTGTTATAAAAATAAATGCCGTCCGGTTGGCCGTGGCGGTGGCGTTGCAACAATCTATAGAGAGATTCTTAACGTTACCCAGAAAACAAACTACAGGTTTAACTCATTTGAAATTCACGTGCTAGACGTTACACTCTCAGATATAAATAAAAAGTCGCTACTATCTCTTGCTTTGGCTACTGTTTATAGACCTCCAGGGCCTTATGTTGATTTGCTAAAAGAGTTTGCAGACTTTCTCTCAGACCTATTGGTCAACGTCGATAAAGCGCTGATTGTTGGAGATTTTAACATTCATGTAGATAATACAAATGATGCGTTAGGGGCTGCGTTTACAGATTTACTAAACTCGTTTGGGGTCAAACAAAACATCACTGGACCCACTCACCGTCTTAATCATACACTAGATTTAATTATATCACATGGAATCAATCCTACTGATATAGAAATTATACCGCAAAGTGATGATATCACTGATCATTACCTTGTAACATGCGTACTGCATACTGCTGATATTTGTCAAATTGCGCCACGATATCGACTAGGTAGAACAATTCTCCCGACAACTAAAGATAAATTCACAAATAAACTGCCTGATCTGTCTCACCTGCTCATTGTACCCAAACACACAAATGATCTTGAGAAAATTACTAGCAGTATGTGCACCACTTTCACTAGTACATTAGATACTGTTGCACCGATGAGATTAAAAAAGGTTAGAGAGAAAAATACTGTACCATGGTACAACAATATTACTCACGCTATCAAAAGAGAAACTCGTAATCTAGAACGCAAATGGAGACAAACTCGTTTAGAGGTCTTTAGAATCGCGTGGAAAGACAGCTCGTCCCGTTATAGAAAGACTCTAAAAGCAGCCAGGGCCGAGCATCTCCGCAAACTCATAGAAAATAACCAAAACAATCCAAGGTTCTTATTTAGTACAGTGGCTAGATTAACAAATAAACAGACATCACCAGAACAAAACATTTCATTACAGTTTAGTAGCGATGACTTTATGAATTTCTTTACTGAAAAAATCGAAAGCATCAGAAATACGGTTGTAAATGTACAACCCTTGACAGAGTTTTATGATTCAGCCTCAATTATCGTCCCTCAAGAACAGTTGCAGTGCTTTACAACTATAGGACAGGAAGAGCTAAATAAACTTATCACAGCGTCTAAACCAACAACATGTTTATTAGATCCAATACCCACTAAACTACTGAAAGAATTGTTACCTGTAGCAGAAGAGCCTCTTCTCAATATTATTAACTCGTCTTTATCTCTAGGTCACGTTCCAAGACCGTTCAAGTTAGCAGTTATTAAGCCTCTCATTAAGAAACCACAATTAGATCCAAATGTATTGGCAAATTACAGACCCATTTCAAATCTTCCATTTATATCGAAAATATTAGAAAAAGTGGTGTCGGTCCAATTGTGCTCCTTCCTGCAAAAAAATGCTATCTATGAAAAATTTCAGTCAGGATTCAGGTCTCATCATAGCACAGAAACTGCGCTCGTTAAAATTACAAATGACTTACTTCTAGCTTCTGACCAAGGCTGTATCTCAATACTAGTGTTACTTGATCTCAGTGCTGCGTTCGACACTATAGATCATAAAATACTCCTAGATCGACTACAGAATTACATTGGTATCCAGGGACAGGCATTACGGTGGTTTAGGTCGTATCTATCAGACCGTCACAATTTTGTTTATTTAAACGGGGAAAAATCTAAGATAACAATAGTAAATTATGGAGTGCCTCAAGGATCTGTCTTAGGCCCTCTGCTATTTTCAATATACATGCTGCCACTTGGTAATATTATAAGAAGACATGGAATTAGTTTCCACTGCTATGCCGATGATACTCAATTATATATTTCAACACAACCAGATGAAAACTCTAAATTATCCAATCTGACAGAGTGTGTTAAAGAAGTAAAACATTGGATGACTAGTAATTTTCTTCTATTAAATTCAGATAAGACTGAAGTATTACTTATTGGGCCAAAAACCTGTACACAGAATCTCTCAGACTACAATTTGCATTTAGAAGGATGTACTGTTACTCCATCCTCGACAGTTAAAGACCTGGGTGTTATATTAGACAGCAACTTGTCCTTTGAAAATCATATTTCATATGTTACAAAAACAGCCTTCTTCCACCTCAGAAACATTGCTAAGATACGGAATATGTTATCTGTTTCTGATGCAGAAAAGTTAGTTCATGCTTTCATGACGTCTAGACTAGATTACTGTAATGCATTACTAGCTGGTTGCCCTGCATCCTCAATAAACAAGCTACAATTGGTACAAAATGCAGCTGCTAGAGTTCTTACCAGGTCAAGAAAATATGATCATATAACACCAATTTTATCATCTCTACACTGGTTACCTATTAAGTTCCGTATCGATTATAAAGTACTGCTAATGACCTATAAGGCTCTAAATGGTTTAGCTCCTGTGTACTTAACCGACCTTTTATCGCCCTACAATCCTTCACGCTCTTTAAGATCACAAAACTCTGGACTTCTGGTTGTACCTAGGATAGCTAAGTCCATTAAAGAAGGGAGAGCGTTTTCACATTTGGCTCCGAAACTCTGGAATAGCCTTCCTGATAATGTTCGGGGCTCAGACTCGCTCACCCAGTTTAAATCTAGATTAAAGACGCATCTCTTTAGCCAAGCATTCACATAATCCATCTCATATCAGATCAATTGCACATGACTATCTTTGCTTAATGTTATGAACAGCAGCTATGCTAATTATTCTCCATTTGCTTTTCTGTTTTACCTCGGGACGCCCGTCCCGAGGTGACTAGAGAGTACATCAGTTTCAGTTTGGATCCAGCCTCTTAAGAAGACCTCAGATGACTAAAACTTTGGAAGAGACGGCGCCAACTCCTGCGATGACTTCAGAAGATGCAACATCTGGATCAACACGCACATTCACATTCTATAAATCCTAATTATTGTTAATATGTAATTCATTTTTCCAGGAGCTCTTTGCTTCTACCTCCAATTACATTGCTAACAGTGATTGTGTGTTAATCGCCTAAATTATTACATTATTAGCTAACTGCAGTCTCCAAATTGTAATGTTGATATGCTTTCTCTGTAAAGCTGCTTTGAAACAATATGTATCGTGAAAAGCGCTATACAAATAAATGTGAATTGAATTGAAAATTTGAGGTTGATATCTCAAAAAATGAGCTTTCAGTAAGATTTTGTTTGGGCGCAGTACCAGATTTTCCCCATTAGATGCCAGCAAAACTCCACTGGTACACACAGTGGTTGGATTTGTGATTTACAGTAGAGTTTTTCTAGCTCAAAAATTACAAACACACACACACACATACTTTTTTTTATAACACACATACAACTCACACTCTGACATCCATACCAACACACACACACAATTATAGTTGCATAATTTATCCAATTGGCTCTATAATATGCAGAAGCAGAAAACAGGAATAATGCGAGTATTTGCTTTATAGGCCAAACCTGAGAAAATGGCTCCATCTGGTAAAAAAAATTGTAAAAATGTAAATTTTGAAGCCCTGCCATTCTGCATCATTGCATCATTTTATAGTTAAATGGCAGTGGGATTAAAAAATGCAATTTTAATGGGTTTCAATGTGGACATTTTTGTCCAAAAGGTCCTTAGAGGAACTATTTTGTGCACCTAGTGCAAAATAGAATTATTAAAGGAAATGGGGGTGAAATAGAAAAATTCAGATGAAAACTACTATAAACACCAGCTTCACCTCTCAATCATACATGTAATTCAAAGTGAATCTTGTGCCAAAAGATTCTTTGACTTGTCAGGCATTTTGTCTCTCAGAGGTACAGTTGCCCGTATCTCTCTCAAGGGACTGATGGAAATCCACTGGACAAGTCATTATGAAGTCACAAAATGTGTGTGAAAAATGTGCGATCTTCACACCCTATCGAAGGACGCATCTCCAGTATTGCTATTTAGAGTTTGATCATAGCCCAGATAGCATGTAATCATTGAACCAATGTTGAGTCAGTGTTGATGGACCTCTGCATGTGTGGACACACGTTCATGTACACAAACAAACTATTTTGAGTATTACAGGCTTTCTTTTATCCTCAAATCAGTGAGGCTCAGATCAATGAGGCCTACAATCAGTTAGTTTAAAAAATGAATACAAAACCTGTCCTAATTGAAAGAAAACAAGCTGACTAAAAGATTGAATCCAATCTTTGGTGATAAGGTAACAGAGAGATTTATCAGCAATTGTTTGCAGGCAGCTCGAAATTTACCCAGGCTCAGGCGTTCATGTGCCAAAAAATGTGTGGTGGTCAGCTAGCCATGCAAACAGCCCCACTGCTATGACACTTAGTGTTCAACATTGAGACACTTTTAAAGAGCAATCTCAGAGGGATGTCACTGTTCGTAGAGTGTGTTTGTGTTTGTTTAATTTTGGTTCATTTTAATTATGTAGACTGATTTCATATATGAAAAAAAAAAATAGAAAGGCATGGTTTAGTATTTACATTGTAGGAGAGTTAATTTAGTTCATTTACTTCTAATTTCTTGAATGTTGCTGTTTCTTGGGTGGCAAGTCAAAAAGGGCAGGCCCCGGTGAAGCACAAGAGGCCCTGGACTGAATCAATATTGATGCTATGAGTATGTATGTCTCATATGTATGATGTGAATTTGGAGTGAAACTGACGGTCAGATGAAAATCATGTAGAATCATTAACATAAACCTGTATTAATGAATTATATAATAGTATAATAATAATAATAATAATAAATGTCAGTATAGGACACTATACTCATAATAAACTCTGAGCTGTCTAATCCAATAAGGACAGTTCTGGGTTGAGGAAGCTTTTATGTTATTTATCAAAAATCCATTATAAATGTTAATTTAGTTATGTTAAAATGGTGTCATTATCCCTGTCTATGAACAGTAATTTATTGTTTGAAAATATGAAAGTGTAGCTTGTTGTTGTTTTTCCCTTGTATTTTCCTACTTCTTTGTTCTACCGTCAGGTATTTGCTACTTGAATATTTGGCACTACTGCCATCTACAGGACAACAATAAGAATAACAACTGTTCGCCACAGAAAATAAACAAGTTTTATTTTTTCTGTCACAATCCCCCTTCTTTCTTTCTTTTCTTTTTTTTTTTTTTTTTTTTTTTTTTTACCAAAACCTCATTTTACATTGTGACTTTGGCAGAGATGTGCAACAATATCAAAGACCACAGAAGTACAAAACTATTTCTCTCTGGGCCAAATCTTAAACATTCGGAGAGTTTCATTCTGAGAGTAAAGTGAACTTAGAAAAAGAGCAAATCTGAGAAAATGAAGGACTGTATTTTTGTAATGATTTCCTTTTGTATCATTTCACTAAGTTAAAGTATGAGAAATGTCCTGACTTTTTAACAAAAAAGGAACACCAAAAGTAAAATTTTACATTTTAAATGCATTTATTGGCAACACACAATGCTTAGATTCTTAACTTGCTTGCTTTTTTTTATTCATGCAAAATTAATGACTAGTATAAATTACATCATCCCAAAACAACATTATGATACAATCTGCTCATTTGTGATACATTACATATTCAGTTCATTCAATATAATATAAATCAGTTTTAGATGATTTTCACTTTTTTCATGTAACAGGCTGTTTGGCAGAATCATGCAGTTATGTATCATACATCATACAAAGAATGAAGATGAAGACCATTTTTAAGCTCAAGTATTTTTAAGTATAATAAAAATGCATGCAGAGCATCTTAGCACAAAACCAAATGTACTTGTTTATAGCTGTGGTAAGAGCAGATAAAAGGTCAAAGTTTTACTCAAATACAGTGCGTGCTTTTTCTTTAACATAATTTATAGCATTACTGAAAAAGACTTTTGGATTATAGGATGATTGTTTTCTTGTTGCAGGTTTGTATGTTTTCCAGTCCTCCGGAAGCACTTCTCCTGTGGAAACTTTACTGATGATCTCTGCCTTCTTCCTGACGTCCATCAAAGACTGAATGCGATCTTTAAATCCAGGCTTGGCTTCTTGTTTCTCAGACTCAATCATCAGATCGATGTAGTCAGGGGTGGACAGAGGATTGGGCTTGAGGGCGATTTCCTGCAGTCGCTCCAAAGAATTTTGAGATTCTTCAATTAGTCCAGTCACAATATCCTGGACTTCCTCGAGCTCATTTTCAAGTTCTTCAAAGATCTTTTCTTTTGACATGACCTGTCCATGTGCATCCTCAAATCGCTTTTTTAAATCCTGATAGGTTTGCTTTCTCTTTTCTGTGACGTAATCCCATCTGTATTTCTGATTGAAGTGCACATCCCAAGCACACTTTCCAGGACAGACCCTACACTTTCCATCTGTCATGGCCCAGCACGCATATCTTTCACTGTCATTTGCAATTCCGCAT
Organism: Ctenopharyngodon idella; assembly: GCF_019924925.1. Classification (NCBI taxonomy): domain Eukaryota; kingdom Metazoa; phylum Chordata; class Actinopteri; order Cypriniformes; family Xenocyprididae; genus Ctenopharyngodon; species Ctenopharyngodon idella. Next base: position 26,247,358 of record NC_067223.1, read on the forward strand.
GTTTTATGACATGTGAAGTGACACTGCTGGCAGTTGGATAGGTAGTAACCAGTTTTGTTTTCGATTTTGTCTGGGACAGTTACTTCTACTTCATATTCAAAATCTTGTTTGCATCCATCTCAGCCTTGTGCTGCTCCAGAGCTGCTTTTGTCTTCCTGATTTCATCCAGTTTTGTCAGACCAGCATTGATTTGAGGCTGGAGACGTTCCACAAGCACTTCCAGCTGCTGTCGCTCTTGTAGGACCTCCCGTGTCAGAGTCAAGCTCTTGGTTTCCATCGTGTTAAGGGATGTGAAGAATTTTCTCATGCTGGAAAATCCCATCTTCCAGAACATTTGGTCAAAGTTGTCACAGTCAGAGTCCTCATCCTCTGCAGATTTATTGATGGCAAACACAGCAGAGTTGTTGAACTTGAAGTGAAGAGGCTCTCCAGACTCATTGGTAGCACAGGACACCTCAGAGACTTTGATGGCCTCGAGAACAGGAGGTGTTTTCCCATCTGCAAAGGTGACCAGCACAAGGATGTTTTCAGCAATGTCCTTCCCAAATATGGAAAGAATGGAGTCAAAGATGTATTTCTGTGTGTGCGTCAGACGGGCAAGTGAAGCCTGTACTACAAAACACACGGCATCAATGCTGTCGATCCCTCCTGGATTAGAGAAGAACTCCTGAATCTGCTTTGTGATCTTCTGGTCATGTGAGATTCCTCTGGTATCACCGAAGCCTGGTGTGTCCACTATGGTCAGAGAATGTGGAATCTTGAAACCATCCATGTGATTGATCTGATATGCCGTGATCTCTGAAGTCTGACTTTCAGCCTGGGATTTCTGCTTCCCTTCATCTATCAGCACAAACCGGAAGTCGTCTTTCCATTCCACTCCCAGAATGTAGTTGATCATGCTGTTTATTAGGGTGGTTTTTCCTGCACCTGTGGCTCCGATCATCATGATGGTCTTGTTCTGTTTTGTGACGTTCTTCCCAAACGTGCTTCTTCTGCAGAATCCATCTCTGTTCTGCCATGTTTCTTCCAGGTTGAGTTTAAACATGGGCAGGTTTTCATTGCTTCCATCAGCTATTTTTATGCTCCAGTTGTTCTTTATATTATGTGCAACACTTGAGCCCTTTCCATCGCTGTGGTCTTTTCCCATGTTTTTGCTTCTTGTGCTTTCTCTTGACATTTTTTGATTGTTGTTAACAGCAGACTGGCAAAAGTCTATTTGTCTTCTTCTGGCTTTTTTCCACCTGGTTAATGGAAAAGGAAATAATTGTTTGTACATCAGTTTATAAAAACAGTATACAAAAGAAGTGAGAACTCTGTGCGATATCAGTAAAATGACAAAACGAAAACTCCCAATATATGCTTCAATGCAGGATATAAAGTTGTGAGATACATAATATTGTTGTGAATTTAATATGTTTTAAAAATATATAGCATGTATTAATCTCATGGCATTACATCCCGCATTCAAGCACATGTTATAACTAATCCTGACCAATTAAAATGATTAATCTAAGACATAAGCTATGTTGTAACTTAGAAATGAGTTAACTATCAGTATTTGCAATAATCTATAGTATGCAGGAAAAAATATGAAACTAGCAACAGCAACACTACTACTAATGGGTTTGTAATACTGTGCATATTACAGACTTTAAGATGATTGAATGAGTGAATGAGATGAAATATCACTGAGAGATGACAGAAGTGTTTATGATAGATATATCCAGAAACATCCAGGGTGCGAGCGGTCCTGCTTCTCATGAATCAGAGGATCAGGTGTGTGTGATAAGGAACCTGCCAGCTGATCATTACCACATCACGAAAAACACTGGCTGTGTCCAAAATCGCACAAACTATGCAAAAGCGACAGCCCTTCCGGCGCACTGAATTCCCTCACTCTTTCTCATTCACTCCTTCAAGTGGACTATATTAGTGGACTAATGTAGGGAATAGTGAATGAGGGTATAGGGGCGATTTTGAACACAGCAACTGTCTTAATGCACAGCTGCACCAAACAGACACAGAGAATATAGCCAATTTAAGCACCATCACTTCTAATTAGCTCTTCAATTTAGATCTTAATGAGAGCTCTGCAGTCTTACCAATAAATCACCAATACCGTTAAAACATTTTCATAACATTTAATTTATAAAAAGACTTTGATTCCCAAGCTGGTTCTTAGGCTTGGCTATCTATCACTGTTACCGGAAATAGCTACAATAAACTTTAAAACCTGTACGTTGATGAAAACATAATTAAATCTTTCTATCACAGGTCAAAAATTCCATCTGAGATTGATTTTCATAAAATGTTAATATTATAATGACACATGCAAGTGTCTGATCATATGTAAAGCCACAATACCAACTCTGACTGCACAGTGTTTATTTTATATTTAAATTTGTTCTACTTAAATGACCTTATTTTGTTCCTACCTGACTTAAGCTTAAGTTTAACCTTAAATGAGACAACTACTTTTAATATAGTATCCAGTTTTAATGTGCCATTTGAAGCAATGCATGCTTGTGCAATTTAGTTATTTAGTGCTTAGTGGTGTACCGTGGGATCAAAACTGCTGTGGCAAGAAAAATGTTGGGAAACACTGCCATAGACAGTGCGCTACTTGCACAATCTAGCTCTGAAAAAGACATAGTAATAAAACCTTGCTTGGTCTTCTGCACAAAACTGCCAAGATTAAACTTTTCTAAAGAACATGAAAAGAAGCCTGATGAATATTGCACTGCAAAAATGCTTGTCTTAGAGTTTTTGTCTAGTTTATAGTCCAAATATCTAAAAATTCTTAAATCAAGAAACATTTTCTAGTCAAGTAAAAATGATTGTCTTGTTTTCAGAAAAAAATTATCTGCAAAATTATACATATTTTAATGACTGTACATTTATTAATCAACATTAAATACTGCAATACATATTACTTTATATAAAGTATCAATTCTGGGGGCCTTTTGCCGTGTCCTCAGGGTGAGTGTAGGGGTAAATATCCGATATTGTTTGATAATCCCAGTGCAAGTCTGACACACTGGACCTTGTCTTTTACAGAGCTAGATTGTGCAGGTAGCGCACTGTCTCTGGCAGTGTTTCCCAGCCTTTTTCTTACCACAGCACATTTTTGAAAAGTAAAAAAACCAACAGCACACCACTAAGTTGTGTGTTTAAATTAATTCTCCTCAAAATTATGTTAGTTGTTTTCTAAAATTGTGTTTATTGCAAAGTCACATTAAAGATGGAAAAACGTCTAACATCGTTCATGACTTACATCACATGTATCAGATATTCTGGTAACACTTTACTTTAAGGTTCATTAGATAACATTAGTTAACATGAACTAATAATGAACTGCATTTATACAGTATTTAATAATCTTTGTTAATGTTAATTTCAGCATTTACAAATACATTATTAAAATCAAGAGTTGTATCTGTTAACATTAAAGGGTTAGTTCACCCAAAAATGAAAACAATGTCATTTATTACTGTCGTTCCACAACCGTAAGACCTTTGTTCATCTTCAGAACGCAAATTAAGATATTTTTGTTGAAATCCGATGGCTCCGTGAGGCCTGCATAGGGAGCAATGACATTTCTCTCTCAAGATCCATTAATGTACTAAAACATATTAAAATAAGTTCATATGAGTACAGTGGTTCAATATTAATATGTATAAAGCGACTAGAATATTTTTGGTGCACCAAAAAAAACAAAATGTTAACTTCTATTATGATGGCCGATTTCAAAACACTGCTTCATGAAGCTTCAGAGTGTTATGAATATTTTGTGTTGAATCATGATTCGGATGATCGCGTGTCAAACCGCCCAAACTGCTGTAATCATGTGACTTTGGCACTCTGAACCTCTGATTCGACACAAAAGATTCATAACGCTCCGAAGTGTCATGTTTTGAAATCAGCCATCACTAGCTATTGTTAAAAAGTTATTTAGTTTTTTTTGGCACACCAAATATTCTCGTCACTTTATAATATTAATATTGACCACTGTACTCACATGAACTGATTTAAATATGTTTTTAGTACATTAATGGATCTTGAGAGAGGAAATGTTGTTGCTGGCTATGCAGGCCTCACTGAGCCATCGGATTTCAACAAAAATATCTTAATTTGTGTCTAGTTTCTAGTCCAAATATCTAAAAATTCTTAAATCAAGAAGCATTTTCTAGACAAGTAAAAATTATTGTCTTGTTTTCAGAAAAATTAATCACGCAAAATAATCTGCAAAATGTTATAAAATGAGCATATTTTAATGACTAATTTTTATTAACTAACATTAACAAAGACTAACAAATACAGTAACAAATGTATTGCTCATTGTTAGTTCATGTTAGTTAATACATTAACTAATGTTTAACTAATGAAACTTATTGTAAAGTGTTACCGGTATTTTTACATTCACTGTATAATTAAAAACCTTGCTGAAACAGAATATACACTTCTGTTCCAAATTTAGAATTTATATTGATCATGACTTTTGGTTTTTGAAAGAAGATTCTTATATTCACCAAGGCTATCCAAAGTACACCTGAAAACAGTGATATTGTGAAAAATTCTTAAAATGTGAAATACTTTTTTCTGTATTAATATATTTTAAAATCACATTTTCATTATTACTCCAGTCTACAGTGTCTCATGATCATTCAGAAATCAATTAAATATGTTGATTTGCAGAATGTTTCTTATAACAGCTGAAAATGCTGATAAGTATGGAAACTACAATATAAATTCTTTCAGAAGAACATGGAGAACATGATTATTATAAGTAGAAAATCAGAGTGAATACAAAATGTACATAGTTTTTTATGCATTCTATTTTATACTTTACAATTTGGTTTTTGAATCTATTACCTGCAACTACTGCTATACTGTAAAATAATTAAATTCAATTTTAATAATGACAATTTGTTAGGAAAAACAATCAGATTTTTTTTTAAACTGTACTATACAAGATGTCATTCTGACTTTTAGATTTTTTACATATATGCAGAATAAGCAATATTACAAATCAAAGCAATATTACAAATCAAATATTACAAATCAAATCTTTCTAAATCTTTTATACTAGGAAGGAAATAGACTTACTGTTATTTTGGTTTCCTCTTGAGTCTCCTTTTCATCTGCAGCTGCAGAAAGTTTCTGCGTTGGTTTTTATAGTGCCCAACTGCTGCCCTTCCTGCTGCCCTTCCCCACAAAATAACAAAAAAATAAAAATTCACTTTGTTTTTATTCCAGTAACTGTAAGGCTTTATAAGAAGTGGGCAGGCATTGGCAGACCACTAAAGAACATCAATGTCACATCTATTAGAAAATTCTAAACGGAACAGATTATTAAACGACAACACAATTTAAATAATAAATTAATTAAATATATCAGTGTGCAAAAGATGATGACTAATTTAAGAAATCTAGAGAGAATGTAAAAAAACTGCAACTAGGTGCAGTTTGAAGTATATTGTAGAAGGAATGAATCTGCTTGTGTCATTGCATTCATTAACAGAAGTCTACTCATAATTTAGCACTAGTGTTTTTTGTTGTTGTTTTTTTTTAAATAATGGAACCAGTTCTGAATAGGTTCTCAGATCTTGGTTCCCAAACCTGTCCTCGATATTATACAGGGATTTTGCCCCGGAGGAATGTTTTCATAGTTCCTATAACTATTGCTGGAAGATCCCAGTTTTTTGCATGTTCACATTGCAGAAACTGGGAATGATTTTAGTTCCCTTTTGGGGGACTAAATTAGCTCCTACTTCAAAGTCAGGTATAACCCAGCACAATAGGAACTACCATTGATGTAAGTGTATGCTGATTGGCCAAATGTACGCGAAACACCACCATCCCCTATTTTAAAAAAGCCATGTCAACACACAGTTTAAAGCCTATATATTTACTCCACAAACTAACTCTATGAACATGGAAAACAGTGATAGATGGACAAATGCCGAAGTCCGCAATTCCCAGGCATCTTAATGCTAAGGAGAAAATCTGTGCAAGCCTCAAACCCGGGACTTTGGCGTGGGAGTCGGACGATCTAACAAGGCAACAGCTTCTATCGTCAGTCGCTAGACTGCCTCTTGAGATCAGGGGAGTAAGGTTTTGCACAGCTCTTACTAGCTGGCCTCCGTTAAACATATACCATTTACTTTATTTATTTAACAGTTCTATCTAATAATGTTATCAGTTGCTGCCCAAGAACTGTTCAACTTCAAAGTTCACATTTAGCTAAGTACAGTTAAAATCTCCAGATGTTGTAACGCATGGTTGCTGGCAAACATACGAAGAAGATGAAAGGTAATTCCAATACAAAGTTTAATGACAATAATTCAGGAACAGGTAGCAACACACACGAGACATACGAGACCAGACACTGAACTGAAAACAAGCAGGAACTGATATACACAGAGCAGAAGATGAACTAATGATGAACAGCTGTGAGGGTGTTAGTGTCCGTGGTGACTGATGAGTGGAGAGAACTTAGAACAAAGGAACATGTGACGAATGAAAACCAAAACAAACAGAACATGACGGTGACAGTGTGACAGTACAGGGTTCTGGAGGTGGACGAAGTGATGGTGTTGGTGGAGTGGTGAAGGTAGAACGACGATCCCCTGGCGGCATTGGTGGTGGACAGCCGATGGTGCAGACCCAGAGCCTGGCAGTGACGACAGCCTATGGTGGAGACGAGGGAGGGAGGGACCAAGGTGTAGATAGGACTGTGTAGATAACTGGTCTCGGAGGCCTAGGCGATGTCACAGCGACGACTGTCGGAGGAGGAGCCAGATCACCCAAGGACTGAGACGAAGCTGGTGTGAGCGCAAACTGAGGCGAGTCCAAAGGAAGGGAGGAGCCCGCTGCAGATCTGCAAGTCTGTGGCGGAGGTGGTGGGACAAGGCCGAGGGTTTCTGGTGGAGCCGGAGGTGGGAGGAGCCAAGGCAGAGCTGCCAAGTCGACGGGCCGAGATGGAGGGAGGCGATCAGAGGCTGGAGGTGGAGCCACAGGATCCACTCGCTCAGGCGCTGATGGAGGTTATGCAACCTGAGGCTCGACATCCCAGCATGGCGAAACCGAAGATGGTGAAGGGCGGCAAACCTGTAGCAGAGGCGGGGCTGGAGGACTGGCTGGGAAGGTTGGCGACGGAGGCAGAAGGAGACCTGGAAGGTTAGGATGTAGAGTATAGTCCATGCCAGTCTCTGTGCTGTTAGAAAGCAGCGATGAATGTTGAGAAACAGGGTGGAGTGGTTAACAATACCTTTGCGCTGAAGTCTATCAGCCAGTCCTCTGTTTGTGTCTCCACCAGAATCCCCTCAGCCACAGATGGTACAGGCTCACCTCCCTGATCAGATACGCTGGGGGGCTCCTCTTCTGGGGCGGGGGTCCGCACTGTCCACTTGTCCTTGAGGTCTGGCTGACGCATCGCGGCGTGTGGTAGCTTCATCTGCGGGGGGCTCACGTGATCCTTCCATGGTCACAGGTGGTGAAATGGGCTCTGGGTCCGGCTGTATTCTGGACTGGGGATTGATGCTCTTCAGACACTAGATGATGGCTTCGAAAACGAATCCATAATTGGTCCGGTCTTCTGTAATGTGTGGTCGCTGGCAAACCGACGAAGAAGATGAAAGGTAATTCCAATATTTAAAGTTTAATGACAATAATTCAGGAACAGGTAGCAATACACACATAAAACGTATGAGACCGGGTACTGAACTGAAAACAAGCAGGAACTGATATACACAGAGCAGAAGATGAACTAATGATGAACAGCTGTGATGGTGAGTTAGTGTCCGTGGTGACTGATGAGTGGCGGGAACTTAGAAAAAAGTAACACGTGCGATAAATGAAAAACAAAACAAACAGCACATGATGGTGACAGTGTGACGAATGTGTTCTTGATCCGCCCCTTTTATCGAGGATGCATTAGGAAGTGACTTGTGTGGACTTAAAACAGCCAGGTATCCCAGAATGCATCTAGCATCAACCAGCAAGCGTCAATAGTGGAGGAGAAAACCTGCAGTTTTAAAAATATTGTGTCACAAACTGTAGTTTTAAGCATTTTTCAGGTGAGAATGTAGTCGTTTAAAGCTCAAATCTAAAATGTGTTCTGATGCTTTCGGAGTTGTGAGATCCAGGCGATCACCGGGCGCTCAGTGCTCATGTACCCATTCGAGAACAGCCTTACCTCGGCTAGTCCTTCTACCGTTTGCCACTGGCTTTGATGTCAGTGGCTGTGTGTCTGATGTCTGTAGTGGTTAAACTTGAGATATAATTCGTCTTGTGTATATCTTATGGGCAATCTTTGCTCTCATTGATCTATAATTTGCTCCTGGGCATATAGTTTTAGCTGAGGGTAAAGTGAAGTTTCACAACTTTATATATTTATACATACAATTGTAGGGTATTGACTTTGTGCATTTGACTGAAGTGTTTGCTTGTTTTTATTTCCTTTTGTAAAAGTAAAAGCTTTTTAGACTTTATAATTATACTTTTATTATAGATTCTATTGTTCATTAAAACTGACATTTAACAAAATGAGACAAGATTGTGTTTTATTTCAATTTTGTGATAGAAACATATACATACAGCTAAGAGTATATGCACATAGTGCCTGACCCACTTGTTATGGTTCATGTTTTTAAAGTGAAATCAAAAAGAGGCAGTGTTGTGTTTTCTTCTTGCCAATGGTAGGGAAAGAATTAATATCAATATATTATATCTTAGATTGTTTCGCTTTCACTTTTCCTGTAAATACAAGGCTTTATATGAACTGATTAACTAACAGGCTTTTCACTTCCACTTCCCTGTTCTAGTAAATGGGAGGCTTTTTATGAAAGGGCTTACAAACAACCAACTATAAGATCCTGACCCTGACACTGGACTTCCCCCAGCAGCACGCATATTATACGTCTCCTTTATCTGACACAATATCAGCAGAGGATGATTAATCAACTCCAAAAAGAGCATTACCATATTCATTTTCTACATACCAGACTTTATTTCTGTCTTACGTCAACAAAAGTATGTTTTACTAAATATCATTACTATCACTAGTATCTTTTGATACTGCTTTCCCTAAATTTCAACTAAAACCTTTTCATGTAAGTAGTAATAGGACAAAGGAAACAAAGGTTTCAGTTTAGTGTCAAATGGATTATTTTTTTTTTATTTTTACCGGATTGATTTCTCATGAAAAGTTCAAGAAACATGGATTCTTAAATGATAAAAATGTAGATCTTTATTGAATAGTTGAATGGTTAAAAATCCTCTAATGCAATAAAGCAAGCATAAAAGGATTCAATAAAGGCAAACAGCAACAAATCAAATTTATGCAGTTTTGCTGATAAGGTGAACATACACTATATTGCCAAAAGTATTAGGACACCCCTCCAAGTCATTGAATTCAGGTGTTCCAATCACTTCCATGGCCACAGGTGTATAAAATCAAACACCTAGGCATGCAGACTGCTTCTACAAACATTTGTGAAAGAATGGGTCGCTCTCAGGAACTCAGTGAATTCAAGCGTGGTACCGTGATAGGTTGCCACCTGTGCAATAAGTCCATTCGTTAAGTCCAACTGTTAGTGGTATCATAACAAAGTGGAAGCAATTGGGAACAACAGAAACTCAGCCATGAAGTGGTAGGCCACGTAAAATCACATAGCGGGGTCAGCGCATGCTGAGGCGCACAGTGCGCAGAAGTCGCCAACTTTCTGCAGAGTCAATAGCTACAGACCTCCAAACTTCATGTGGCCTTCAGATTAGCTCAAGAACAGTGCGTAGAGAGCTTCATGGAATGGGTTTCCATGGCCGAGCAGCTGCATCCAAGCCTTACATCACCAAGTGCAATGCAAAGCGTCGGATGCAGTGGTGTAAAGCACGCCGCCACTGGACTCTAGAGCAGTGGAGACGTGTTCTCTGGAGTGACGAATCACACTTCTCTGTCTGGCAATCTGATGGACGAGTCTGGGTTTAGTGGTTGCTAGGAGAACAGTACTTGCCTGACTGCATTGTGCCAAGTGTAAAGTTTGGTGGAGGGGGGATTATGGTGTGGGGTTGTTTTTCAGGGGCTGGGCTTGGCCCCTTAGTTCCAGTGAAAGGAACTCTTAATGCTTCAGCATACCAAGACATTTTGGACAATTTCATGCTCCCAAATCTGTGGGAACAGATTGTGGATGACCCCTTCCTGTTCCAACATGACTGCGCACCAGTGCACAAAGCAAGGTCCATAAATACATGGATGAGCGAGTTTGGTGTGGAGGAACTTGACTTGCCTGACCTCAACCCGACAGAACACCTTTGGGATGAATTAGAGCGGAGACTGCGAGCCAGGCCTGACCTCACAAATGCGCTTCTAGAAGAATGGTCAAAAATTCCCATAAACACACTCCTAAACCTTGTGGAAAGCCTTCCCAGAGGAGTTGAGGCTGTTATAGCTGCAAAGGGTGGGCGAACTCCATATTAAACCCCACGGATTAAGAATGGGGTGTCATTAAAGTTCATGTGCACGCAAAGGCAGGCGTCACAAAATTGTACAATAATTTTAAGCTCAGAACTATCATAGATAATGGTAGCACTTTATTTTACAGTCTTGTTCCCTGTGTAAATACTATGTACTTATTATAGTACTTGCAATAACTGGGTAATAACCAGGTACTAGACCTGAACCTACCCCTAAACCTAACCTTAACTTATGTAGTTACTGTATATTACCCAGTACTTTCATAGGTAAGTACACTGTAAGTAAATGTAAGTGCTTGTCCTACAAAATAAAGTCTAACCACTGAGGCTCATTCTTGTGTTACACAGCACGTTTGAGCAGGTTCATTCTCTCACTTCAAGCAAAAATGGTTGATCAATGTTTATATGTGAAATTGTGATTAAAAGCCTAACTTCAATCTGTTCATCATCTCAAGAAATCAAATCTCTTCAGGAAAAAAAAAGTGAAAGGCTTCTCTCCAGTGTGAACTCTCATGTGGCCTTCAAAACTTTCATTTCGGATAAACGTTTTTCCACACTGTTGGCAGAAGTAGGGGTGTCTCTAAGTAACTTTAAGACTGCCTTTTTCAGTGAAACTCTTTCCACACTTCCAGAGTTCCAAATAAGATTTCATGAGCACCAAATCAGCAAATTAGGAAGATTCCAGTCGCAATTCCACAAATGTACCACATGTGTGAAGACAGTGATCTCCGAGCTGCACCAAGTGGACTTCTACGCTAGCACCACTGACCTGTGGTCCAGTCGTACGACTGAGCCCTACATGAGCTTTACCATTCACTTTCTTTCACTTGCTACCGTTCATGACGGTTTTCTATATCAAATGCTGTTATAAAAATTAATTATAATATTGCAATGTTATTTCACCCTGTATGTCCTTGTTTTGTTTTTTCTTCACTTTTCAGAAAATGCTGTTAAAGGTGATGAGCGCATTACTCAAGCTGTTGGTCTTTGCAAAAAGTTCGAGGGACATTTCTCCCACAGCTGGAAGGAGAAGATGGTCCTGAAAGAAGCACAAAAAGAGCACAACCTCCCAGAGCACTGACAGAATGCCCTACAAGGTGGGGATCGAGACAGAAAATGATTCAGAGAGTTTTGGAGCAGCAGCGGGCCATGTCAGCAGACAGAAAGTCAAGACATTTGGTTCCATCTTGGCAGGACCTAGATGTACTTGAGTCTATAAACCAGGCATTGCAGCCAATGCAAGAATTTACAGATGCTCTGTCAGGTGAAAGTTATGCAAGCGTTTCGTATGTGAAACCTGTACTTCACTTGATAAACACCTCAGTTCTTGCTGCCATGGAAGAAGACAGTGATTTAACAAAGTCCATAGAGATGACGATTACATGAACACCAAGTATGACAACCCAGCAACTCAAGAACTTCTGGACATGACCTGCTTTATGGACCCCAGATTAATCAGCAATGATGAGGTGTCAGACATCAGAGCCAGGGTAAATGTTAATATGACAATAATAAGTGATAAAATAGTGCACTATAACTAGATTTGATTACAATAATTAATTTATTTCTCTATATTAGGAGTAAAGCCTACACTGAAAAAAGTCTAACATTGCTGTTGTTCGTTTAATGTGTATTTTCTCGTTGAAATAGCTTAAAATTATTATTTTTTTCATTTAAAGTAAACATTTTAGTTTATATTTATGGTTGAATCCATTTTTTTACATTGATACAATATAAATTGGCAGCGGGACATTAAACTGAATTTATTAATTTGATCAGAGCATTTTTATTAGATTAAGCATGATTTGCACATGCGCATTGTTGAGTTGGAGTTCCCGCTCTCTGATTCAAAAAAAAAAACCGTCCGTCACAGTTGAACTGTCTGTGAAGAACACAACACACGATCTGTTGAGCGGCGGCCGTGACGGTACACTTCAACAGACGCCAGACCCCTCCAGCCAGGCTGCGACACAGAACTACGAGCAACATTGATACAGGTAAGATAAATTTTGTCTATCGTTAACGTTTTTTTCCCAAGTATACCTGACTGGCCTTTACTCTGGCCGTAATTTCAGCGCTCACGCTTGATAGCATGTAAATTATAAGACAGCACTAGAAACGTTAGCATTCTTCATTCAAACTATAACGTTAAGTTACGTTAGCCGCCCTCTGGTCGTGGGTGAGTAATGCTATCACAGGTCGCTAGTTAACTGGCTAATAAATGCAGACTATTATTTGTAAATGCATTTTGTGGGGGCATTGACGTTAGCTAAAGTTACCACGTGTAAGTTAATTAACGTTACAGGTAATGTTAATTCAAATGCATTTGTTCTGCTGAGTGTTTTTAATAGTTAACAGTGGCGCGAAGAGCCTACAAAATGTTTATTTGTCGAGATTACTGTCTTTTAAGAGCTCTGCGGGCTCTGTTTTAAAGCTAGTTAGTGAAGATATCAGTCAGGGTTGCCAACTCTCACGCATTTGGCGTGAGACACGCGCATCACTCTGCCCAAGTAAATCTCACGCCAAATTGCCAAACCCGTTTTTGATATGAAGTATAAGCTTTTACAGTTTTTTTTTAAAAAAAAAAAAGTTTTAATACGAAATTCAAACAATAAATACAGTTTTGGCGCACTTAATGTTAAAAAACAGAGTTGCGACAGGCTTTCATCTCGCGGCGGCGCGCGCGGTCACGTGGTTCATGGAGCTCTGTCTGAATAGTTCTAAACAAGCCAGTTCTGTCAATACATTTGAATAGACATCAGCTTCACTATACAGGTATTTACAGCAATTTTTGGTAAACAGTACAGCATAGTGTGCATTGATTATTACGTCAACCACATTTACATTATCATTTTATTATGGACAGTGATGGAGATGCAACATTGTTAACATTAATGTTAATGTTTTTCTTGTATTTAACCCTCAGGTATTCCTTACTAATTGGTCACACTTATACTCATTGGTTCTCAAATGTGACCATACTATCTATTTTTCAATTAAATAAATGTTCTATATTTTAGTTAAATAACATTTATTGAAAAAATATTGATCTTTTGGTACTAAATACTATTTGTGCAATAATTATGGTCCATTAATGACAACTTTAAAGTATTTTTCTTCTAATATTTTTATTATTTATATTAAAATAATAATAATTATTATATTATTATAATTAATTATATTAATATAAATATTATATATATATATATATATATATATATATATATATATATTATATTATTAATTATAAATATTATAATTATTATTATTATTATTAAACTTATTTCTGTATGCTCTACTTTTTAGATCAATGCCGAGTTCTTGCGAATTACAACAGTTCCCTTGGAGACAAAGTTCTTGGTGCAGTTGGACAAGCACTCCACCAAACTGTTGGAGGTCATCAGGAGCAAGGGAGGAGTTGTGAAAGAGAAGACCACCAGGACCTTGCAGGTTTTAGATGAGGTATCTATGAATAAGTTGTGTATCAGTGGGATCCATGGCTGAACAGTTGATATGTTTCTCCTATTGATCAACTTTTGTAAATCAACTCTTGCCGGGTCAGCAGCACACATGCAGCCATGATTTAGTCTTGCCTCCTCTTTGTGTCTTTGGGGAAGTAACCTCTTTAAATGTGATTGGGGCACCTTTATACCTCAATGATAAATGTAATATATTTTAATTCAGTTATAACTGCAGCTCAAAGTCTCAAACAGAGCTATAGCATTCCAGTTTTTATATCACAGCGTACGCTGGTGTTGCATCAGCTGGGCGGAGTTGATTCACTCTGCGAGTGCACGTTATCAGTTATACATTTGTTTTATTTACTGTGTGAGATAATTTGATGTGTCACGTAACAGCATGTGAAAAAATTTGAATTGCGTGAATCTCATGAGACATCTTTTAACCAGACGAGAGATCTCGTCACTTTTAATTTTGTCACACCCCTTGTCAAACATTTGATTCGTTTGATTTGCGCCTTGTAACACAGTTCATAGATATGGGAAGAAGGAGGTGGGAACCGGCGAACATTTAAAAGACTTTAATCAATAAATAAACAAACAAACAGAAAGTAAAAGCGGCAGCCCCTCACGGATGACTGCCGTGCACACACATAACAAAACGTAACTAAAATGCAACGTAAAATCCAGGCCTGGTCCTCTCTCGTCCTTCACTGTCGTCACTCCTCCTTTTATTCTCCCTTCACTCCTCTGTGAGAGATCCGAGACCGGTGTGACGCGCAGCTGGCGCTGATCAATTACTCACCGGCCTCGCTTCACTCTCACAGCTCTCACTCGTCACACGCCTATTCAAGTTCAGTTTAGAGTGTATAAGAGCGTGGCACATTATGATCTAACATGAAATCGGGAGATTTCTGAAACTATAACGTACTTATTGTCACTTTCTTTTTTATGCAGGAAAATGAGGTTGAAGAACTGGAGCAGGCAACCATGGCGATCTTTATCACTGGGAAAGAGGATCCTCTCCATCCACCAAAAGACATTAAAATTGTCATCGAAGGAACAGAGGTCCTGAACCAGTCGCCCTCGGTTGCAACCGCTTTTGCCATGGTCTTTGGGCTCATATACACACTTAACCTAAAATATCTGAAAAGGCTGCAGTTCACCTTTGAATTTGTGCAAAAGGTCCTGATGGAGCTTGATGGAAAAAAAGATGACCCCAAAAGTCACTAGACTGACCACCCAGCTGTACAGCACAGAGTAGGCAGAGCTGAATTGCACAGACTTGTTTGAATTTATTTTCCATTTGTGGTTGAATTTTATGGTGATTTACAGCCAAAACTTTGGATCCTTTTGTAAGAGGTTGCACTTACAAGGCTGCATTTTCACAGCAGCATTTACAAATGTGGCTGCCCAAGTTCGATGGCTACCAGCCTCAAAGGCCAAAGTAGGCCAAGTGTTATGGACAACTGGAGAGACTGATTGCAGTGTTCTCAGCGTATGCACAGATTTGTACGAAAGAGTTTAGATTTTCAGACCAATGGAGAGGGCCAGGAGCTTGCTATATTGCATATAAATTAGTTGTATTTAAATGTAGAGCTTACAGCTCTGTATCAGAAACTCTGACAGTGTCTTAGGAGTTCCACTGTTCACTGTCTGAGGAGCAGTTCCAGGTTTTGTCTCTGGTTTTCAGCTGAAAGAGAATGTTCATCATCATATACATTTGTATATAAACAGGTATACAATACTGTCTTAACATTTAATTGTATTTTAGGATGTTTTATGGTGAAATGTGTTCTGTCAGGACAAACCTTCCTAATTTAATATTACTACTAATGTGATGTCATCAAGTGATGATTTGATTATTTTGTAACAAATTTGTATTTTTGTGTGAAGCAGACTGTTAATATTCATACATTTGTAACAGATGTTCAATGTCAGTTTATTGAACAATAAATATAAATGTGTTCTAAAGAAAAGTGTTATGATAGTCATTGATCAAAATGTTTTAAAAGTATTTTGTTTTAAAATTTGATTTATTATACATTTCAAATAATGACAACTTTTTTTTAATTTATTTTTTTTATTTGAGACAACCTAAAATAATTAATTTACTATAAATATTACCTATAAATATTAGTTTGTTTTAACTTAAAATAATTAGTTTGTTCTAACCTAAAATAATTAGTTTACTTTAACCTATACATATTAGTTTTGTTAGTTTGTTCTAACTTAAAATAAATTGTTTGTTCCAACCTAAAATAATTAGTTTGATCAACCTTTAAAAAGTGGTTGCATGGATTTAAACTTTTCAGATTAAACTGAATGAAATGATTTACTTTGAGTCAATGTCAAATATTTCGTGTGATTGATTACTTCAATTTTTTTAAGTTGATCCAAGGTTTTTATTTTTTCAGTGTAAGTAATCAAGTTCACCAGGGCATGGGTCTATCAGATGTCATCCTAAAAAAGGGCAAAAAAAAAATCCCTGGGCAGTTTCTTCAAGACATCCCCAGCTCCGTCATCTATGGTACCATCGCACACTGTGGAGGCTGAACTGAACAGCTACTTGGTGTCTCCCACCATAGACAGTGAGATGGACCCTCTCACTTGGGGGCAACTCCATCAGGTCAACTTCCCACACCTGAGTAAACTAGTCAAGAAGTATCTCTATATACTTGCAACAAGTTCACCTTCAGAGACTTTTTAGTACATCAGGAAATGTTGATATGCCAGCGCACATGTTTAAAACCTACCAAAGTCAATATGCTAGTTTTCCTGGCATACAAATTTAAAGGAACACTCCACTTTTTTTGAAAACAGGCTTATTTTCCAACTCCCCTAGAGTTAAACAGTTGAGTTTTACCGTTTTCGAATCCATTCAGCTGATCTCCGTGTCTGGCGGTACCACTTTTAGCATAGCTTAGCATAGTTCATTGAATCTGATTAGACCGTTAGCATCTCGCTCAAAAATGACCAGAGAGTTTCGATATTTTTCCTATTTAAAACTTGACTCTTCTGTAGTTACATCGTGTACTAAGACCGACGGAAAATGAAAAGTTGTGATTTTCTAGGCCAATATGACTAGGAACTATACTGTCATTCCGGCGTAATAATCAAGGAACTTTGCTGCCGTACCATGGGTGCAGCAGGTGCAATGATATTACGCAGCGCCTGTGACCCCCTCCTTGCACAGGGAGCGTGCCTTGCAACCATGGAGACATTTGTGAGAGACGCTGCTTAATATCATTGCGCCTGCTGCACCCATGGTACGACAGCAAAGTTCCTTGATTATTACGCCGGAATGACAGTATAGTTCCTAGCCATATCGGCCTAGAAAATCGCAACATTTCATTTTCCGTCGGTCTTAGTACACGATATAACTACAGAAGAGTCAAGTTTTAAATAGGAAAAATATCGAAACTCGTTGGTCATTTTTGAGCGAGATGCTAACGGTCTAGAGGGGGAGTTGGAAAATGAGCCTATTCTCAAAAACAGTGGAGTGTTCCTTTAAGGCTTGTACACTTTATGTTTAATAGTATTTTTTTTGTTGTTGTTTAACAATATTTATATATATATATATATATATATATATATATATATATTTAAAAAAACATAGGCAAGGAAATATTTTGTTTCAAGATGCTCTTGATGATTGCATGGGTTACATGTGAATAAAAAAAGTAATGTTTGAGAGTAATGCATTTTTGTGTGTGTTTGCAGGTCTATGGTAACAGCAAACCAGAAATCAGAATATCTGCCGAGGTTTTCAGTCATTCATAGTGTTTTAAAGTCAAAATGTTTGCACCTTGACAAAATTTTTTTTTTAGCCTGAATTAGATTTAATTAGATTAGAAGAATTTCTATTACCTGTTTATTTTAGTATGATCATTACATATATAATTAATTTTTTTTAAATCGCTAATAAAAACAGCATTTTTTCTAGGGAAATGATATTGCAAGAAATATCGTAATCGCAATACTCAACAATATTGCATATTATCCTAGTATCATGCAGCCTTATTTGTAATGTATATTTTATTCATAAAGTGCAGTTATTTTACATTTGATTAACAGTTTCTGTACCTGAATACCTGAAAATCTTAAAACATTGTTTATCTCAATTGTATCTTTGTTCTTTTTAAATTACTAAGTAATTTTTCTATATTTTGCAACTGTGTTCATGCTGTCTTAATGTGACGTTAAAAACGTTGTGTCTGTTGAGATAGAATTTAACTAACATTCCTTTTCCTTGCAGGATTAACATTTATATGCTTTTGAAACCTAAGTGTCCTCAAACCTTGGGCCAAAGTCAGTGTGTGTCTGAATCATATCTGAATATAACAAAAGGGGAAATGAAACTTAGGGACAGCTGGACAACTATCTAAATATAATAGCCCCATGATATTGAGTAACCAAGGAACTAATAAACACATGATTTGGGCAGATCTTGCTTTATCTAGTAACAGAAGGGTTTGACATATGAAGAACCAATCATGTTGTAGGATGTTTTGCCATGCTCCTATCCTATATAAACTCTTGCTGGTGGGATTCTCTGTGATTGATACGAGGTCCTCCGGCCGTGATTAAAGCTTACCCTAAGGCATAGTCTGGAGTCTGTTTGGTTTTTGCTGCGCAGTGGACTTGACGCTAGAGAATCTGACTTCCACACTCAAGTGATAGTGTTTAGTGGAGCACGAAAGACCTTATTAAGGTACGCTTAGTCGAGTATAAATTCATAGGTGTCTGGGACACCCGGTTTAACTTTAGTCAGGTGCGTAGAGGAAAATCTACCACACTGTCAAATGAAGGAAGGCTGTTGGATTTTCCAATGCTGACAATAAGGAAGGTAAAACAAATAACATGTTAATTCTTTATCTGAATGAATAAAGCTGTAATTAATGTCATTAAATCGTGAGTCTGTTTTGATTTAATGGTCAGAAGCTGTTCTACATGACAAATGAAATCACAAACATGACATTTGTAAATAAATTCATTTTATAAATACAGTTTATTAATAAGTAAAATAATTTTGTCAAATAAAACCTCTTTAATTGCGACACTCTTCAAAATTATCATTAATTTCTGTAGAGCTGGACATTTTAATAAGGATCAAATGACTGAGTTCAGCTTTGAGAATGAAACCAACCTGTTTGTTCCTCAGTTTCTTCATGTTTCACTCTGAATGTTTCTTCAATCTCCTCTTTAATAAACTCCATCTTTATAATAGTGTGTCACGTGGATCTCAGTCGCTTCACCAGGAGTTTTTCTGTGTTTGGACACTCTGTCATGATTAAGATGAGAATAATTAACAGAAAGAAAAACACATCCAATCTAAATCTCTGAGTGTGTCTCAATCAGATCTAGTTCAGTAGTTCAGTGCACTGGTGAGAGAGTCAGATTGAGAGTTAATGGACTTAAATGATCTGATTAGAATAAAAACACTCAAAACTAGCACTACAAATTAATAAAAGAACACAAAATATATAGGCTAGTGGGTTCATATTTAGACACTTATGCTTTACACTTATTGATTTGTAGATTATATTAAATAGATTATACTTTCATCAAAATATTTGCAGCTGGTTATTAGTAAAAAAGTTGTCATTGCACACATTTGTTGTTCTCGTTGCATTTACACTGTTTGACCAGCAGTTGTCATCAATGTTTGAGGTGAAACTCTTGAGTTTCGAGAAGCTCCGTTTCTCTTATCAGTAGCTGGATTCATGTTTATGATAAACTGATTCACGATATAGGTAACTGTAAAATTGCCTGAATAGTTTGCATTGATTCAAACACTTTAAATGCTTAAAACAAACCTTTCTTCAGAAGTCACAGCAGATGCAGGAGCGCAGCGCAGCCTTGTGATGTCATATCTCCACTCCACAATAAAAGTCCCGTTCAAGAAGTGCATAGAAATTGACATTCAAATAATATAACATATATCATATTTAAACGCATGTTGGTCAGTGAAATGCAAAAAAATAATTACCAAAGAAAGAAAGAGTTCGAACCAAATCTAATATGGGAGATTCTGTTAATTATCCTCTTACGCTCGTCAGTAAGAAGTAAAAATAAATGAATAAATAAATAAATCCTTAAATTGGACAGAGTTAAACTAAAGCACTGACATCACAGAGTTTACCGGCATTATAATAAAGACGTGTGAATGGTATCTTACTGGCAAAAATATGGAACAGCTTGTGTGAACAGCACATTTGTGTAATTACCGGAAACATCGTTCTGGTAATTTTATGGTAATTTACCAGGATTACAGTGTGAAAGGGTTTACATATTCAAGGAATTTAGTTATCAGGTGAGATCGCGAGAGTTTGCTCATACGATTAAATGCCATCACTGAGGAAACATCGCATCATCTCTTGTGATTGATTCTCCCTGTTTATCCTCAGGTATCGGATCACTAAAGTGATTATAAAGTATTTCGAAAACGAGTATGAATGTTAAGAACATATGTATGTAATAGTAGAAAAAGACTAAAAGTTTTACTAAGTGTGTTAGTGCGTGTTTATGCGCGGAGCACATGGTCGTTGGGCTGCGTAACGTTAATGTGATTTTCGCCATGTGGAAAAACTAATTGGCCTAACGTTATATATATATATGTGTGTATCAGGGGCGTTTCCTCCGAGGAGGCAAGAGAGGCAGTGCCTCCTCAAAAAAAATAGGATGAGAAATTAATCCATATTACATATAAAACAACACAAATATTACAA
Source organism: Ctenopharyngodon idella (assembly GCF_019924925.1). Lineage (NCBI taxonomy): Eukaryota > Metazoa > Chordata > Actinopteri > Cypriniformes > Xenocyprididae > Ctenopharyngodon > Ctenopharyngodon idella. The sequence goes on from NC_067223.1 coordinate 26,268,020, forward strand.
ATTATGACATTAAAAAGAGCGCAAGTCACTCGTATTTCTAAAGGAACACTGCCCAACAGCGACACCTGCAGGTAAAGTTACAGCAGGAGTCATGCCTCCCTTTCTGCTCGTAGAAAACCATCAGACCCCCTATATGTTTTATTCACTGATGGTGAAAAGAATGAGAAATGTTTAGAGAATTTTTTGCGTATAGTTATAAGTTAATATATTCGCAACAAAAAGTAAAAAAAAAAATATATATATATATTATTACTGTGACCAACCTGTATGTGAATATGAGTTATGTGTGTTTAACGTGAAAATCATACGAGTAAACACGATCACTGAGGAAACATCGGATCATCGTGTCCGGACCGCTTCCGACGTACCGACGTGGACATGAAAGGTTCAGTAGATTATTTGCTTTAAATGAATGGTTAATGTCTTGGTGTACTGAACAGAAGCTGCTCTTTATAAATAATTGGAATCTTTTCTGGGAGCGACCTAGGCTCTTCCGTGCTGATGGCCTGCACCCCAGCAAAATCGGAGCTGATCTTCTGTCGGAAAACATCACCAAGACGCTTCGCACCGTATGACTAGTAAGTCAAACCTCAAATCACAGTCTGTGTTCTACCCACTTAATTGATAGAAATGTGAGTGTAATACAGTCTATAGAAACTGTGTCTATTCCCCGAATAGTGAGGTTCAACTATAAAAATAAAGGATCTAGAAAAAATCTGATCGTGATCAAACCAGAAATTCGCAAAATTACCGAACAAAAACAATTTCTAAAGCTAGGGCTACTAAACATTAGATCGCTGACACCTAAGGCGGTTATTATAAATGAAATGATCACAGATAATAGTCTTGATGTAATTTGCCTTACTGAAACATGGCTTAAACCAAATGATTATTTCGGTCTTAATGAGTCTTGTCCACCTGGCTACTGTTATAAAAATAAATGCCGTCCGGTTGGCCGTGGCGGTGGCGTTGCAACAATCTATAGAGAGATTCTTAACGTTACCCAGAAAACAAACTACAGGTTTAACTCATTTGAAATTCACGTGCTAGACGTTACACTCTCAGATATAAATAAAAAGTCGCTACTATCTCTTGCTTTGGCTACTGTTTATAGACCTCCAGGGCCTTATGTTGATTTGCTAAAAGAGTTTGCAGACTTTCTCTCAGACCTATTGGTCAACGTCGATAAAGCGCTGATCGTTGGAGATTTTAACATTCATGTAGATAATACAAATGATGCGTTAGGGGCTGCGTTTACAGATTTACTAAACTCGTTTGGGGTCAAACAAAACATCACTGGACCCACTCACCGTCTTAATCATACACTAGATTTAATTATATCACATGGAATCAATCCTACTGATATAGAAATTCTACCGCAAAGTGATGATATCACTGATCATTACCTTGTAACATGCGTACTGCATACTGCTGATATTTGTCAAATTGCGCCACGATATCGACTAGGTAGAACAATTCTCCCGACAACTAAAGATAAATTCACAAATAAACTGCCTGATCTGTCTCACCTGCTCATTGTACCCAAACACACAAATGATCTTGAGAAAATTACTAGCAGTATGTGCACCACTTTCACTAGTACATTAGATACTGTTGCACCGATGAGATTAAAAAAGGTTAGAGAGAAAAATACTGTACCATGGTACAACAATATTACTCACGCTATCAAAAGAGAAACTCGTAATCTAGAACGCAAATGGAGACAAACTCGTTTAGAGGTCTTTAGAATCGCGTGGAAAGACAGCTCGTCCTGTTATAGAAAGACTCTAAAAGCAGCCAGGGCCGAGCATCTCCGCAAACTCATAGAAAATAACCAAAACAATCCAAGGTTCTTATTTAGTACAGTGGCTAGATTAACAAATAAACAGACATCACCAGAACAAAACATTTCATTACAGTTTAGTAGCGATGACTTTATGAATTTCTTTACTGAAAAAATCGAAAGCATCAGAAATACGGTTGTAAATGTACAACCCTTGACAGAGTTTTATGATTCAGCCTCAATTATCGTCCCTCAAGAACAGTTGCAGTGCTTTACAACTATAGGACAGGAAGAGCTAAATAAACTTATCACAGCGTCTAAACCAACAACATGTTTATTAGATCCAATACCCACTAAACTACTGAAAGAATTGTTACCTGTAGCAGAAGAGCCTCTTCTCAATATTATTAACTCGTCTTTATCTCTAGGTCACGTTCCAAGACCGTTCAAGTTAGCAGTTATTAAGCCTCTCATTAAGAAACCACAATTAGATCCAAATGTATTGGCAAATTACAGACCCATTTCAAATCTTCCATTTATATCGAAAATATTAGAAAAAGTGGTGTCGGTCCAATTGTGCTCCTTCCTGCAAAAAAATGCTATCTATGAAAAATTTCAGTCAGGATTCAGGTCTCATCATAGCACAGAAACTGCGCTCGTTAAAATTACAAATGACTTACTTCTAGCTTCTGACCAAGGCTGTATCTCAATACTAGTGTTACTTGATCTCAGTGCTGCGTTCGACACTATAGATCATAAAATACTCCTAGATCGACTACAGAATTACATTGGTATCCAGGGACAGGCATTACGGTGGTTTAGGTCGTATCTATCAGACCGTCACAATTTTGTTTATTTAAACGGGGAAAAATCTAAGATAACAATAGTAAATTATGGAGTGCCTCAAGGATCTGTCTTAGGCCCTCTGCTATTTTCAATATACATGCTGCCACTTGGTAATATTATAAGAAGACATGGAATTAGTTTCCACTGCTATGCCGATGATACTCAATTATATATTTCAACACAACCAGATGAAAACTCTAAATTATCCAATCTGACAGAGTGTGTTAAAGAAGTAAAACATTGGATGACTAGTAATTTTCTTCTATTAAATTCAGATAAGACTGAAGTATTACTTATTGGGCCAAAAACCTGTACACAGAATCTCTCAGACTACAATTTGCATTTAGAAGGATGTACTGTTACTCCATCCTCGACAGTTAAAGACCTGGGTGTTATATTAGACAGCAACTTGTCCTTTGAAAATCATATTTCATATGTTACAAAAACAGCCTTCTTCCACCTCAGAAACATTGCTAAGATACGGAATATGTTATCTGTTTCAGATGCAGAAAAGTTAGTTCATGCTTTCATGACGTCTAGACTAGATTACTGTAATGCATTACTAGCTGGTTGCCCTGCATCCTCAATAAACAAGCTACAATTGGTACAAAATGCAGCTGCTAGAGTTCTTACCAGGTCAAGAAAATATGATCATATAACACCAATTTTATCATCTCTACACTGGTTACCTATTAAGTTCCGTATCGATTATAAAGTACTGCTAATGACCTATAAGGCTCTAAATGGTTTAGCTCCTGTGTACTTAACCGACCTTTTATCGCCCTACAATCCTTCACGCTCTTTAAGATCACAAAACTCTGGACTTCTGGTTGTACCTAGGATAGCTAAGTCCATTAAAGAAGGGAGAGCGTTTTCACATTTGGCTCCGAAACTCTGGAATAGCCTTCCTGATAATGTTCGGGGCTCAGACTCGCTCACCCAGTTTAAATCTAGATTAAAGACACATCTCTTCAGCCAAGCATTCACATAATCCATCTCATATCAGATCAATTGCACATGACTATCTTTGCTTAATGTTATGAACAGCAGCTATGCTAATTATTCTCCATTTGCTTTTCTGTTTTACCTCGGGACGCCCGTCCCGAGGTGACTAGAGAGTACATCAGTTTCAGTTTGGATCCAGCCTCTTAAGAAGACCTCAGATGACTAAAACTTTGGAAGAGACGGCGCCAACTCCTGCGATGACTTCAGAAGATGCAACATCTGGATCAACACGCACATTCACATTCTATAAATCCTAATTATTGTTAATATGTAATTCATTTTTCCAGGAGCTCTTTGCTTCTACCTCCAATTACATTGCTAACAGTGATTGTGTGTTAATCGCCTAAATTATTACATTATTAGCTAACTGCAGTCTCCAAATTGTAATGTTGATATGCTTTCTCTGTAAAGCTGCTTTGAAACAATATGTATCGTGAAAAGCGCTATACAAATAAATGTGAATTGAATTGAAAATTTGAGGTTGATATCTCAAAAAATGAGCTTTCAGTAAGATTTTGTTTGGGCGCAGTACCAGATTTTCCCCATTAGATGCCAGCAAAACTCCACTGGTACACACAGTGGTTGGATTTGTGATTTACAGTAGAGTTTTTCTAGCTCAAAAATTACAAACACACACACACACATACTTTTTTTTATAACACACATACAACTCACACTCTGACATCCATACCAACACACACACACAATTATAGTTGCATAATTTATCCAATTGGCTCTATAATATGCAGAAGCAGAAAACAGGAATAATGCGAGTATTTGCTTTATAGGCCAAACCTGAGAAAATGGCTCCATCTGGTAAAAAAAATTGTAAAAATGTAAATTTTGAAGCCCTGCCATTCTGCATCATTGCATCATTTTATAGTTAAATGGCAGTGGGATTAAAAAATGCAATTTTAATGGGTTTCAATGTGGACATTTTTGTCCAAAAGGTCCTTAGAGGAACTATTTTGTGCACCTAGTGCAAAATAGAATTATTAAAGGAAATGGGGGTGAAATAGAAAAATTCAGATGAAAACTACTATAAACACCAGCTTCACCTCTCAATCATACATGTAATTCAAAGTGAATCTTGTGCCAAAAGATTCTTTGACTTGTCAGGCATTTTGTCTCTCAGAGGTACAGTTGCCCGTATCTCTCTCAAGGGACTGATGGAAATCCACTGGACAAGTCATTATGAAGTCACAAAATGTGTGTGAAAAATGTGCGATCTTCACACCCTATCGAAGGACGCATCTCCAGTATTGCTATTTAGAGTTTGATCATAGCCCAGATAGCATGTAATCATTGAACCAATGTTGAGTCAGTGTTGATGGACCTCTGCATGTGTGGACACACGTTCATGTACACAAACAAACTATTTTGAGTATTACAGGCTTTCTTTTATCCTCAAATCAGTGAGGCTCAGATCAATGAGGCCTACAATCAGTTAGTTTAAAAAATGAATACAAAACCTGTCCTAATTGAAAGAAAACAAGCTGACTAAAAGATTGAATCCAATCTTTGGTGATAAGGTAACAGAGAGATTTATCAGCAATTGTTTGCAGGCAGCTCGAAATTTACCCAGGCTCAGGCGTTCATGTGCCAAAAAATGTGTGGTGGTCAGCTAGCCATGCAAACAGCCCCACTGCTATGACACTTAGTGTTCAACATTGAGACACTTTTAAAGAGCAATCTCAGAGGGATGTCACTGTTCGTAGAGTGTGTTTGTTTAATTTTGGTTCATTTTAATTATGTAGACTGATTTCATATATGAAAAAAAAAATAGAAAGGCATGGTTTAGTATTTACATTGTAGGAGAGTTAATTTAGTTCATTTACTTCTAATTTCTTGAATGTTGCTGTTTCTTGGGTGGCAAGTCAAAAAGGGCAGGCCCCGGTGAAGCACAAGAGGCCCTGGACTGAATCAATATTGATGCTATGAGTATGTATGTCTCATATGTATGATGTGAATTTGGAGTGAAACTGACGGTCAGATGAAAATCATGTAGAATCATTAACATAAACCTGTATTAATGAATTATATAATAGTATAATAATAATAATAATAATAAATGTCAGTATAGGACACTATACTCATAATAAACTCTGAGCTGTCTAATCCAATAAGGACAGTTCTGGGTTGAGGAAGCTTTTATGTTATTTATCAAAAATCCATTATAAATGTTAATTTAGTTATGTTAAAATGGTGTCATTATCCCTGTCTATGAACAGTAATTTATTGTTTGAAAATATGAAAGTGTAGCTTGTTGTTGTTTTTCCCTTGTATTTTCCTACTTCTTTGTTCTACCGTCAGGTATTTGCTACTTGAATATTTGGCACTACTGCCATCTACAGGACAACAATAAGAATAACAACTGTTCGCCACAGAAAATAAACAAGTTTTATTTTTTCTGTCACAATCCCCCTTCTTTCTTTCTTTTCTTTTTTTTTTTTTTTTTTTTTTTTTTACCAAAACCTCATTTTACATTGTGACTTTGGCAGAGATGTGCAACAATATCAAAGACCACAGAAGTACAAAACTATTTCTCTCTGGGCCAAATCTTAAACATTCGGAGAGTTTCATTCTGAGAGTAAAGTGAACTTAGAAAAAGAGCAAATCTGAGAAAATGAAGGACTGTATTTTTGTAATGATTTCCTTTTGTATCATTTCACTAAGTTAAAGTATGAGAAATGTCCTGACTTTTTAACAAAAAAGGAACACCAAAAGTAAAATTTTACATTTTAAATGCATTTATTGGCAACACACAATGCTTAGATTCTTAACTTGCTTGCTTTTTTTTATTCATGCAAAATGAATGACTAGTATAAATTACATCATCCCAAAACAACATTATGATACAATCTGCTCATTTGTGATACATTACATATTCAGTTCATTCAATATAATATAAATCAGTTTTAGATGATTTTCACTTTTTTCATGTAACAGGCTGTTTGGCAGAATCATGCAGTTATGTATCATACATCATACAAAGAATGAAGATGAAGACCATTTTTAAGCTCAAGTATTTTTAAGTATAATAAAAATGCATGCAGAGCATCTTAGCACAAAACCAAATGTACTTGTTTATAGCTGTGGTAAGAGCAGATAAAAGGTCAAAGTTTTACTCAAATACAGTGCGTGCTTTTTCTTTAACATAATTTATAGCATTACTGAAAAAGACTTTTGGATTATAGGATGATTGTTTTCTTGTTGCAGGTTTGTATGTTTTCCAGTCCTCCGGAAGCACTTCTCCTGTGGAAACTTTACTGATGATCTCTGCCTTCTTCCTGACAGCCATTAAAGACTGAATGCGATCTTTATATCCAGACTTGGCTTCTTGTTTCTCAGACTCAATCATCAGATCAATGTAGTCAGGGGTGGACAGAGGATTGGGCTTGAGGGCGATTTCCTGCAGTCGCTCCAAAGACTTTTGAGATTCTTCAATTAGTCCAGTCACAATATCCTGGACTTCCTCAAGCTCATTTTCAAGTTCTTCAAAGATCTTTTCTTTTGACATGACCTGTCCATGTGCAGCCTCAAATCGCTTTTTTAAATCCTGATAGGTTTGCTTTCTCTTTTCTGTGACATAATCCCATCTGTATTTCTGATTGAAGTGCACATCCCAAGCACACTTTCCAGGACAGACCCTACACTTTCCATCTGTCATGGCCCAGCACGCATATCTTTCACTGTCATTTGCAATTCCGCATGTTTTATGACATGTGAAGTGACACTGCTGGCAGTTGGATAGGTAGTAACCAGTTTTGTTTTCGATTTTGTCTGGGACAGTTACTTCTACTTCATATTCAAAATCCTTGTTTGCATCCATCTCAGCCTTGTGCTGCTCCAGAGCTGCTTTTGTCTTCCTGATTTCATCCAGTTTTGTCAGACCAGCATTGATTTGAGGCTGGAGACGTTCCACAAGCACTTCCAGCTGCTGTCGCTCTTGTAGGACCTCCCGTGTCAGAGTCAAGCTCTTGGTTTCCATCGTGTTAAGGGATGTGAAGAATTTTCTCATGCTGGAAAATCCCATCTTCCAGAACATTTGGTCAAAGTTGTCACAGTCAGAGTCCTCATCCTCTGCAGATTTATTGATGGCAAACACAGCAGAGTTGTTGAACTTGAAGTGAAGAGGCTCTTTAGACTCATTGGTAGCACAGGACACCTCAGAGACTTTGATGGCCTCGAGAACAGGAGGTGTTTTCCCATCTGCAAAGGTGACCAGCACAAGGATGTTTTCAGCAATGTCCTTCCCAAATATGGAAAGAATGGAGTCAAAGATGTATTTCTGTGTGTGCGTCAGACGGGCAAGTGAAGCCTGTACTACAAAACACACGGCATCAATGCTGTCGATCCCTCCTGGATTAGAGAAGAACTCCTGAATCTGCTTTGTGATCTTCTGGTCATGTGAGATTCCTCTGGTATCACCGAAGCCTGGTGTGTCCACTATGGTCAGAGAATGTGGAATCTTGAAACCATCCATGTGATTGATCTGATATGCCGTGATCTCTGAAGTCTGACTTTCAGCCTGGGATTTCTGCTTCCCTTCATCTATCAGCACAAACCGGAAGTCGTCTTTCCATTCCACTCCCAGAATGTAGTTGATCATGCTGTTTATTAGGGTGGTTTTTCCTGCACCTGTGGCTCCGATCATCATGATGGTCTTGTTCTGTTTTGTGACGTTCTTCCCAAACGTGCTTCTTCTGCAGAATTCATCATTGTTCTGCCATGTTTCTTCCAGGTTGAGTTTAAACATGGGCAGGTTTTCATTGCTTCCATCGGCTATTTTTATGCTCCAGTTGTTCTTTATATTATGTGCAACACTTGAGCCCTTTCCATCGCTGTGGTCTTTTCCCATGTTTTTGCTTCTTGTGCTTTCTCTTGACATTTTTTGATTGTTGTTAACAGCAGACTGGCAAAAGTCTATTTGTCTTCTTCTGGCTTTTTTCCACCTGGTTAATGGAAAAGGAAATAATTGTTTGTACATCAGTTTATAAAAACAGTATACAAAAGAAGTGAGAACTCTGTGCGATATCAGTAAAATGACAAAACGAAAACTCCCAATATATGCTTCAATGCAGGATATAAAGTTGTGAGATACATAATATTGTTGTGAATTTAATATGTTTTAAAAATATATAGCATGTATTAATCTCATGGCATTACATCCCGCATTCAAGCACATGTTATAACTAATCCTGACCAATTAAAATGATTAATCTAAGACATAAGCTATGTTGTAACTTAGAAATGAGTTAACTATCAGTATTTGCAATAATCTATAGTATGCAGGAAAAAATATGAAACTAGCAACAGCAACAATACTACTAATGGGTTTGTAATACTGTGCATATTACAGACTTTAAGATGATTGAATGAGTGAATGAGATGAAATATCACTGAGAGATGACAGAAGTGTTTATGATAGATATATCCAGAAACATCCAGGGTGCGAGCGGTCCTGCTTCTCATGAATCAGAGGATCAGGTGTGTGTGATAAGGAACCTGCCAGCTGATCATTACCACATCACGAAAAACACTGGCTGTGTCCAAAATCACACAAACTATGCAAAAGCGACAGCCCTTCCGGCGCACTGAATTCCCTCACTCTTTCTCATTCACTCCTTCAAGTGGACTATATTAGTGGACTAACGTAGGGAATAGTGAATGAGGGTGTAGGGGCGATTTCGAACACAGCAACTGTCTTTACAGCACATGGAGTGCGATAATGCACAGCTGCACCAAACAGACACAGAGAATATAGCCAATTTAAGCACCATCACTTCTAATTAGTTCTTCAATTTAGACCTTAATGAGAGCTCTGCAGTCTTACCAATAAATACCAATACCGTTAAAACATTTTCATAACATTTAATTTATAAAAAGACTTTGATTCCCAAGTTGGTTCTTAGGCTTGGCTATCTATCACTGTTACCGGAAATAACTACAATAAACTTTAAAACCTGTACGTTGATGAAAACATAATTAAATCTTTCTATCACAGGTCAAAAATTCCATCTGAGATTGATTTTCATAAAATGTTAATATTATAATGACACATGCAAGTGTCTGATCATATGTAAAGCCACAATACCAACTCTGACTGCACAGTGTTTATTTTATATTTAAATTTGTTCTACTTAAATGACCTTATTTTGTTCCTACCTGACTTAAGCTTAAGTTTAACCTTAAATGAGACAACTCCTTTTAATATAGTATCCAGTTTTAATGTGCCATTTGAAGCAATGCATGCTTGTGCAATTTAGTTATTTAGTGCTTAGTGGTGTACCGTGGGATCAAAACTGTGCTGTGGCAAGAAAAATGTTGGGAAACACTGCCATAGACAGTGCGCTACTTGCACAATCTAGCTCTGAAAAAGACATAGTAATAAAACCTTGCTTGGTCTTCTGCACAAAACTGCCAAGATTAAACTTTTCTAAAGAACATGAAAAGAAGCCTGATGAATATTGCACTGCAAAAATGCTTGTCTTAGAGTTTTTGTCTAGTTTATAGTCCAAATATCTAAAAATTCTTAAATCAAGAAACATTTTCTAGTCAAGTAAAAATGATTGTCTTGTTTTCAGAAAAAAATTATCTGCAAAATTATACATATTTTAATGACTGTACATTTATTAATCAACATTAAATACTGCAATACATATTACTTTATATAAAGTATCAATTCTGGGGGCCTTTTGCCGTGTCCTCAGGGTGAGTGTAGGGTAAATATCCGATATTGTTTGATAATCCCAGTGCAAGTCTGACACACTGGACCTTGTCTTTTACAGAGCTAGATTGTGCAGGTAGCGCACTGTCTCTGGCAGTGTTTCCCAGCCTTTTTCTTACCACAGCACATTTTTGAAAAGTAAAAAAACCAACAGCACACCACTAAGTTGTGTGTTTAAATTAATTCTCCTCAAAATTATGTTAGTTGTTTTCTAAAATTGTGTTTATTGCAAAGTCACATTAAAGATGGAAAAACGTCTAACATCGTTCATGACTTACATCACATGTATCAGATATTCTGGTAACACTTTACTTTAAGGTTCATTAGATAACATTAGTTAACATGAACTAATAATGAACTGCATTTATACAGTATTTAATAATCTTTGTTAATGTTAATTTCAGCATTTACAAATACATTATTAAAATCAAGAGTTGTATCTGTTAACATTAAAGGGTTAGTTCACCCAAAAATGAAAACAATGTCATTTATTACTGTCGTTCCACAACCGTAAGACCTTTGTTCATCTTCAGAACGCAAATTAAGATATTTTTGTTGAAATCCGATGGCTCCGTGAGGCCTGCATAGGGAGCAATGACATTTCCTCTCTCAAGATCCATTAATGTACTAAAAACATATTAAAATAAGTTCATATGAGTACAGTGGTTCAATATTAATATTATAAAGCGACTAGAATATTTTTGGTGCACCAAAAAAACAAAATGTTAACTTCTATTATGATGGCCGATTTCAAAACACTGCTTCATGAAGCTTCAGAGTGTTATGAATATTTTGTGTTGAATCATGATTCGGATGATCGCGTGTCAAACCGCCAAACTGCTGTAATCATGTGACTTTGGCACTCTGAACCTCTGATTCGACACAAAAGATTCATAACGCTCCGAAGTGTCATGTTTTGAAATCAGCCATCACTAGCTATTGTTAAAAAGTTATTTAGTTTTTTTTGGCACACCAAAATATTCTCGTCACTTTATAATATTAATATTGAACCACTGTACTCACATGAACTGATTTAAATATGTTTTTAGTACATTAATGGATCTTGAGAGAGGAAATGTTGTTGCTGGCTATGCAGGCCTCACTGAGCCATCGGATTTCAACAAAAATATCTTAATTTGTGTTCCGAAGATTAACGAAGGTCTTACGGGTGTGGAACAGCATGAGGGTGAGTAATTAATGACAGAATTTTCATTTTTGGGTGAACTAACCCTTTAAAGCACTGTGAACTAACATGAACAAACTATGAACAGCTGTATTTTTATTAACTAACATTAACAAAGACTAACAAATACAGTAACAAATGTATTGCTCATTGTTAGCTCATGTTAGTTAATACATTAACTAATGTTTAACTAATGAAACTTATTATAAAGTGTTACCGGTATTTTTATATTCACTGTATAATTAAAAACCTTGCTGAAACAGAATATACACTTCTGTTCCAAATTTAGAATTTATATTGATCATGACTTGGTTTTTGAAAGAAGATTCTTATTTCACCAAGGCTATCCAAAGTACACCTGAAAACAGTGATATTGTGAAAAATTCTTAAAATGTGAAATACTTTTTTCTGTATTAATATATTTTAAAATCACATTTTCATCATTACTCCAGTCTACAGTGTCTCATGATCATTCAGAAATCAATTAAAGATGCTGATTTGCAGAATGTTTCTTATAACAGCTGAAAATGCTGATAAGTATGGAAACTACAATATAAATTCTTTCAGAAGAACATGGAGAACATGATTATTATAAGTAGAAAATCAGAGTGAATACAAAATGTACATAGTTTTTTATGCATTCTATTTTATACTTTACAATTTGGCTTTTGAATCTATTACCTGCAACTACTGCTATACTGTAAAATAATTAAATTAAATTTTAATAATGACAATTTGTTAGGAAAAACAATCAGATTTTTTTAAACTGTACTATACAAGATGTCATTCTGACTTTTAGATTTTTTACATATATGCAGAATAAGCAATATTACAAATCAAAGCAATATTACAAATCAAATATTACAAATCAAATCTTTCTAAATCTTTTATACTAGGAAGGAAATAGACTTACTGTTATTTTGGTTTCCTCTTGAGTCTCCTTTTCATCTGCAGCTGCAGAAAGTTTCTGCGTTGGTTTTTATAGTGCCCAACTGCTGCCCTTCCTGCTGCCCTTCCCCACAAAATAACAAAAAAATTTACTTTCACTTTGTTTTTATTCCAGTAACTGTAAGGCTTTATAAGAAGTGGGCAGGCATTGGCAGACCACTAAAGAACATCAATGTCACATCTATTAGAAAATTCTAAACGGAACAGATTATTAAACGACAACACAATTTAAATAATAAATTAATTAAATATATCAGTGTGCAAAAGATGATGACTAATTTAAGAAATCTAGAGAGAATGTAAAAAAACTGCAACTAGGTGCAGTTTGAAGTATATTGTAGAAGGAATGAATCTGCTTGTGTCATTGCATTCATTAACAGAAGTCTACTCATAATTTAGCACTAGTGTTTTTTGTTGTTGTTTTTTTTTAAATAATGGAACCAGTTCTGAATAGGTTCTCAGATCTTGGTTCCCAAACCTGTCCTCGATATTATACAGGGATTTTGCCCCGGAGGAATGTTTTCATAGTTCCTATAACTATTGCTGGAAGATCCCAGTTTTTTGCATGTTCACATTGCAGAAACTGGGAATGATTTTAGTTCCCTTTTGGGGGACTAAATTAGCTCCTACTTCAAAGTCAGGTATAACCCAGCACAATAGGAACTACCATTGATGTAAGTGTATGCTGATTGGCCAAATGTACGCGAAACACCACCATCCCCTATTTTAAAAAAGCCATGTCAACACACAGTTTAAAGCCTATATATTTACTCCACAAACTAACTCTATGAACATGGAAAACAGTGATAGATGGACAAATGCCGAAGTCCGCAATTCCAGGCATCTTAATGCTAAGGAGAAAATCTGTGCAAGCCTCAAACCCGGGACATTGGCGTGGGAGTCGGACGATCTAACAAGGCAACAGCTTCTATCGTCAGTCGCTAGACTGCCTCTTGAGATCAGGGGAGTAAGGCTTTTGCACAGCTCTTACTAGCTGGCCTCCGTTAAACATATACCATTTACTTTATTTATTTAACAGTTCTATCTAATAATGTTATCAGTTGCTGCCCAAGAACTGTTCAACTTCAAAGTTCACATTTAGCTAAGTACAGTTAAAATCTCCAGATGTTGTAACGCATGGTTGCTGGCAAACATACGAAGAAGATGAAAGGTAATTCCAATACAAAGTTTAATGACAATAATTCAGGAACAGGTAGCAACACACACGAGACATACGAGACCAGACACTGAACTGAAAACAAGCAGGAACTGATATACACAGAGCAGAAGATGAACTAATGATGAACAGCTGTGAGGGTGTTAGTGTCCGTGGTGACTGATGAGTGGAGAGAACTTAGAACAAAGGAACATGTGACGAATGAAAACCAAAACAAACAGAACATGACGGTGACAGTGTGACAGTACAGGGTTCTGGAGGTGGACGAAGTGATGGTGTTGGTGGAGTGGTGAAGGTAGAACGACGATCCCCTGGCGGCATTGGTGGTGGACAGCCGATGGTGCAGACCCAGAGCCTGGCAGTGACGACAGCCTATGGTGGAGACGAGGGAGGGAGGGACCAAGGTGTAGATAGGACTGTGTAGATAACTGGTCTCGGAGGCCTAGGCGATGTCACAGCGACGACTGTCGGAGGAGGAGCCAGATCACCCAAGGACTGAGACGAAGCTGGTGTGAGCGCAAACTGAGGCGAGTCCAAAGGAAGGGAGGAGCCCGCTGCAGATCTGCAAGTCTGTGGCGGAGGTGGTGGGACAAGGCCGAGGGTTTCTGGTGGAGCCGGAGGTGGGAGGAGCCAAGGCAGAGCTGCCAAGTCGACGGGCCGAGATGGAGGGAGGCGATCAGAGGCTGGAGGTGGAGCCACAGGATCCACTCGCTCAGGCGCTGATGGAGGTTATGCAACCTGAGGCTCGACATCCCAGCATGGCGAAACCGAAGATGGTGAAGGGCGGCAAACCTGTAGCAGAGGCGGGGCTGGAGGACTGGCTGGGAAGGTTGGCGACGGAGGCAGAAGGAGACCTGGAAGGTTAGGATGTAGAGTATAGTCCATGCCAGTCTCTGTGCTGTTAGAAAGCAGCGATGAATGTTGAGAAACAGGGTGGAGTGGTTAACGATACCTTTGCGCTGAAGTCTATCAGCCAGTCCTCTGTTTGTGTCTCCACCAGAATCCCCTCAGCCACAGATGGTACAGGCTCACCTCCCTGATCAGATACGCTGGGGGGCTCCTCTTCTGGGGCGGGGGTCCGCACTGTCCACTTGTCCTTGAGGTCTGGCTGACGCATCGCGGCGTGTGGTAGCTTCATCTGCGGGGGGCTCACGTGATCCTTCCATGGTCACAGGTGGTGAAATGGGCTCTGGGTCCGGCTGTATTCTGGACTGGGGATTGATGCTTTTCAGACACTAGATGATGGCTTCGAAAACGAATCCATAATTGGTCCGGTCTTCTGTAATGTGTGGTCGCTGGCAAACCGACGAAGAAGATGAAAGGTAATTCCAATATTTAAAGTTTAATGACAATAATTCAGGAACAGGTAGCAATACACACATAAAACGTATGAGACCGGGTACTGAACTGAAAACAAGCAGGAACTGATATACACAGAGCAGAAGATGAACTAATGATGAACAGCTGTGATGGTGAGTTAGTGTCCGTGGTGACTGATGAGTGGCGGGAACTTAGAAAAAAGTAACACGTGCGATAAATGAAAAACAAAACAAACAGCACATGATGGTGACAGTGTGACGAATGTGTTCTTGATCCGCCCCTTTTATCGAGGATGCATTAGGAAGTGACTTGTGTGGACTTAAAACAGCCAGGTATCCCAGAATGCATCTAGCATCAACCAGCAAGCGTCAATAGTGGAGGAGAAAACCTGCAGTTTTAAAAATATTGTGTCACAAACTGTAGTTTTAAGCATTTTTCAGGTGAGAATGTAGTCGTTTAAAGCTCAAATCTAAAATGTGTTCTGATGCCTTCGGCGTTGTGAGATCCAGGCGATCACCGGGCGCTCAGTGCTCATGTACCCATTCGAGAACAGCCTTACCTCGGCTAGTCCTTCTACCGTTTGCCACTGGCTTTGATGTCAGTGGCTGTGTGTCTGATGTCTGTAGTGGTTAAACTTGAGATATAATTCGTCTTGTGTATATCTTATGGGCAATCTTTGCTCTCATTGATCTATAATTTGCTCCTGGGCATATAGTTTTAGCTGAGGGTAAAGTGAAGTTTCACAACTTTATATATTTATACATACAATTGTAGGGTACTGACTTTGTGCATTTGACTGAAGTGTTTGCTTGTTTTTATTTCCTTTTGTAAAAGTAAAAGCTTTTTAGACTTTATAACTATACTTTTATTATAGATTCTATTGTTCATTAAAACTGACATTTAACAAAATGAGACAAGATTGTGTTTTATTTCAATTTTGTGATAGAAACATATACATACAGCTAAGAGTATATGCACATAGTGCCTGACCCACTTGTTATGGTTCATGTTTTTAAAGTGAAATCAAAAAGAGGCAGGGTTGTGTTTTCTTCTTGCCAATGGTAGGGAAAGAATTAATATCAATATATTATATCTTAGATTGTTTCGCTTTCACTTTTCCTGTAAATACAAGGCTTTATATGAACTGATTAACTAACAGGCTTTTCACTTTCACTTTCCTGTTCCAGTAAATGGGAGGCTTTTTATGAAAGGGCTTACAAACAACCAACTATAAGATCCTGACACTGGACTTCCCCCAGCAGCACACATATTATACGTCTCCTTTATCTGACACAATATCAGCAGAGGATGATTAATCAACTCCAGAAAGTGCATTACCATATTCATTTTCTACATACCAGACTTTATTTCTGTCTTACGTCAACAAAAGTATGTTTTACTAAATATCATTACTATCACTAGTATCTTTTGATACTGCTTTCCCTAAATTTCAACTAAAACCTTTTCATGTAAGTAGTAATAGGACAAAGGAAACAAAGGTTTCAGTTTAGTGTCAAATGGATTTTTTTTTTTTTTTTTTACCGGATTGATTTCTCATGAAAAGTTCAAGAAACATGGATTCTTAAATGATAAAAATGTAGATCTTTATTGAATAGTTTAATGGTTAAAAATCCTCTAATGCAATAAAGCAAGCATAAAAGGATTCAATAAAGGCAAACAGCAACAAATCAAATTTATGCAGTTTTGCTGATAAGGTGAACATACACTATATTGCCAAATGTATTAGGACACCCCTCAAAGTCATTGAATTCAGGTGTTCCAATCACTTCCATGGCCACAGGTGTATAAAATCAAGCAGCTAGGCATGCAGACTGCTTCTACAAACATTTGTGAAAGAATGGGTCGCTCTCAGGAGCTCAGTGAATTCAAGCGTGGTACCGTGATAGGTTGCCACCTGTGCAATAAGTCCATTCGTTAAGTCCAGCTGTTAGTGGTATCATAACAAAGTGGAAGCAATTGGGAACAACAGAAACTCAGCCATGAAGTGGTAGGCCACGTAAAAATCACAGAGCGGGGTCAGCGGATGCTGAGGCGCACAGTGCGCAGAAGTCGCCAACTTTCTGCAGAGTCAGTAGCTACAGACCTCCAAACTTCATGTGGCCTTCAGATTAGCTTAAGAACAGTGCGTAGAGAGCTTCATGGAATGGGTTTCCATGGCCGAGCAGCTGCATCCAAGCCTTACATCACCAAGTGCAATGCAAAGCGTCGGATGCAGTGGTGTAAAGCACGGCGCCACTGGACTCTAGAGCAGTGGAGACGTGTTCTCTGGAGTGACCAATCACACTTCTCTGTCTGGCAATCTGATGGACGAGTCTGGGTTTGGTGGTTGCTAGGAGAACAGTACTTGCCTGACTGCATTGTGCCAAGTGTAAAGATTGGTGGAGGAGGGATTATAGTGTGGGGTTGTTTTTCAGGAGTTGGGCTTGGCCCCTTAGTTCCAGTGGAAGAACTCTTAATGCTTCAGCATACCAAGACATTTTGGACAATTTCATGCTCCCAAATTTGTGGGAACAGATTGTGGATGACCCCTTCCTGTTCCAACATGACTGCACACCAGTGCACAAAGCAAGGTCCATAAAGACATGGATGAGCGAGTTTGGTGTGGAGGAACTTGACTTGCCTGACCTCAACCCGACAGAACACCTTTGGGATGAATTAGAGCGGAGACTGCGAGCCAGGCCTGACCTCACAAATGCGCTTCTAGAAGAATGGTCAAAAATTCCCATAAACACACTCCTAAACCTTGTGGAAAGCCTTCCCAGAGGAGTTGAGGCTGTTATAGCTGCAAAGGGTGGGCGAACTCCATATTAAACCCCACGGATTAAGAATGGGGTGTCATTAAAGTTCATGTGCACGCAAAGGCAGGCGTCACAAAATTGTACAATAATTTTAAGCTCAGAACTATCATAGATAATGGTAGCACTTTATTTTACAGTCTTGTTCCCTGTGTAAATACTATGTACTTATTATAGTACTTGCAATAACTGGGTAATAACCAGGTACTAGACCTGAACCTACCCCTAAACCTAACCTTAACTTATGTAGTTACTGTATATTACCCAGTACTTTCATAGGTAAGTACACTGTAAGTAAATGTAAGTGCTTGTCCTACAAAATAAAGTCTAACCACTGAGGCTCATTCTTGTGTTACACAGCACGTTTGAGCAGGTTCATTCTCTCACTTCAAGCAAAAATGGTTGATCAATGTTTATATGTGAAATTGTGATTAAAAGCCTAACTTCAATCTGTTTATCATCTCAAGAAATCAAATCTCTTCAGGAAAAAAAAAGTGAAAGGCTTCTCTCCAGTGTGAACTCTCATGTGGCCTTCAAAACTTTCATTTCGGATAAACGTTTTTCCACACTGTTGGCAGAAGTAGGGGTGTCTCTAAGTAACTTTAAGACTGCCTTTTTCAGTGAAACTCTTTCCACACTGAAATTCTTTCCACACTTCCAGAGTTCCAAATAAGATTTCATGAGCACCAAATCAGCAAATTAGGAAGATTCCAGTCGCAATTCCACAAATGTACCACATGTGTGAAGACAGTGATCTCCGAGCTGCACCAAGTGGACTTCTACGCTAGCACCACTGACCTGTGGTCCAGTCGTACGACTGAGCCCTACATGAGCTTTACCATTCACTTTCTTTCACTTGCTACCGTTCATGACGGTTTTCTATATCAAATGCTGTTATAAAAATTAATTATAATATTGCAATGTTATTTCACCCTGTATGTCCTTGTTTTGTTTTTTCTTCACTTTTCAGAAAATGCTGTTAAAGGTGATGAGCGCATTACTCAAGCTGCTGGTCTTTGCAAAAAGTTCGAGGGACATTTCTCCCACAGCTGGAAGGAGAAGATGGCCCTGAAAGAAGCACAAAAAGAGCACAACCTCCCAGAGCACTGACAGAATGCCCTACAAGGTGGGGATCGAGACAGAAAATGATTCAGAGAGTTTTGGAGCAGCAGCGGGCCATGTCAGCAGACAGAAAGTCAAGACATTTGGTTCCATCTTGGCAGGACCTAGATGTACTTGAGTCTATAAACCAGGCATTGCAGCCAATGCAAGAATTTACAGATGCTCTGTCAGGTGAAAGTTATGCAAGCGTTTCGTATGTGAAACCTGTACTTCACTTGATGAACACCTCAGTTCTTGCTGCAAAGGAAGAAGACAGTGATTTAACAAAGTTCATAGAGATGACGATTACATGAACACCAAGTATGACAACCCAGCAACTCAAGAACTTCTGGACATGACCTGCTTTATGGACCCCAGATTAATCAGCAATGATGAGGTGTCAGACATCAGAGCCAGGGTAAATGGTAATATGACAATAATAAGTGATAAAATAGTGCACTATAACTAGATTTGATTACAATAATTAATTTATTTTCTATATTAGGAGTAAAGCCTAAGTAATCAAGTTCACCAGGGCATGGGTCTATCAGATGTCATCCTAAAAAAGGGCAAAAAAAAAATCCCTGGGCAGTTTCTTCAAGACATCCCCAGCTCCGTCATCTATGGTACCATCGCACACTGTGGAGGCTGAACTGAACAGCTACTTGGTGTCTCCCACCATAGACAGTGAGATGGACCCTCTCTGAGTAAACTAGTCAAGAAGTATCTCTATATACCTGCAACAAGTTCACCTTCAGAGACTTTTTAGTACATCAGGAAATGTTGATATGCCAGCGCACATGTTTAAAACCTACCAAAGTCAATATGCTAGTTTTCCTGGCATACAAATTTAAAGGAACACTCCACTTTTTTTGAAAACAGGCTCATTTTCCAACTCCCCTAGAGTTAAACAGTTGAGTTTTACCGTTTTCGAATCCATTCAGCCGATCTCCGGATCTGGCGGTACCACTTTTAGCATAGCTTAGCATAGTTCATTGAATCTGATTAGACCGTTAGCATCTCGCTCAAAAATGACCAGAGAGTTTTGATATTTTTCCTAATTAAAACTACTTGACTCTTCTGTAGTTACATCGTGTACTAAGACCGACGGAAAATGAAAAGTTGTGATTTTCTAGGCCGATATGGCTAGGAACTATACTCTCATTCCGGCGTAATAATCAAGGAACTTTGCTGTCGTACCATGGCTGCAGCAGGCGC
This sequence comes from Ctenopharyngodon idella, assembly GCF_019924925.1. Lineage (NCBI taxonomy): Eukaryota > Metazoa > Chordata > Actinopteri > Cypriniformes > Xenocyprididae > Ctenopharyngodon > Ctenopharyngodon idella. The sequence goes on from NC_067223.1 coordinate 26,288,147, forward strand.
AATGATATCACGCAGCGCCTGTGACCCCCTGCTTGCACAGGGAGCGTGCCTTGCAACCATGGAGACATTTGTGAGAGACGCTGCGTAATATCATTGCGCCTGCTGCACCCATGGTACGACAGCAAAGTTCCTTGATTATTACGCCGGTATGACAGTATAGTTCCTAGCCATATCGGCCTAGAAAATCACAACTTTTCATTTTCCGTTGGTCTTAGTACACGATGTAACTACAGAAGAGTCAAGTTTTAAATAGGAAAAATATTGAAACTCGTTGGTCATTTTTGAGCGAGATGCTAACGGTCTAATCAGATTCAATGAACTATGCTTAGCTATGCTAAAAGTGGTACCACCAGATCCGGAGATCAGCTGAATGGATTCGAAAACGGTAAAACTCAACTGTTTAACTCTAGGGGAGTTAGAAAATGAGCCTATTTTCAAAAAAAGTGGAGTGTTCCTTTAAGGCTTGTACACTTTATGTTTAATAGTATTTTTTTTTTGTTGTTGTTTAACAATATTTTTATATATATATATATATATATATATATATATTAAAAAATATATAAGCAAGGAAATATTTTGTTTAAAAGATGCTCTTGTTTCAGATGCTCTTGATGATTGCATGGTTACATGTGAATAAAAAAAGTAATGTTTGAGAGTAATGCATTTTTGTGTGTGTTTGCAGGTCTATGGTAACAGCAAACCAGAAATCAGAATATCTGCCGAGGTTTTCAGTTACTCATAGTGTTTTAAAGTCAAAATGTTTGCACCTTGACATAGTTTTTTTTTTTTAGCCTGAACTAGATTTAATTAGATAAGAAGAATTTCTATTACCTGTTTATTTTAGTATGATCATTACATATATAATTTTTTTTTTTTTTTAAATTGCTAATAAAAACAGCATTTTTTCTAGGGAAATGATATTGCAAGAAACATCGTAATTGCAATACTCAACAACAATATTGCATATTATCTGTAACGAATCGTCACACAGGCTGGGATCCATTTGCATGTTTTATTGAATAAGAGCGTGGTCGTACAGGCAGGGTCAAACAGGAGCAGACAAGTACCAAAGGGACAGGCAGAATCGAGGTCGGGAAACAGGCAGGGGTACGGGACAGGCAGATATCACTCACAGAACAGAACACAAGGCAGGGGTCAAAGGCAGGCAGCAGAGAGTCGTGGACGGGTAACAAACAGGATCAGCAACAGGTAATCAGACAGGGTAACAACGCTCAGAAATGTTCACAGAAGCAAAACAAGACTTCGCAATGAACTATGGTAAGTGGGAGAGCTTTATAGTCCGGGTAATGAGGAACAGCTGACGTGGTGATCAGTCCAAGGCACGGGGTTGTGGGAAATGTAGTGTGTATGCGGGTGTGTGTGTCAGTACTCAGGAGACGGCTCCCTCCAGTGGCCAGAGGAGGGAACCACGGAGCTCGTCTCCGTGACATTATCCCAGTATCGTGCAGCCTTATTTGTAATGTATATTTTATTCATAAAGTGCAGTTATTTTACATTTGATTAACAGTTTCTGTACCTGAATACCTGAAAATCTTAAAACATTGTTTATTTCAATCGTATCTTTGTTCTTTTTAAATTACTAAGTGTTTACTTGTCTTTAATAAAGGTTGAAATTTATATTAGTTAGGCTAGTATTTTTTGCTATGGTGTTTTTATAAGCTCCTTGGGTAAATGTTCTTTAGCCAATTGTTTTTGTTCATGATATTTAGCTACAATTAAATGTTTTGCAATAAGACTTGGATATCATTCACATTTATTCATTAAAATCCAAACCACACCCAACCCCATGTAGGAGAGCTGTAAATTAAGAGTAATGACTGCCAACCACAGCTGCCAGTATTTCCTGGTATTTTATAGGACAATCTTTTACAGTGTAGCCTCAAAAAATAAAAAAATAAAAATGAATAAATAAATAAATTATCCGAATATTAACAATTATTTCATATTATTTCCAATTTTTCCATATTTTGCAACTGTGTTCATGCTGTCTTAATGTTACGTTAAAAACGTTGTGTCTGTTGAGATAGAATTTAACTAACATTCCTTTTCCTTGCAGGATTAACATTTATATGCTTTTGAAACCTAAGTGTCCTCAAACCTTGGGCCTAAGTCAGTGTGTGTCTGAATCATATCTGAATATAACAAAAGGGGAAATGAAACTTAGGGACAGCTGGACAACTATCTAAATATAATAGCCCCATGATATTGAGTAACCAAGGAACTAATAAACACATGATTTGGGCAGATCTTGCTTTATCTAGTAACAGAAGGGTTTGACATATGAAGAACCAATCATGTTGTAGGATGTTTTGCCATGCTCCTATCCTATATAAACTCTTGCTGGTGGGATTCTCTGTGATTGATACGAGGTCCTCCGGCCGTGATTAAAGCTTACCCTAAGGCATAGTCTGGAGTCTGTTTGGTTTTTGCTGCGCAGTGGACTTGACGCTAGAGAATCTGACTTCCACACTCAAGTGATAGTGTTTAGTGGAGCACGAAAGACCTTATTAAGGTACGCTTAGTCGAGTATAAATTCATAGGTGTCTGGGACACCCGGTTTAACTTTAGTCAGGTGCGTAGAGGCAAATCTACCACACTGTCAAATGAAGGAAGGCTGTTGGATTTTCCAATGCTGACAATAAGGAAGGTAAAACAAATAACATGTTAATTCTTTATCTGAATGAATAAAGCTGTAATTAATGTCATTAAATCGTGAGTCTGTTTTGATTTAATGGTCAGAAGCTGTTCTACATGACAAATGAAATCACAAACATGACATTTGTAAATAAATTCATTTTATAAATACAGTTTATTAATAAGTAATATAATTTTGTCAAATAAAACCTCTTTAATTGCGACACTCTTCAAAATTATCATTCATTTCTGTAGATCTGGACATTTTAATAAGGATCAAATGACTGAGTTCAGCTTTGAGAATGAAACCAACCCTGTTTGTTCCTCAGTTTCTTCATGTTTCACTCTGAATGTTTCTTCAATCTCCTCTTTAATAAACTCCATCTTTATAACAGTGTTTCACGTGGATCTCAGTCGCTTCACCAGGAGTTTTTCTGTGTTTGGACACTCTGTCATGATTAAGATGAGAATAATTAACAGAAAGAAAAACACATCCAATCTAAATCTCTGAGTGTGTCTCAATCAGATCTAGTTCAGTAGTTCAGTGCACTGGTGAGAGAGTCAGATTGAGAGTTAATGGACTTAAATGATCTGATTAGAATAAAAACACTCAAAACCAGCACTACAAATTAATAAAAGAACACAAAATATAGGCTAGTGGGTTCATATTTAGACACTTATGCTTTACACTTATTGATTTGTAGATTATATTAAATAGATTATACTTTCATCAAAATATTTGCAGCTGGTTATTAGTAAAAAAGTTGTCATTGCACACATTTGTTGTTCTCGTTGCATTTACACTGTTTGACCAGCAGTTGTCATCAATGTTTGAGGTGAAACTCTTGAGTTTCGAGAAGCTCCGTTTCTCTTATCAGTAGCTGGATTCATGTTTATGATAAACTGATTCACGATATAGGTAACTGTAAAATTGCCTGAATAGTTTGCATTGATTCAAACACTTTAAATGCTTAAAACAAACCTTTCTTCAGAAGTCACAGCAGATGCAGGAGCGCAGCGCAGCCTTGTGATGTCATATCTCCACTCCAAAATAAAAGTCCCGTTCAAGAAGTGCATAGAAATTGACATTCAAATAATAGAACATATATCATATTTAAACGCATGTTGGTCAGTGAAATGCAAAAAAATAATTACCAAAGAAAGAAAGAGTTTGAACCAAATCTAATATGGGAGATTCTGTTAATTCAATTCAATTCAATTCACATTTATTTGTATAGCGCTTTTCACAATACATATCGTTTCAAAGCAGCTTTACAGAGAATGCATGTAAACATTACAATTTGGAGACTGCAGTTAGCTAATAATGTAATAATTTAGGCGATTAACATACAATCACTGTTAGCAATTTAATTGGAGGTAGAAGCAAAGAGCTCCTGGAAAAATGAATTACATATTAACAATAATTAGGATTTATAGAATGTGAATGTGCGTGTTGATCCAGATGTTGCATCTTCTGAAGTCATCGCAGGAGTTGGCGCCGTCTCTTCCAAAGTTTTAGTCATCTGAGGTCTTCTTAAGAGGCTGGATCCAAACTGAAACTGATGTACTCTCTAGTCACCTCGGGACGGGCGTCCCGAGGTAAAACAGAAAAGCAAATGGAGAATAATTAGCATAGCTGCTGTTCATAACATTAAGCAAAGATAGTCATGTGCAATTGATCTGATATGAGATGGATTATGTGAATGCTTGGCTGAAGAGATGTGTCTTTAATCTAGATTTAAACTGGGTGAGCGAGTCTGAGTCCCGAACATTATCAGGAAGGCTATTCCAGAGTTTAGGAGCCAAATGTGAAAACGCTCTCCCTCCTTTAGAGGACTTAGCTATCCTAGGTACAACCAGAAGTCCAGAGTTTTGTGATCTTAAAGAGCGTGAAGGATTGTAGGGCGATAGAAGGTCGGTTAAGTACACAGGAGCTAAACCATTTAGAGCCTTATAGGTCATTAGCAGTACTTTATAATCGATACGGAACTTAATAGGTAACCAGTGAAGAGATGATAAAATTGGTGTTATATGATCATATTTTCTTGACCTGGTAAGAACTCTAGCAGCTGCATTTTTTAATAATTATCCTCTTACGCTTGTCAGTAAGAAGTAAAAATAAATGAATAAATAAATCCTTAAATTGGACAGAGTTAAACTAAAGCACTGACATCACAGAGTTTACCGGCATTATAATAAAGACGTGTGAATGGTATCTTACTGGCAAAAATATGGAACAGCTTGTGTGAACAGCACATTTGTGTAATTACCGGAAACATCGTTCTGGTAGTTTTATGGTAATTTACCAGGATTACAGTGTGAAAGGGTTTACATGTTCAAGGAATTTAGTTATCAGGTGAGATCGCGAGAGTTTGCTCATACGATTAAATGCCATCACTGAGGAAACATCGCATCATCTCTTGTGATTGATTCTCCCTGTTTATCCTCAGGTATCGGATCACTAAAGTGATTATAAAGTATTTCGAAAACGAGTATGAATGTTAAGAACATGTGTATGTAATAGTAGAAAAAGACTAAAAGTTTTACTAAGTGTGTTAGTGCGTGTTTATGCGCGGAGCACATGGTCGTTGGGCTGCGTAACGTTAATGTGATTTTCGCCATGTGGAAAAACTAATTGGCCTAACGTTATATATATATATGTGTGTATCAGGGGCGTTTCCTCCGAGGAGGCAAGAGAGGCAGTGCCTCCTCAAAAAAAATAGGATGAGAAATTAATCCATATTACATATAAAACAACACAAATATTACAAATTATGACATTAAAAAGAGCGCAAGTCACTCGTATTTCTAAAGGAACACTGCCCAACAGCGACACCTGCAGGTAAAGTTACAGCAGGAGTCATGCCTCCCTTTCTGCTCATAGAAAACCATCAGACCCCCTATATGTTTTATTCACTGATGGTGAAAAGAATGAGAAATGTTTAGAGAATTTTTTGCGTATAGTTATAAGTTAATATATTCGCAACAAAAAGTAAAAAAAAAAATATATATATATATATTATTACTGTGACCAACCTGTATGTGAATATGAGTTATGTGTGTTTAACATGAAAATCATATGAGTAAACGCGATCACTGAGGAAACATCGCATCATCTCTTGTGATTAATTCTCCCTGTTTATTCTCAGGTGTGACATATAAATATAAACAATTTTAGGAAGAATAAAAATAGACACATTAACTACATTAGTGCAAGATGTGCAAATGTAACAGACGTAGGCCAGTAAAAGTTGTGCATGTAAACCTCACTTCCCTGATCTCAAGAGGCGCTTTAGCGACTGACACTACAGACTGCGGTCTTTAGCCTCCTTGTTAGAGCGCCCGACTCCCTGGGTTTGAGTCCCGCTTAGAGCGGTTCAAACAGGAGGGGTTACACTGGTGCTGTGACTCGTCGCATCGCGATAATCCGCAGATTGCTGCGTGGTTGCATGAAAGTCTTAATGAAAGCCGTAGCTGCTGACCAAAGCTGAACAACGGAAGACAGACGAACCACAGTGAGGAGAAGATGCTAAGTCCCTTTGTATATAAAGTCTTTGGAAGATGTGGGTGTCTCTGTCAGGTATGAATATTTTATAAAAAATTCTTTACCATAAATAGTGCCTAGAAAAAGTGATTTAGGTTTCCAGAGTTTTTTTATTTTTTATTTCAAGTTATTGATTTATTTTGGTCTTTCGCTATGCTGATCTGTTACATTTAGGCTACGTTTTCTTTCTCTAGTATTTTTCCATTCTAGTCAGTTATGCTAACTCATGTTTCACAAGCATGTGGAAATGTAAGGACTGTGAAATAACAGTGTCAACTAGATTGCAGTTGTTGAAGCACTATAGATTAGCGCATGGCCATTTTGGCCGCAGTTATCGTTTCACATGCACTTATTATAACATGGAATGCACTACAGACAGTCATCTTAATCGTTCACATGCTAAGGAGACTGCTGCTTACAATGTTCTTGTTTAGTTATTCATGCCCATGTGGAGGTAGCCTAAATGCTTTTTTTCTTCAGATGTCACTGAATAACTCTCAATGTAATTGTAAAAATGAAAGATATCCTTATTGTTGTGTTATGTCTCTTAAATCTCTAGATTGCTGCTGAGTTTACTCGAAAATCCACCATCCCACTGATTCAGACTGAAAATGGATGGTTACAGAAGCAAACTGGCCAGCATCTACTAAAAAAAAAGAAGTTGCAGAACGAAACATTTATAAACTTTGACAAGGTTTTTGATTTATGTTTATGATATGACGCTTGTGAATAATTTCCTCTTTAGCATGGTGATTTGTAATTCTGTCTCTTCTTAATTTCTTCTACAGAGCAATAACATCTCAACTTGGAGAGCTTGCATTCTCAGATCACTTTCTGTGAAGACTGTGAAAACCTCATGAAGGAGTATGCAGTAAGTGTTCAGGCATTCTTTTGAATGGTTACAATAAATAATACCCCCAATAAAATCACTAGACAATAAAGCTGTAATCACATATGGACTACATTCACATAATATAGTCAATATGTACATACATACTCATAAGGAACCAATGAGGTTCATTCTTGTCTTACGCAGCACGCTTGAGCTTCCTCGAGAACCAATGAGGTTGATTCTCATATCACGAGGCACATTTGAGCATCTGCATAAACCATTGAGGTTCATTCTTGTGTGTTACACAGCACGTTTGAGCTTTCTCAAGAACCAGTGAGGTTCATTCTTGTGTTACGCAGCATTTTTGAGCTTCAGCATGTTCCTAATTCTGAGTGTGTAATTTTTGTGTAGGCTAGTCCACTTGTAGTATACATAGGAATTTACTTCAAATCTACTCTTTCCCCACCACTGATTGATTTTTCCAGCTATCCCTGTTTTAACTGTTATATGGTAGGGGGCGCTGTTACGCATCTTCTGAAAGAGTACAGAATCTCCAGATCAAAACACAGAAGAAGAAGCAGCAGAAACGAGTGAGAGAAAATTGCTCACACAAATGTAAAATAACGCAATCATCAAACATTAAACAGCATATAAATCAAAACTGCCTAACGTTACCGAATGAAATGATGAACCCATGAAGAGGAAATGACTGTGAAGCTTTGGAGGGTGTTAATGGATCTACTCGATCTACTCCATCTGTGTTTTGAAATCTGCATCATCGTTCTGAATCTGATCCAGGGGTAGTCTTTGACAAAAATGCAATTTTCTCAACTTTTTGTTTAAAATGTTGCCTTTCTTTATGAAACTTACCCACATTCAAGTGTTGATTAAAAAAAAAGTATGCATGAAGCTATAATAAAATGTTATACATTTATATTTAAGGTAAGGTATATTTCAAGTATAAAAAATTAATACCTTATTTGGAACATAGTAGTATACTGAAAGTGCAAAAATAACATAAATAGTAAACTATAAGTATGATATGTTCACTTAAAGAAAGTAGTTTACTGAGAGTATACTTCAAAGTGTACTTTCATAAACTAAAAATTGTACTACTTGTATTAAAATAGAAAACTACTACTATACTTAAGTTCACTTGTAATACAGATGCAATACAAATAAGAAACGTAGTTGTAAACTAGTGCACTTAAAGTTTACTACTTTTACACTTATGGTACACTTAAACGTATACTTTTATATGCTAAAAGTGGGCCTATTTAGTCCCAAGCAGTATTGAAATAGTACACTTACAAGTTTACTACTAGTACTGTTACGACCGCTAGGGGTTAGCCGTAACAGAAAGGAAGCGAGTCTCAATACCAGAGAGATATCAAATAATACAAATTTTATTTACAATGAAAAATAAGGGTTTTACGTCAAAACAACAAACAAAACAATCTTCTTTTAGAAACTAAATTACCTCAACGAAAATAAAGAAAACAAAATACAACTTAACTTACCTACCTCCCTTAACCATAAACAAAGTGAAATTAAGATACAAATAAATTGGCGTCAAACCCCGTACCTCCCTTAAAGTGAAATAATATTTACAAGAGTTTTTACAACAGTATTTACAGAGTTTTGGGCAAACAAATCAGATTCAGAATTCAAGTCGTAGTCAAACAGGCAAATATCCAAATAAACCGGGGAATCAGAAATAACAATAAACAAACATTCACAATCTCTCTGGCACGACACTCTCAAACGATGATGAAACGAACAATAGCAAAAGTCAATGAAAGCGAAGAATGATGGCGAAAGCACAAAGTCAACGAGGCAGAGGCTGAGTGTTTGGGGTGGTCCTTATGTATAGGTCAGGTGCTTGGCTGGACCAATCAGTGTGTTCAAACGAGAGAGAGAGAGAGAGTATACACACAATGACAGATGATACAGACAAAATATCTCATGCTGCGTCCAAATTTGCATACTTCTACTACGCCCTAAAAGTATGTACTCTTTTTGTGAGCAAACTTTTGAGTGTGTAGCAAAATAGTAGACAAGCTTTGGGACATACTATCACGTCATACAATTGCGTCTTTGCTCTCTGTCGCATCCTGTCACCGTAAACTGACCTGTCAATCATCTTACATCATTTAGCTAATTTCTTACCATATCGGAAAGAAATGCAGTAGCAGTTGATCTGCAGTCGCGGGTCTCTTCATATGCATAATGATGCATTTAAAAGTTAACGGCCAATCGGATCTTTATAAAAGTCTACATTGGTATTGCAGATGAAATATAACACGGATAACATTAAATAAATATTTTCTATCAGGTTAAACTGATTATTAGTCACTCAAACCTCTCACCATCGGTCGTGCGTATCCGCCATGTTTTGTAGTTTTTTAACACTCGTGTTTGTAGTTCTGAACTGAATCCTCATCCAAAGCGCAATGGGTCGTGGGCAATATTAGCCTTTATAGTGTGCACAGATCCACACTTTGAAAATCTACCAGAAATAGTAAACCATCCGGGGACTTTTGGCATACTCTTTTCAACATACTATGCTTTGGGACACACTTATTTTAATCTCACATACTATTTAGGATGGATAGTATGGACATTGGGATGCAGGGTCAGGGTCTTAACAGTACACATTGATATTAGTATACTTACTACATAAAGTATACTTAAAAATATACTTGAACATTACTTAAGTATACTTCATAAAATGAACTTGAAGAATACTTCTTTTTCGTAAGGGTAATAACAATGAGGGGGGGAAAAAAGTGGGAAAAAGATGTGTCCATGACTGATGTTCTCATCCTCCACAACATTTATTAAGGACTGTTTACACACACAAAGAATTTTAAATAAAGTTTGATTTTGAGAGAAGCAGCACATGCCAGTACCTTCAAGATGGCTACCAGGTAAGATCTCTACATTTCCCCAGTTAAATATTGTGTAAACAACAAAAACATGTACATGCGTATTACATTCACGCATGTGTATTATGTGTTCACGGGGTGTTTCTTGACAAAGTGACATCGCCAACTACTGGCCTGGCATGCATAATGCAGCCTTTTAGTCATTTTCGCAGATCTGTGTGAACAGGGATCGTTTTGACAAAGTCGTCGTCTGTTTTTAGTACATCATTGTCGTGTAAACATACACGATTCTCAGCGGAACCACGGGTAAGATACAATAATTAAAAACAACATTAAATAAAAAAAATTTAAATATCTGTTTAATTGCTGTTTTATATAAATTACTAGCGTGCACTCTGTCATCTTTTATGCCGCAAAAGAGACCATTTCTGAAGACTAAAATTGTGTTTAATGTTATTTTCAGTATTATTTTTTATTAATATTCATAATCATTTGTATTATTATTATCATTATTCAGTCAGAGTGTGAGGGTTACATGGAGAGACACAGAGAAGAGATGATCTACACACAGGAATGTGTAGCATAAGGTTTCTTTGGTTAGATTATAAATCATAGCCAGCTGGCATAAAGACAAAATCTCTTCAGCTTCTCTTCTGTGTCTAACATAAAATAAAATCTAAGGGATCCCTTGGCAAAATAACTGGTGTTTGCTCTATGACAACCACAATGGGGAGAAAGCTTAAATCTCAAGTCTACAATTTGGCGTCACAAACAGGATCTGCATTCAGGCATTGTCTCAATCATTTCAGGTAAGACTCTTGTTTCTTAAATAGTACTGTCTGCCTGATAATAAATAGTGATAAGAGACATTGACTGAACAGCTGAAAACTTTAGAAAAAAAGACCATTTAGTCAAATATTAGGAGAATAAGCTATAAGACGATTAAGCTAGAAAAATTAGCTTGCAGGGATGAGATTGCAAGTAAAAAAAAAAAAAAAAGTTTTTTTTAAGACAGCGTGAAGCACTTTTTGTTTTTTAAACACCTTAATCAGCCATTTTCTGCATGAACTACCAGAAACTGTGAAGAGTGATGCATTGGATATATATATTTACCATATTTGGGGAAATTGTAAGGGCGATAAGTGCTATTCTGTAGTTCTGTAAATAAAACAACTGTGCCTTCAATAGTCTCATTCAGTAAATAAAATTCCACTCAAACTTCTACAAATCATTACAGAGAAAAGTTATGGTCCATGAACTTGAACCTGAATCCACAAGAGGCCTGAAACAGTGTAACTTCAGTCTCTCAGAACATCTGCATCTCTCTGTTTAGAGATTTAAAGGGCATCTATTATTCAAAATCCACTTTTACATGGTGTTTGGATATAAATGTGTGTTGGCAGTATGTGAACGCAGTCACCCTACAATGATAAAAATCCACCCACAACAATGACTCCCGGCAATCCCGGTGTTCTGTTGTTGCAAGTAGGGCAAGTGCTGGCAATGTTTTGTCTTATAGATGTAATTTTGTCATTAAAAAAAATCTCCAAACTCGTTGGACTTTGCACTTGCGAGAAGTTCTTATTGTATTTGAGCTGAGAGGTTAAGTAGCCTATCGATAGTGAAGAATAAGTATCTAGGGTTGTCTTTGTTGTGGTCGATTAAACTTGAAAAATAATATTTTCATGCAGCCCTCATTGCATTATTTAACATTTTCAGATGAGTCTTATAGATATCATGGTGAACTGTAAGCTTTGTGTGCTTCCTTAGCCTTTCTGCTCTCCTGGAGTCTCTTCTTAATTTTACGATGGATGTACTATTTCTTCATGGGGCATTAATTGTCCCAGAAACAGTCTTTGCTTTTAAAGGAGCAACAGAATTGATACATTCAGAGAGCCTGAGACTAAAAGCAGTGAGATAGCGCTTATTGACAATTCTCCTATCACTCACAGTTTTGGTGTATATACTTAAATCTCAAAAAAGACACAATAATGGTCAGATATGACAATATCTACAATTTGTGGGCTAAGCCACATGAGATTACCAGGTCAAGTGTGTGACCATGTTTGTGTGTGGGGTCAGTTACATGCTGCGTAAGACCAAATGAGTTTAGTAACTCTGTGAAATTAACAGTCGATGGATCAGAAAATACATCCATATGGATATTAAAATCACCAGTAATTAAGGACATATTCAAAGTCAGTTAAAATCCTAGAAAGCAGTTCTCCAAGATCATCAAGAAAGCCTTTGAGTCGAGGAGGATGATATAGAACTAATAAAATAACAGACTGTTCACTCTTCAGATGCACTGCAAGATATTCAAATGTTTCAAAATCTCCCAGAGAAATATGTTGACAGCACAAAGTATTGTGGAACAGGCAGGGAACTCCACCATCCTTCTTTGTAAGTCTAGGAACATATCTAAAACCTGGTGGAGATGTTTTATTGAGGACAAAATTATGATTACTGTCAAGCCATGTTTCTGATAGGAAGATGATGTTCAGCTTATAGTTATCAACAATTTGACTAATTACAAAAGACTTTTGTTAATGACCTTACATTTAGAATAACAGATTTAAGAGGCTGTACTGTGACAAGATTCTTTGTACGATTCTCCCTGATTTGATTTGAAGAACCTCTTTTGTTTTTTATGACCATGCTACCAAGTATTGTAAATGACAGGAATATTCTGAAAAGCAGCATGGTTACCTACATGTCAGACAGACTCACTGTCAGGGACACCTGTAAGTGTGGTGGGAGAGGGAGAAGATCCTGATGTGTGGTACTTGCTGAGTTTGGTTAGAAGCCCATGCATACCATTAGTTTCTTCCGCCAGATTTCTTACAGTAGTGACAACTGGGCGGAGGGGTGATTGTGCTTGTTCGTGGTGCCAATCGTCCTGTAGCTGTTATTGTTTAAAGCTGTTAAAGGTGGATGAGAGATGCTTTAGAGAAGGTTGGAAATGAGCATTGTTGTGATGTTACTGTTGTGATTGGGGAGTTTACAGGTTGGCGTGACTCACACTTGGATGATTTGCATGTCTAAGCCTGTGCAGCGTGTGGGTGTGGTCACATTACAGATAATGAACAAACCTTGAGAAACTGAACCTCAACTTGGTTTCATACAGATTACATAAACAGAATATTTGTTTTGTTATCAATTACTTCATTTCACTTAAGAGTTTCGAAGTATGTGTAACGCTTTTCTGTATGACACAAATCAACTGAGTTATTTGAGTCTCTTTCACACTGATAAGAAAAAAAGCCAGGTGGTCACGACAGCAGACCCGTGGGGCTTAAAATACATTTATTTCATATTAAGAATTGTTTTGCGGAGTGTACTTTGATCTTAACACCTTTAACCTTATTTTTTATTTCTCTCAGGTTAGGTAAAGTCGAGTCTGGCCTAAATTCTAAGCATTTTAAATGACTTAACTACAAATCAAGCCTCGGTAGGCAGTTTTTGTAATCAATTAAATTACTTTTAATTGGTTACTTTTCTTTTTATAATAAACAAAAATATAAAGGAAAATAATACTATAATCATGCTTTGAGTCAAAGGTGTCTTCACCTCTGGCCTTCAAGGCGCCGATATCACGGTTTGTTGTTGAAGAAAACATAACTTTACATGACTTAGACTTGACTTGGGAAATAACACGAGGAAACAAACAACATCTGACGTATGACAAGTGAAGAAAGACAATAATTCAGCACAGGACAGAAAACCCAAGTAGAAAAAATATCGAGCAAACAAGGCAGGTAATCAGGGAGGAGCAAATGAAACAATCAGGTAACAAGATGGGCGGGGTCAAGACAATCGACAGGTGAGCACAAGGCACAAGGAAACACATGACAAGCCATGTGCTCACACCAAACATAAACACGAGCATGACATGAAAGCACGTGGCAAGAAACAAACACAAAGACAATACGGGAGTGACAGAGCTCTGTCACAAAACCCAGAAATTACCCTAGACAGAAGTTACAGAACTCTGACAGTCAGGGTTTAATGACATATCAGTATCCAATAATGCAATCAGCTCATCTGTCTTTTAGGCTATGTTCACACTGCAGGTAGATGTGGCCCAAATCTGATTTTTTAATACCCCACATGTGACTCATATCTGTTCTCCCCATGACAGTCTGAACAGTACAAAGCACATGGAACCTGATCTTTTCAATTCCGATTTGTGCCACTTCCATATGTGGTTCTAAATCCGATACATGTCAGATGTTTTGCAACCACAGTGTGAACAGGCATATCGGAATTCATGCCATTTTTATGTCACTTGAGATCAGCATTCTGCGCTCATGGGAGCCTATTCAAAGATTTTACATAACCGACGTTTTCAAGACAGTTGTGAAAGGTAGTCAGTAGAAGGGCAGTGATGTGTCAGAACTTGTAAGTATTACAGAGACAGCTCCATAATACAAGCAAAACATGAGGGCTCGTTTCATAATAGTTTCAAAACTCTGCTCTCTTTTGTCACTTCATTGTCTTTATTTTTCATATAGCCTGTGCATAACTTCGCTGGCTTCTGCTGCAGATCACAATATAAATAAATGTCTAATCACTTACTTTAATGCCCTCCATGTTGACTTCTGTATGACAGCGCACTAATGCGATATTTAACCGCCAGAACGTGATTTTTAACGGGATACTCCACGAAACACAATTGGGCTAGTTTAAGACTAGTTTTGAGAAGCAATTGTGTGGATTTTGTGGTAAAAACCTGGCAACCCTGTTTGTATCATTCTTTTGCGCATGTAGATCAGTTCAGAACCATGATCTGTTCACACTGGAAATCTGATATTGGCCACATTTAAAACAGCTATACAAAAAAATGGAGCAAAAATCGGAATTGAGCATTAAGGCTTGCAGTGTGAACGTAGCCTTATACTCCTGTTGTTTCCTGCCGAAGTTAAGTTCTAATCTTCTTGATTGACGCAAGATGTAACTTTCCCAAAGTTTCCAAGATCCTTCTCGAGGCCTCACAGGTGCAAGCTGTCCGCCTCAGTCAGTCACGTTCGACATTACGTCGACGTCACCAACATATTGTGATATACCCAATACGTCGGTGACTTCGACATAATGCCTCCATACATAACCGAGATGTTTCATGTCCTTGATGGCTGAATTCCTTTTAAGGTTCTAGGAGTAGAATCACAGTCTTTTGTGTCCTTAAGCACACACACACACACACACACTTCTGCTCCTCCTTCTCATGGGTAGGCACACACATATACATAACTAACAATTACTGTACATCTCTGCCAATACATTATAAGGCAGTGGTCTCCAAACTCAGTCCTGGAGGGCCACTGTCCTGCAGAGTTTAGCTTCAACTTGCCTCAACACACCTGCCTGGAAGTAGTCTAGTATGCCTAATTAGATGTTGATTAGCTGGTTCAGGTGTGTTTAATTGGAGTTGGAGCTAAAGAGAACTAAGTTAACTAGAGTTACCAAAAATAAAAGACAAACAAGAAATAAATCCAACAAATAACTGGAATAAGACTAGTTAGCAATAAAATGAAAATCCCTCCCGAGGACAGGAGGATGCAAGTCCGGTGATTCTACAACAGTAAAGTTAAATAGCCAAATATATAAAGTTAGGAAACTTCACTTTGCTTTCTGCCAAAACTATTTGCCAGGGAACAAATTATACATTCACGAGACCAAAGATTGCCCGTTAGATATACAAAAGACGAATTCTATCTTATGTTTAACCACTAAAAAAAAGCAGCAAATGTCAGAATGACAAGCCGAGGTAAGGCTGTTCTTGGCTGGGTACATGAGCGCTGAGCGCCCGGTGATCACAACTCCGAAAACGTCAGATTAAAATTTCAAATAGGTACTATCTTTATCAATAAACCACAGATTTGAGCTTTAAACCAGTACATTCTTATCTGAAAAACTCTTAAAACTACATATGACATAATAACAGTAGTATGTTTAAATTACGTGGGTTTTCTCCTTTACTATTGGCGCTTGCTGGTTAGTGCGAGATGCATTCTGGGATACCTGGCTGTCAAGTCCACACAAGTCACCTCTCAATGCATCCTCGATAAAAGGGGTGGAGCAAGAACACATCCAGGGATTTTAACTGTACATGGATAGATGTGAAGTTTGAATTGGAACAATACTTGGGTAGAGACTGATGACGTTTCACAAGTCCACAAGAACACAAATACAGACAAGAACATATTGAGAAAAGGCTAAGGACTAAACAAGGGGGTGTGGTAAAGGGAAACAAGGAAGCAGGACAAGGGGAGCACATGGCCAACACAAAGAAAAAGCCATATGCTCAGAGACAAGACTGTCAGGGCAGGACCTTAACAATCAGTGTTCAAATGCAAGATATTTAAAGTGTACCTAAAGTATACTTGCAATAGTTTCACTTTAGCACAATCAAATATACTTAAGTATATCTTTTGTTGGACCACAGCACTATTTCTGGATAACTAAAGTATATTAAGTACAAAATTAGTTGTTCCAATTTAACAGACTTTAAGTATACCAAATTTGTATACCAAAAGTACAATTGCAGGATATTTATATTAAGTACATAAATATGTAAATGTGTTTGTAGTTTACTTAGCATAAAATAAATGTATTTCAAATCTATTTTAGTATATTTATTTTTCACTAGAGACTGCAAATATTTCTGATCTTACAAGTGTGAGTGGCTTATGAGAATGTATCTTTAATAATGTTTCTGTTTTGTTCTTCATCCAGAAAGCATCACAAGCCACTACCATTGTTTATTTGGGGTAAAAAATACTTACACAAAGAGTTGTGTGCACTTTGTTCTATTTTTTTTTTTTTTTGGACATTTTTAACATCCTGATTCTTTTCAAAAAGTTGTAAAAGAACATTGCAGCAAATTGATCCAAATTGAGTACTCTCTAAGTGAGAATTTCCTGAAGGGAAGATATAAAAGTCTGACTATTATTATTTATTTTTGTTTGTTGCTTTGAACATTTGTGGAATATTGTAATTCACACTATACAAGTCTGGTGAACTCTTCGTTGGAATGTGTTTCCTTTTGTTCTTTTCCTTTTCCCCCGCTGTATAATTTTTTTTATACTCCTACCCACAATCAGAAACCTCAGATATTACCGCCATTTCCTCCTCAGACGCAGTGGGAAATAAAGAATCCCTTTTTGAGATGTCTGGCTGTGTTTGAGGTTTTTTTTTTTTTTTTTATGAGTGAACAAATTTACATGACCACATATACATGCTGTATTTAGAAAATATACAAGCAGTTTATCAATGTGTCTCAGTTTCAACACTGTCAGTCTTTATCAGTCTATTCCAGACATCCCACCTCTCCTGGAAGTTCCAGGAGTCTCACTATTCCTTAATCCCTCCTTATTCTAGCTTGAATGTTGGCTGAAACTTTGTATTAATAGAACTTCTCCTGTTTATTGCCTCTTAAGACGAATCGCTTGTATTTCTCAATCACAAGTCACTTTGGATAAAAGCATCTGATAAATGAAAAATGTAAATGTAAAAAGAGAATTGAAGAAACAAGGAGCATTTCGATATTTATGAGTCTTTATTTTCTGAGTTGACAGAGTAAAACAGCATTCATTGTCTCTTTCTCAGCATAATATAAATCCAAAATCCTTTTCAATATTTCACTCTCATCAAACAGGGAAAAGACAATCAAATACAACAGGATCAGTAGTAGATCCGTAACAATTCCAAAACTGTATTGTTTACTGATACTGATCGCTACAGATGACAAGCCAAAAAACTCTTTCTAATAAAATTCATCCTTGTTATATAACATTTGCCAAGTTAACATGTACAGTATGTCTTCAAACAGATATACTCAAATGATAAGATTGAGTCTGATTGCATGAAGTTTCTTCAGACTGATTGCCATCACAGTCAAGAGTCGAATCAAGTTTTTGGTCATGATCCATCATTCCCCACCACCTGCCTCGTTCTTTCCAAAAGGATTCCAGTTCATATTCAGCTGCAGAAAGCGTACTTTGAATGATGCTGTCTATGGCTTCGGCAGCAAGGGGCGCACATGGCTGGCCACATTGTTGAAGGAGAGCGGAAAATAGCTGGGAACTTCATCACCAGGGAAAGAAATAAGCTGGGAACCCTTACGATTGATGTGCTCGTATAGCACCCAGACACCACCTTTCACTTTGTGGGAAGAAACTACATCACTGAAAGCAATGTCGTGAAGATTGGTTTCTTTGCGTAGGGTCACGCTTCTTCCTTGATAGTTCGGGTGCTCGAACAGCTGGATTTCAGGGTTGTCCAGGTCATCTGTGACCATCTTGAGGGAAGAAAACTGGCCTTTGTCATCAAGGGTGGCGTACTCTCCTTCCTCAAACACCATCTGCTTTCCAGCAAAATTCTTGTCATAATACGCTACCCATGGTGCGCCAATGACTTTTATGGAGCAGATGACGTCGTTGAAGCCCTTTTCTTCTAAGTTGCGGACATCGTTCTTGAATTCAGCTGTTCTGCCCTCGAAGGCCTCTTTGCTAAAAACAATGATCTTGCTCATTTTGATTGAAGATTCGAGGAGAGAGAGGCTGGAGAAGACAAGTGTTTCTGAAGCAGCTTCCTGTGGCTCTGCTGGAAACAGTGACTTACTTGGTGTGCAGAGCTGCCTTTTAAAGCACAAATACACCTCCATATTTGGCAAGTTCCTCGTCTTCTCTGTATCACTTCCCACAGCAACATACTTCCTCCATAATACAAACCCGATTCCAAAAAAGTTGGGACACTGTACAAATTGTGAATAAAAAAGGAACACAATGATGTGGAAGTTTCAAATTTCAATATTTTATTCAGAATACAACATAGATGACATATCAAATGTTTAAACTGAGAAAATGTATCATTTTAAGGGAAAAATAAGTTGATTTTAAATTTCATGGCATCAACACATCTCAAAAAATTTGGGACAAGGCCATGTTTACCACTGTGTGGCATTCCCCTCTTCTCTGCAAACATCTGGGGACTGAGGAGACAAGTTGCTCAAGTTTAGGAATAGGAATGTTGTCTAATACAGACTTCTAGTTGCTCAACTGTCTTAGGTCTTCTTTGTCGCATCTTCCTCTTTATGATGCGCCAAATGTTTTCTATGGGTGAAAGATCTGGACTGCAGGCTGGCCATTTCAGTACCCAGATCCTTCTTCTACGCAGCCATGATGTTGTAATTGATGCAGTATGTGGTCTGGCATTGTCATGTTGGAAAATGCAAGGTCTTCTCCTGAAAGAGACGACGTCTGGATGGGAGCATATGTTGTTCTAGAACTTGGATATACCTTTCAGCATTGATGGTGCCTTTCCAGATGTGTAAGCTGCCCATGCCACACGCACTCATGCAACCCCATACCATCAGAGATGCAGGCTTCTGAACTGAGTGCTGATAACAACTTGGGTTGTCCTTATCCTCTTTAGTCCGGATGACATGGTGTCCCAGTTTTCCAAAAAGAACTTCAAATTTTGATTCATCTGACCACAGAACAGTTTTCCACTCTGCCACAGTCCATTTTAAATGAGCCTTGGCCCAGAGAAAACGCCTGCGCTTCTGGATCATGTTTAGATATGGCTTCTTTTTTTGACCTATAGAGTTTTAGCAGGCAACGGCGAATGGCACGGTGGATTGTGTTTACCGACAATGTTTTCTGGAAGTATTCCTGAGCCCATGTTGTGATTTCCATTACAGTAGCATTCCTGTATGTGATGCAGTGCCGTCTAAGGGCCCGAAGATCACGGGCATCCAGTATGGTTTTCCGGCCTTGACCCTTACGCACAGAGATTGTTCCAGATTCTCTGAATCTTTGAATGATATTATGCACTGTAGATGATGATAACTTCAAACTCTTCTCAATTTTTCTCTGAGAAACTCCTTTCTGATATTGCTCCACTATTTTTCGCTGCAGCATTGGGAGAATTGGTGATCCTCTGCCCATCTTGACTTCTGAGAGACTCTGCCACTCTGAGAGGCTCTTTTTTATACCCAATCATGTTGCCAATTGACCTAATAAGTTGCAAATTGGTCCTCCAGCTGTTCCTTATATGAACATTTAACTTTTCCGGCCTCTTATTGCTACCTGTCCCAACTTTTTTGGAATGTGTAGCTCTCATGAAATCCAAAATGAGCCAATATTTGGCATGACATTTCAAAATGTCTCCCTTTCAACATTTGATATGTTATTTATATTCTATTGTGAATAAAATATAAGTTTATGAGATTTGTAAATTATTGCATTCTTTTTTATTCACAATTTGTACAGTGTCCCAACTTTTTTGGAATCGGGTTTGTACTTCTAATGTTGCTGTAACACGTTTTCTTCTCTACTTTGATCATAAGTTGTCTTTAGAATGATACGTAGAGCAGTCTTATTCTCATCTCTTTGACCTCATATTCTGCTCTGTGCAGCCTAACGCTCACCAGCCTAACACTCACAATACTTCTTGGTTTACTTTATAGCCCAGAAAGTACTGCATAATTAAAACAAATTTACAGCGTAACTTTCGGTAATTATAATGTACCTAAATTGTCACACTAACCCTGTAACTACATGGAACAAGAGTATATTTCCCCAGTATTTAAAAAAAACAAAACAAGTTGCAATAGTTTTACTTGCTTTGAAACATGGAAGCCCAAACTAAAACAGCTGCAGTAAATAAATGCACTGATATGTACCCCCGTAATTTTACAAAAAGCCTTTATGTATCGGTAGACTATTATTACAAAAATGTATGCAGTGTATGTTCTCACTAAATTGTTCCCAAACCTAAGACTGTTGTCTATCATAATAGTACTTACACGTGCGTACTTTATAGGTACACTGTAATAACCGAAAGTTACGCTGTAAATGTGTTTTAATTACACAGTACTTTCCGGGCTGTAATCTAAAGCGTTACTGGCTTTTCCAGGAAATAAGTAAAATAATAAAGCATTATATTTAATTTATTATTTAAATACATCAATCAATGTGGCAGGGTAACTGCATTCTTATTCATATTACACAACAGTATCAAGTGTGTCAGTCCAAGATACTTTTAGTGTTGCGTCATGTTTGATTGGACAATGATAGGTTACCACAGTAAAAACTGCATTTAGAGATGAATAAAAACATAGCTTTATTATTTATTTTTTAAAGATGTGACAGGATTCATCCAGGTATACAAATAATTTTTGTCATTTTTTAGTAGGTTGTGATATGTTCTACGTAATTATGTGATTTAAAAATGACTGTGGCTCAATTTATATAATGTGAGTAGTATGCTAACTGATTATTATTTTATCTTAGTAAGTAAATTTTATTTATATAGAGCAGAGATGACCATGATATAAAACCATGAGAGAAGGTGCAAGGCAGTTGTCAAGAGCATGAAGTTGTCAAGAGCAGTTTTCAAGATGAGACATGACATGGAGCATGAAGAATGACAGTCGATCATCTATACACATACACATGTATCCTTATCTGTTTACTCATTCACACATATCCTTATCTGCTCATTCAGTCTAAAAACAGTTTACTATATGATGAGGGATCTTGATACATAGTGTAGGCCTCTACCAACATTCAAAGTTTTAACTTTTTTTTTTACCGTACCAAATTTATTAATGCACCATGATATTGACATGTATGATCATTTCAGTTTGTTCACATACAGACAGCAGAATGTCTTATATCATAGTAAAATACCCAGTACTCAGTGACACTGCTGAGTGTTTACAGTATATAATCCACACTACAGTGTATTAATGACTAGAGCAGTGTTGAAGTTAAAGCATTAGTGATGAACACCTGCTGTTAACAAGCAGAATCACTAAAGGAAAAGAGAAACAAGAACAAGAGATGGTCAGCAAGAGAAAGAGTGTTAAAATCAGCTCAAATGAACACAGATGATTCTGAGACTTGTTAAAAGCACTGTGAGATGTATTCTGCTGCACTGTTATTAGCCCCAGGATCAAACACCAGGATTATAGTGAACCCACTGAATAAAAAGATCTAAATGATATGACCAGAGTCTCTTAATCAGGGCTCAATGTTTGTTTAATAAGTTTTTCATTCTGCAGCAACTTCACATAGTCAAATGGCAAGAAAGTATAGATTTACTGCATGAATATGTTCTCACGGAGGCCACTGCTAAAAGACCATTTCTTAAACATGTTTTGCCTGTCAGCAATCACTAGTCTTGAGTTCAAAACGAGATTTGTTGTCTCACATCCTTTTTCCAGTAAACCAGCAGTTATTGCTCAAGAACATTTACTATTAAGGTAACCCAGAAAGTGGGGGGGGGAAAAAAAATGCATCTGTATTTTAGGTCATTTACAAAATATTTGCTCAAAGTTCTTTTGGCATTTAAATTTCAGCCCTATTTTTCTGACATATCATCAAGGCCAGAACAGTTCTGTTCTCGTATAGTATATAATTGTTCTACTTTACTCAGTATTCAGACAGTGGTCATGAAACAAAGTATGCAGGACTCTGGAGGAGAATGGTATTCCAACCCACAATCCACATCTTTTATAATGGCAAATACACGTCAAGACTTTTGAGGTGCAGTCATTTTTAATTTCTCTGCCTAGTCCTTTATTATGTGTTCTTGTATATAGACATCCTAAATATAATACAGACTTTATACAGGAATATTCAGACTTTTTATCTGTGATTAATCTTTTGACAACATTGTACTCCTTAGTGATTTTAACATTCAGGTTTGCTGTCCATCGAAGCCTCTAGTCACAGAGTTTTTAAACATTATTGATTCGTTTAACTTTTCACAGTGTGTAACTGGCCCTACTCATCAGCATGGTCACACTCTTGACTTGGTCTTTTGTATGGGTATTCTTGTGTGTAATATACAGATTTATAAATAGACCATAAACCTATTGTCTTTAATATTACCCTTCTGTGTTGTCCCCCGAAAAAAACAACCTGTTGCTTATTACTCTCATGTGATAACATCTGATACAGTCACTGACTTTTCATCAGCATTTTATGCTCATTCATTAATTGATACTACTGAATCACCATCTGTTTTAGTGGGTCCAGAAGAATTGATTAATCTGTTCAAGAATGCT
This sequence comes from Ctenopharyngodon idella, assembly GCF_019924925.1. Lineage (NCBI taxonomy): Eukaryota > Metazoa > Chordata > Actinopteri > Cypriniformes > Xenocyprididae > Ctenopharyngodon > Ctenopharyngodon idella. Next base: position 26,311,144 of record NC_067223.1, read on the forward strand.
TCTTCTGATATCCTTGACCATGTTGCTCCATACAAATTAAGGAGACACAAGACTAAAACCCAGCCATGGCTAAATGAAAATACTCGATTGCTTAGACGGAAGTGCAGGAAAGCAGAATGGAAATGGCAGAAAGATAAGCTTCAGGTATCTTACGAGGTTCTAAGAGAGTGTCTAAGCAGTGAAAACTTTGAGAGCAGAATATTTTTCAGGGATAATTGCATAAAATGCTCACAGTTCACAGGTACTTTTTAAAACTATAAATACTATTATTAAACTAGAATGCACTGCTGGCCCTGATCCATCAGCAAATACTTGTGAAATATTTTTAAAGTTTTTATATTAAAAAAAAGAAATTTAGGATATAAGACTGTTGATTACACCATCTCAGTCTGATATAACTTCCATATTAATCCCTATGTTTCATAATTTATCTCAGTTTGAGCCAGTTTCTCTTTAGATGTTGTTGCACATTTAAAACATTTCCTTATCAAATGATGTGCTTCCCCCTGAGCTGTCTGTCAAGCTCATAGATACTATTGGACCAAGTGCTCCCTCTATTAAAAATTGCAGTCTGTCTAGTGGTTGTGTTCCTTCAAGTCTTAAGCATGTGGTCGTCCAGCCTTTTCTTAAAAAGCCTGGCTTAGATCTTACAGATCCAAATCATTTTCAGCCAATATCTAAGCTAACAAAATCTAAATCTAAATCAATATCTAAAATATTAGAAAAAAAAAAGGTTTTAGTCAGCTTACTTCATTTTTAACTAACTATTATGTTTTTGATAAATTTCAATCTGTTTTTAGATCAGGTCATAGCACAGAGTCAGCTCTTCTTAGGGTAACTAATGACCTTTTTGTAAAGACTGACTCTGGTAGCAGTGTTGCCTTAGTTTTGTTAGCTCAGCATTTGATACGATTGATCATTTCATTTTAATTGAATGTACTGTTTAAGACAGTACGTGGGTATCTAAGGAACTGCTTTAAGCTGGTTTGCCTCTTCAAAATTGAAACTTTTCTTTTAAAATTGAAAATTTTTGGAAAGCTATTGGAAATCAATAGCTTCTATCACATGTGGGGTCCCTCAAGGTTCCATTTTGGGACCATTGTTATTTTCATTGTACTGTATATGCTTCCTCTTGGTTCTATTTTTAAGAAATATAGCATTTCGTATCACTTTTATGCTGATGACACTCAGATGTATCTGCCCATAAAGCCTGGGGAAAATACATCCGTTAAATCACTGTTTAAGTGCCTAAAAGATGTAAAATGCTGGATGAATAATAACTTTCTCCAGTTAAATGAGAAAAAGACAATTGATTATATTTGGCCCTAGCAGCTGTGCAAATAATATAGTAATGAATCTAGCTCCTCAGTCATCCAATCTGAATACATATGTTAAGAACGTCTCAGGTTACACATGTAACCATGGTTCCCTGAGAGGGGAACGAGACGCTGCGTCGCCGTGGCAACGCTTTGGGGATACCCTTCAGCGTAAGCGCTCCTGAAGACGTGTACAACTAGTCCAATCGTGATTGGTGCAACGTTATCCCATGACGTATGCCGGCGGAACGCGGAAGCTATAAAAGAGATGTCAAACACAGCTGTTTCAGCTACTGATCTGAAGCAAGCGGTTGACAGGCATGCAGGAAGTATGGCAAGGGGACGCAGCGTCTCGTTCCCCTCTCAGGGAACCATGGTTACATGTGTAACCTGAGACGTTCCCTTTCGAGGGAACTCGCGCTGCGTCGCCGTGGCAACGCTTTGGGGAACGAATACCCGCGTCGCCATACTGACGAAATGCCTGTCCTGATGTGAGCAAAAAAAATGGCACAAACTAGGACATAAGCAGTTGGGAACCGGGCGTGACCTGTAGATCCAAACTATAGAATCTAATAAAGGTGTGAGGGGAAGACCAACCCGCCGCATCACAAATGTCTTGGAGGGAGGCCCCCGACCATAATGCATAGGACGATGCCATACTTCGAGTAGAGTGGGCCTTAAGAGGCAGAGGTGAAGGCAACCCGCGCACCTCATATGCCTTGGATATGGCCTCTACAATCCACCTGCTGATGGTAGGTTTAGTAGCCGGGCAACCCTTCTTTGGGGGCCCGAAGCATACTAATAACTGATCTGATTTTCTCCAGTTAGAAGTCTTCCTGACGTAGCACTGGAGGGCTCTGACTGGACAGAGCAATTGCAGCCTCTCGCGTTCAGCCGACGTTGGAGGATGAAAGGCCTGGAGGATTGTGGACCTCGCCACGTTGGTGGGTACCTTTGGTACGTAACCCGGTCTAGGGTGCAAAAAGGCTTTGACTCCGCCAGGGGCAAACTCCAAACAAGATGGAGCCACAGAGAGAGCTTGTAAGTCCCCAACTCTTTTAAGGGATGTAATAGCCAACAAAAACACCAACTTAAGTGTGACAAATTTGTCAGATGCTGTATCCAAAGGCTCAAAGGGTGCCAAAGACAACCCTTCTAAAACAACAGTCAGGTCCCAGGAGGGAATCCTGACTTGTGCCGTAGGCCTCATCCTCAAAGCTCCACGGAGGAAACAAGTTATTAGATGGTGTCTCCCTAGGGATGCACCATCTAAAGGTGTGTGGAAGGCAGATATAGCCGCCACATACACCTTCAAGGTAGATGGTGTAAGACCAGCCGAAAAGCGGTCCTGGAGGAATTCCAGCACTGAAGCCACCGGGCAGTTAACTGGGTCGAGTTGACTCCTCCTACACCATATAGAAAATACTCTCCACTTGAGAGTATACAGTTTCCTCGTGGAGGGAGCTCTAGAGTTAAGTATGGTATCTACCACCTCAGCAGAGAGACCCTCCTTTATGAGCTGGTCCCCCTCAGGGGCCAGACCCAAAGTTTCCACATCTCCGGCCGGGGGTGAAATATTGAGCCCTCGGCCTGAGTCAGGAGATCTCTCCTGAGCGGAATCTCCCACGGGAGACCGTCGAGGAGAGCTACTATGTCCGAGAACCACACTCGGGCCGGCCAACATGGGGCTACCAACAATAAATTGACCCCATCCTGCCGAACTCTCTCTAGAACTCCCGGGAGCAGAGCGATCGGGGGAAAAGCGTACAGCCGCAGCCTCGGCCACGGCTGTACCATAGCGTCCAGCCCCAGAGGGGCTGGATGAGCAAGGGAGAACCACAGAGGACAGTGTGAGTTCTCTTGGTTTGCAAAGAGATCCACTTGCGCCTGTCCAAACTTTCTCCAAATGAGCTGCACCGTCTCGGGGTGCAGTCTCCACTCCCCGGGCCTCAGCCCCTGCCTCGACAGGACGTCTGCCCCCACATTCAGATGTCCCGGGATATACATTGCCCTCAGAGAGAGCAATTTTCCCTGAGACCAAAGGAGGATCTGATGGGCCAGCTTGCACAAGGGGCGCGACCTCAGACCCCCCTGGTGATTTATATAGGCAACCACTGCCGTATTGTCTGTTCTGACTAGGACATGGTTGCCTCTGAGGACTGGGAGAAAATGCTGCAAGGCTAGCCAAACGGCTAACATCTCCCGGCAATTTATGTGCCATGAAAGATGCTTTCCACTCCACAGACCTTGGGTAGAGCGGCCTTCCATGACCGCCCCCCACCCCGTGTTGGATCCGTCTGTCGAAATTATCTTGCGATGACAGGACGCCCCCAAAACAGGGCCCTGGGACAGGAACCAGAGTTTTTTCCATACGACCAAGGAACGAAGGCATCTGCGCGTTACCTTGATCCCACGGAATGGGTTGCCCCTCGGGGAAAACCCCCTGGTCCTGAGCCACCACTGTAGGGGTCTCATGTACAGCAGGCCAAAAGGTATCACGTTGGACGCTGCTGCCATGAGCCCTAACAGTCTCTGAAACTGTTTTACAGAGATGAGTTGGCCTAGCTTGATCCTGGATACCATGGCCAGAACCGACTCGATACGTGCGGGAGACAACTGTGCCCGCATCGTAACCGAGTCCCATATTACTCCTAGATACCCCGTCCTCTGGACGGGAGTTAGCATGCTCTTCTTCGCATTCAGTCTCAGCCCCAGGTGTTTCATGTGGTCGAGCACAACATCTCGATGTTGTGCCGCCAATTCTTGAGACTGAGCTAACACAAGCCAGTCGTCTATATAGTTGAGTATTCGAATTCCCTGAAGTCTGAGGGGTGCTAGAGCAGCATCCATGCACTTCGTGAACGTGCGAGGAGAAAGAGCTAGGCCAAACGGAAGGACCCGATATTGGTACGCTACGCCCCCAAAAGCGAACCTCAGGAACTTCCTGTGTTCCGGAAGGATGGAAATGTGGAAATACGCATCCTTTAAGTCTATCGTGACAAACCAGTCCTCGGACCTGATTTGGCTCACGATGAGAGGCAACGTCAGCATCTTGAACCGAAATCTCCTCAGAGAGCGGTTGAGCTGACGCAGATCTATAATAGGACGTAATCCTCCATCTTTCTTGGGAACTATAAAATACCGGCTGTAGAACCCGGTGTTTCTCTCTGGGGGGGGAACGATATCTATGGCCCCCTTTGCCAGTAGAGACTGAACCTCCTCCTCCATCACTTGTGTCAGCATGGGGCTTACTACCGTGTTCAAAACTCCGTTGAACCTGGGTGGGCGAGACCCAAACTGAAGTCTGTAGCCCTTGCGAATGGTGCGAGTGACCCAGCTTGACACATTGGCTAATTTTTCCCATGCTGGAAGGAAATTCACTAAGGGTACCAGCCTCTCGGGGCTGACCCCAGCCATACTCGATGGAGCAGGTTGGGTGCCCTGAAGCGCGTCTGCGGCAGGGTTCAACCGTTTTATATTTTCTACAGGCCTCTCTATTGAGAGCGAACCCCTCAGCGTCACAAGATTGTGCGAACACTGAGTTATGGGTTCGTTGGAAATCGTTGTGCCCCGAAGCGCCGAAGGCGGCGGGGTTAACAAATCGATTTCCTGAGGGCTCCACGGGGGAGCAGCTGTAATAAGCTCCCGCCCTGGAGGGGGCGCCCTCAGAGGCCTGACAAAATCGTCAGGACCTCTTTCCCGAAGCCCGTCTAGAGAGAATGACGCTCCTCAGATCCGTCTTCTCTCTTTGGGGCTTCGGTTGAGAGTGTTGCTTCTGCGCCTTAGGTTTTGCAGGGGGCGCTCGAGAGGCAACACTCTCCTTCTGTGCCTGCCGGTATGAGGAGCTCGGCGTATATGGGCGGGGCTGCTCTTTGGGTGCAGCCCCTTGGGATTTGGATTTTAGCGGGATGAACCTCTGAAATGCTGCCGCCTGTTTTTTTGACTCCTGAAATCTCTCGACGACCGTTGAAACGGCGTCGCCGAAGAGACCAGATGGCGACAGCGGGGCATCAAGGAGGAAAGTTCTATCCCTCTCCTTAATGCCCGAGAGGTTCAGCCAGAGGTGCCTCTCCGTTGCCACTGAAGCTGCCATGGAGCGGCCGATAGCACGAGCCGTCTCCTTTGTGGCACGGAGAGATAAATCAGTGGCCCGACGGAGCTCTTTAATATCGTCAGGCCGCACCTCCTCCGCCTCATCCATTTCCCTCAGCAGGTCGGCCTGATAAGCTTGTAAAAGTGCCATCGTATGTAAACAGGCACCGGCCTGACCTGCTGCCATATACGCCTTGCCCACCAAAGATGATGTAGTTCGGCATGGTTTGGTGGGCAGTGTCGGGGCTTTGAGGGACGACGCAGCGTCAGGAGACAAATACGCCGCCAGGGTATCCTCCACCCTGGGCATCGTCCCATAACCGTTCTGTTTGAGCCCCACCAGGGATGAATAAAGATGGACGGTGGGGCTCGAAAGCCTCGATGAATATGGTTTATTCCAGGACCTCGCCACCTCGGTGTGGAGATCCTGGAAGAACAGCAAACCCCGACGTGGAGGTCGTTGTGCTGACTGGAGGAAACGTTCATCAAGCTTGCTTTTACTACGCTCCTCCTGTCTCTCGGCCGGCCAATCGATGTTTAATTTCGCCACGGCCCGAGAAACAACCTCCACAAGCTCCTCATACTGTGGTGATTGGGCTGGCGAGTCACCCAAATCACTCATATCACAATCAATACTGAGAACATCCACCTCCTCAGAAGCAGATGGACTCAGCATTAAAGGCTCGCACGGGGCGGAAGAAGCCGCAGAGCGGGCTTCCGGATCCCGGTATTGAGCACTGGGCCCAGCGGTTGAGGGTTGAGAAAGGGCCGCAGCCGTCTCAACCCCCGCCGCCAGGTCCATCTGCGAACCCCACGACTGCAGGCGGCGAGCTGCCTCAGCAGCCGCGGGACCTGAGCCGCGGGGAACGCCAAACTGGCCACTTTCAGAAAATAAAGCCAGTCGGGAGCGGAGCGTTTTAACAGGGAATGCTTCACACGCTGGGCAGTCAGCCTTCTCAAAGGCTGATCGTGCATGCTCCACTCCCATGCAGTAAACACAAAACTCATGTGCATCTCCCTGCGTTATAAAGCGCTGGCAGGGAGGAATGCACGGTCTAAAGTTCTGCTCACTGCTTTCACTCGCCATTTTTTTCTTTTTCTTTTTCTTTCTCTACGGGACAAACAACACCAAATAAGACGGACAGAGACACAGAACGCTTGCTGAAGATCAGAAAGCTGAAACAGCTGTGTTTGACAGCTCTTTTATAGCTTCCGCGTTCCGCCGGCATACGTCATGGGATGACGTTGCACCAATCACGATTGGACTAGTTGTACACGTCTTCAGGAGCGCTTACGCTGAAGGGTATCCCCAAAGCGTTGCCACGGCGACGCAGCGCGAGTTCCCTCGAAAGGGAATCTGGGTTTTATCTTTGACACAGAGTCAAAGTTTGACAGACAAATCAATTCAGTTGTGAAGAATAGTTTCTTTCAATTGCGAAATATCACTAAATTCAAATCTGTCATATCTTTCAGTGCAATGTTTTGTACCTTCGCTGTCACATCTTCAGAGAGTTCAAATTTCTAGTTGCTCACAGAGATCTCTGAGATACAAAAATCAGCTGCTCCTTAAAATTCCTCAGTCACGGTTAAAAAGTAAAGGAGATCATGCTTTCTCATTTGCTGAGAGTTGTGGAATGGTTTACCAATGTCTATCAGATCGTCTACCTCTGTAAACATGTTTAAAACTCGTCTTAAGATGTATTTGTTTGATGAGGCCTTTGCTACTTTGTAAGGACCATTAGGTTTGGATTAGAGGTTTATATTATTATTATTATTATTATCTTTTACCTGTTTATATGGTATTATCTCTTTCTCGTTGGGTTTTATATTCCTTTTCTTATATTTTATTGTTTCATCTAATCGCTTTGAAGTTGTACAGCACTTTGGTACACTGTTTTTTTAGATGCTTTATAAATAAATTTTGATTTGATTTCATAAACACAATCTGAGATCAGATTGCATTCATTATGATTGACGAATATTAGTGCATGTAAACAGCTAGTAATTGAGGAGCTCATGCACTCGATTCAAGCTCTTAATGGAAGTCATTGATGATGTTTACATCATTTATAGCAGTTAACATTAATAATTTAAGGTGGAAAGTATATCTAAATATGAATCAATTGCAGTTTTTAGCTTTGTATCATTTAACCGTCAGGCTGATTGTCGTGTTCATGGCAGCAACATGTGAGCTCAACACTGTAAAGAAAAAAGGGTCAAATGACTGGTAGCAGCCCAACAAAAACTGTGAATTTAAAGTAAAATATCCTAATTCAAATAAAGTGCTAAAACAATAATTTTACCGAAATTTTCATTTAAAAATTGACAGGAAAACACTGTTATTTTACAGGTATTTTCTGAATTACTATGGTCAAACACCAATAAAGTGATGGTACTAAAAGTTTGGCAGAGAAAATCTGTTATTTTACATATTTTTCCTAGATTCTTATGATCAAGCACCTTTAATAAATTGTATCATACTCAAGATTGTAAATTAACAGTTTTATTCTGGAAGACTTGCAACATTTGTGTTTAAATTAAAATAATATTTAATATAAAAATGTGATACAGTAATAAGCTTAAAGTGAGTAACAGGTAGTAATGTTCCCCTGGAGACTTTATATATGAATATGTACGTAGAGGGAAAAATAGAAATACAATATAATAAAACACAAAACTAAACAAAAATAGCAGTATCAAATTTTGAATGATTTGACCCTTTGAGAACAGTAAATTGACATATTAAATATTATTTTAATTTAAACACAAATGTTGCAAGTCTTCCAGAATAAAACTGTTAATTTTCAAAATGAAACAAAGCACATCACATTCAATGTTTTGAACTTCCCTTTTAAAACATCAGTTCCTTCTCTTAATTACACCAGTATTATATTCATGCTGTTCCAACCACTTATTTATTCCCTTTTATATCAGTGTGCTATGTGTTTTTTTTTATCAGATTTATATGACAAAGGAAGCACTTATCGGAAAGGTATGGGAAAGGCCACAGTTATATAGACTATACAGAATATAGACTTATCGCCATCATCTTGGACTCAAATAAAGCAACAGCTCTGGTGTGCTTTATATCAGTTGTATTAACCATCTACTATATGTGATAATGTGCAAATCTTTACACATTTTTTCCACTTCTGTCACATTTATCAGAGGGACTATGCCACACTGTTGTAATGCAAATATTAAGAACTATAACATTACATTAATTTGTAAAGACTATAGATAAAATTCAAACATTATCTTTATACAGGAATTATTTTTGCTCAGCTTTTAAATTCTGTCAATTTTATTACAAAAAAATTGAAACAATAAATACTGTTTTGACACTCTTTAATGTGGCATGACAGATCTGATCATTTCTTCCTGTTTATTACTCAGGGATGCAAACTCATCAGGGGTGAAAAAGATGACAAAATCACAAGACCCCAACATATTTGACAGGTTGGTGGGTGTTAATTTCAAACCAGAATATAACAGAATATCTTGTGTGTGAAAAAATACACAAACTATTTAATTATGTTGTAGTTATGATAGTAAAGCTGCATTTGTTGGCAAAATAGTAATGTTAGTAGTGTTATACAAACTGTGTATAGCAGGCTAATTAACAGTTCCAAGCTTGATATATTACTGAAATATATAAAGTTTATCATAACATTTCTTTAACAGATGCCTTAATTGGGTAGGCAATATGACCAAAATCTTATATGACAATAAACGATAATGAAAGGCTATATATCACGATATAGTTATTTTTGCTTTAAATAAGGAATTTATGATACCAACATTTTTGATACCATAGAAATTTCACAATTCTTGTCATCAATGTAAATATCACAAAAAAATACAAGCCTAAATAAATAAAACTCAAACTCACTGAAGACAAGTAAACAGTTAGTGATGAAATAAGAACTGGAAACTAATTACAAGCAATAGGACAACATTTTTTTTTTTTTTTTTTTTACAGGAGAACAAATAAATAATAAATGCTATAAGCATTGTATGAATTAATCAAATGTATAAAAACACTGCATAGTCGTCATTGCGTAAATTAAATATATTTACTCTTATTCTTTCGCTGCTTACTGCGATTCAAAAGCTTAAAATCACTTGTTTTAAACCGCAATGCTTAAAAACTCATGCAAATGATATGGCAAATTTTGGCGAAAGGTGACAAGTTTGGATTCCTGATTACTAGTTACAGCGCCAAATAAACATAAATGAACATCAGAAGGAATGTGGAAAGTAAAACTTTCTGGAATTTATCACGTAATCGATCAATCAGTGTTTCAACCGCCGAAAAATGTGAATAAAACAGCTAGAGAACAATGTCATGATACATTTACCATTAGTTAGCAAGAAAATATTAACAATTGTTTACTCTTATATCATATCATATGACATATCTTCAATTAAAATATGGGCAGTTAAATATGTAAATATTCATATGCCTTTTTATAAGTCATAGTATAATTTTACCTTTCAGATAAATCTATTTTACTGGGATTTTGCTTTGTCTGTCAGTGGTTTATTCAATTATTCAACTAAATTGTCAAAATAAAACATTTTAAATAGAATAATTGATTTAATATTTTACATTAATAACACTTTAAAAACAATAAATATTAATAAGAATTATTTCAAAATCCATTTAAACATTCTTTAAAAGTTTAACCAGGGGTGGCTTCTAACCCCTTTTTTAATCTTTGACATTTTGTGCTATAACAACTAAATTAGCAAATGTTTCTATTTATTTCCTTTAATAACACATTGGCTGATGCATCATCATCATCCTGCACATGCTAAACTTATATTTAAATATGTTAGTTTAAAAGTGAACACATTGTTCTTAAATCTTCCCCCATGTTACCCTAATAATACCAGCTGACAGGGTCCTGGTATGTTGAAAACATTAGTTTGAGAAAGATTTTTTCCTTTGAAAAATTAACATGTAGCTACTGTACCTGATATTTATCCAAATCAATCAATATTGAATCAAGATCGGAAGCAAATCGAAAGCTTATGAATTGGTGAAAGAAATGGTGAAATTTGAGTCAAGCACTAATAAAACAGTAGCCTACCAGTCATTGTAACTGCCATGCAAACATTGTAACATGTTGTCTCTAAACTTGAAGTTCTCTAAAATGAAGTTTATATCGCCACACGTGCGGCAGACTATATCTGTTACAGATTATGAAGTTATAAATATGGATATTTTTCTTACAAAACCGCATGGCTATGGATTACTTCTATGATGGATGGATGCACTTTTGGGCTTCAAAATCTCAGTTACCATTCACTCCCATAATAAAGCTTGGAAGAGCCAGGATATTTTTTTCAATCATTGATTCTTGAGATAAGGGACAAAACATGTTTTAAAAGTTAGTTTATTATTTAATAATACATTATTTAAGAAGAAAGAAGAAAGTCATATAACCCTAGGATGGTTTGACGGTGAGTAAATTATGGGATAATTTTCATTTTTGGTGAACTATTAAGTCAGTTGTTGGAAAACTTGTCTTTTTCATACATTTCAGGCACTTGAAGTGATGAATTCAACCGCTGAACCAAAGCAATCACACAAGAGACTCAACAAGATCTGCAATAAAAACATATTTTGTGTTAAAAACCACAAGCCGAAACTATGAGACTTATATCACAGGGTTACATCACAAAATTATAGTTCAATTTTTTCTACTTACTATCATAGGCCCCGTCCACACGGAGACGAGTTCAGCTGTATACGCAAAAATTTTATATCGTATAGCTGTTTCGTCCAGACAGATCCAGCGTTCTCAGAATTTCTGAAACCGGGTCCCAGAGTGGATAAATCTGAAAATGACGCCCTTTTGCGTTTTCATGTGTACAGCCAATCCGTATATTTTGTGAAACGATGATGTAATCACCCCACGTGTTGACCCTAGTCAAACACCGCTAACAGCACAAAACAGCAACAACAACAACAACAGCGGACTACATGCTTGTGTTCGTGCTGCAGAAGCTACCGAGCCTAGTAGCTTAACTAAAATAAAGATTTATTTCTAAGCTTTAATAAAGTTTGTATACAGCGCGCAAGTTTTATGCGCATGCTCCAAGTCTTATTCTTTGTTTTTAGTGTATCACTATTGCATAATTACAGCGCCACATACTGATCTGGTATGTATACTACATCGTTTTGAGTCTTTCAGTGGTTTCTTGTGTATGCAGATATTTCTTAAGACGAGGGAAAAAAAAAAGATCAGATAGGCACCAGAAGTCCACACGTCACAACAGGAATCCTTTTGCCCCACTGTGGTTAAGACAAATGATGTGATAGGACTCTCAACAACAACTAAAGGACCATTGTAATCAGGACTGCCAGAGGTGGAGGGCAGGAAAGATGACATCAACAGCCATTGATCACAGGCTAATCTCATCACGAGTTGCCTTTGTTCACCTCAGCCCTCCATGCCTGAGACCGAGGTGTGAACCAAACCGTTTCTGGTTGGAACACAGTAAGAACAAAGAAAGGCCAGAAGAAAAAGACATTATCTATACACACATTGCCTCGAAACCACCAAAAATGGACAAGAAAAGTAATAATATTATCAACAAACGAAAACAAACAAAACAAAGTTGATGGATTTGTTTATTTTGACTGACTAGGGAGGTGCTATAAACGTCATCTAATTGACTAGTTGTCCAACAACTTTTAAGGTTAAAGGTTAATAGTTCACCCCAAAATGAAAATTATCCCATCATTGGGATAATGTGTATATCTTTCAGCCAAACACAATCAGTTATATTATTCTGATTCTTGAGATAAGGGACAAAACATGTCCTACACACAAAAGCCCTCTTCATGTTAAAAATAAATAAATTCATCAAAATAAAAATACTTAAAAAGTTACATCTAAAGGACATCTGGAAGGACATTCATTGCTTATATTTTTAAATAATTTTGTTAGTATTATTTAAATACATGCTGTATACTTGGAAACACATGTAATTTAAAGTGCCCCTATTAAGCCTTTTTTTAAGGTTCCTAATATTGTTTTGGGAGTCTCCTACAACAGGTTTACATGCATGCAAGGTCAAAAAACACTTGTTTTCTCATATACATTTAATTTCACCTCAGTTCTCAATGTTTTGTAAATTATTTGTTAGAAGCAGTTTGAAGAATCAGTCTCTCTAAACCCCTCCTTTCCGTGAGTCTACACTGCACTGATTTGTCAGATGGCCCAATCCTTTGTGACTGTTCTACTGCGCGCACCGTTCGTCCATTGCTATAACTGAATGACAGCAATCAATTCGCAAGACATTTTATACAATGTATAGAAAGAAAAGATAGCATCGATTTTACCGTATCAATTCGAGCCCAAGTCCGACGCTGAAACGTCTGAAGTAGTCCATTAACCAGAAACTGATTCGCAATCACGACTGGAGTAGGACGTTTCTCTATGGTAAGTTTTACCTTAGTTTGCGTTATTTATAAGACGTGATAGCAGTGTCACTGTTATACTTTATGTAGGTGCACCTGTGGGAACTGTATCAGAATGCCAAGCGAAGCTGAAAACCTCCAACAGAATATAAACATTTAGGCCAGATGTGTACAGACTTTTTTCGTCATAACTATTAACAAAGAAAAATGGCTATATCATTGTTTGACATTACAGTGGGTGTTTACTGTTTACAGAGAGAATACTTCAACTAGTTAGCAAGGACTAGCATCTTAACATCCTATTTCAATACAGATAGAGCTCCACTCTATTGTACTAATAAAAACAGTTTGTTTTACAGTTATGTAAGCGAACCGGGCCCACAGCTATGTTGTAAACTCCCACGTTAGCCGAGCACAAACGTGAATAGCTGATAATGCATTACACTTTTAAACAAAAGTCGTGCTCCATCCTTGATCATTACTCCAAGTAATAAGACAGACAAGCTACATTAATCGACACATTTTTAGACAATATTGGACCCACATCTGAATAGCAGAACTACAGAAACGTGAGTTAGCCAGTTAGCAGGAGACATACAGACTAGGGTGTACGTTACACAACATAAACTTACATAACAAGTAAAGTCATAACATAATGATACATTTGCAAATCATTAGTTAATGATTAATTAAAGCAGACAACTGGAAGTTGAAGTACATGGCTTCAACCCATTGTGATAATTAACACATTAACTTACACTTTTAGTTAATAAAATATGTTATTAAGAAATTAATAAATTATGACACATTTAATTAATAATCTATTAATCACATAGAATCTTTATTAGTTGCTGATGCAGTAATCATTAATTAATGGTTTAGTTCTTCATGAGTCATACATTAACACATGATTATCTGCATTAGTTAAGCATGAATTAATGCATATTAGTGCACCAGTATTGTAAAGTGTTACCAACTATACATTTAAATTGAAAGGCAGATATCTGTAATATATCAAACACTACAAAAAGTAAGTCTTGAATTATATTTTCCAAAAAAAAAAAGCCTATCAAAGTTGTCCTCACTTTGCGTCAACTCCGTCAGGATTTTTTATAACTTTGAATAAATATGAGGACCCCTATCCTTTTTCCTGCTCATTGTGGATCTCACAGTAGGACACAGTTTTATATATATTTTTTTATATTTTTTTTATATTTTATGCAAACAGTGTTGAAGTCTCTGCGGTCACAGCTTTAACATGTCAACTCCATCATCCCAGTGTAATAATTTCTGTAAATAGTTGTTCGATAAATCTTGGCATTTTTGATATGTTTATTAAGGCAGCTACAACTGAGAAAGAAAACAAAATTGCTCCACTGTACAACACATGGTTAAGGTGGAAAAATATTCAGTTTTGTCAACTCTGTCAGACATCAACTCCATCAGGTTTTATGTCTGATGGTTGACAAGTGCTCTCTAAAAGTCTATATAATGTGATTTAATATGTTTTTTTTTTTTTTTTTGCATATGGGGAATTCTTCTAATTTCATGATTCTATTCGCATATAATATATATTTTGGCCCCAGCTAGACCTTTGTCAACACCGTCAGTATTTGTCAACTCCATCAGTATTTAACACCATCAAGTGAAGGTTTTTGTTAATTTTGAAAGAAATCTCTTGTTCTTTTTTTTCAATTTGTTGTGTTAAAATATATAAACATCAACTGAACTACATAATATCATGTCTGATTTACCTAAGAAAATTAGTTATGTATGTTTAATATTTAAAAAGGAGGGTAGAGAATTAAGGAATTTTGGATCTGGATTGTTGAATTGTTTGGCGATAGAGCTAACAAACACACTCAGAGAGCAGTCTTCATCTAGAAACTGTACAAACAGAGTAGTGGAAAACATGGCATTTAAAAATCAACACACTTTCACAATAGATCAGAAGAGAGGATTTCTGTATTATGTATTCTTTATAGCTAAACAGGGCTGCCGACTTTTGAGTTTAGCTTGGAGAGAGAATTATAAACTTCATTAAGTTTAGAGACAACACGTTACAATGTTTACATGGTAGTTACAATGACTGGTAGGCTACTGTTTTATTAGTGCTCAACTCAAATGGTTATTACAACTGATGCAAAGTACACCAGAGCCATTTATTCATTTGAGTTCAAGATGATGGTGATATTCCCTTCTTTCACTCTCTGCTCCCACATCCCCAGTTTTCTTGTGAACGATGTGATTTTATCTGCCAGCTGGGGAAGGTGGGTGTTGGTGCCCTGCATCTGCAAAATTAGTTCATTGAGTTTCTGAGGTATGCAAGTTTCATGAGAAAGTTGTTATTGTTGAACTTATTGGCAAGTTCATTACCCTCTTGCTCCAGGAAGTTTCTATTCTCATTTCGCAATTCAAACACCCTGGATAAAACTTAGCTGTGAAACAAAACTGTGGCCTTTCCCATACCTTTTGATAAGTGCTTCCTTCGTCATGTAAATCTGATGAAAAAGCACATAGCACACTGATATAAGGGAATAAATAAGTGGTTGGAACAGCACAAATATAATAAGGAACTGGTGTTTTAAAAGGGAAGTTCAAAACATTGAATGTGATGTGCTTTGTTTCATTTTGCGTTGTTAATTTTTCTTTCCATTTTTTCTCAATTTACTGTTCTTGAAGGGTCAAATCATTCAAAATTTGATACTGCTATTAATTTTTGTTCAGTTTTGTGTTTTATTATATTGCATTTTTATTTTTCCCCTCTATGTACATATTCATTTATAAATTCACTCAGTCAAGTCATCTTCATTTATAAAGCGCTTTTTACAATACAGATTGTTTCAAAGCAGCTTCACAGTGATAATAGGAAAATTAATGGACAGAGATTGTTTTGGCTTTACAGCAGCTCTAGGAAAAACTTATTATCGAGCTAAAGTAAGTTTTTGATCGAATCACAATAAACGGACTGTTGAGTGTCGGCTTGGTGTGTCAGGGCAACTTTGGACCCGGACGCTGGCGACGTGAGCCAACCACACAGTCTGCTTTCTTCGCCACTAGTTCGTCTGCCTCGGCTTGGTGTGTTCCTGCCATAATATTATCAATCTTGTAAGTAAAGAAGTTCATAAAGTCCTTACTGCTCTGTTTGGAAACGTCTGGGGTTAAAGCTGTATTTCTCGTTAATTTAGCCACTGTAGCAAATAAATACCTAGGGTTGTGTTTGTTTTCTTCTAAGAGTTTTTAAGGCCTTTCTGTACACAATCATGCTTTCTCTCCACTAAAAAATCTCTAGAACTATGCTGAGGAGATGAAACTTTATTTATAAAGCAATCTTTAGTGGTAGAAATGATAGTTCTACCATATTTGTGGCAGGGAGTCAGCTTTGCAGCCTTGGCTAAATGAAGTATACACGAGACTAGATAATGATCTGGGATGTCATCGCTCTGCTGCAAAATTTTAACGACATCGATATCTATTCCATGTGACAATATTAGATCTAAAGTACGACAATGAGTGTGTCCTGACACGTGTTGCTGAACTCCAATAGAGTTTAGAATATCTCTAAATGCCAACTCCAGTGTATCTTTTTCATTATCTACATGGATATTAAAATGGATATCATTATTTTTTTACTTTCTGTGTTACCTAGAAAAAGGATATGAGACAACAGTAAACTGCTGGTTTACTGGAAAAAGGATGTGAGACAAAATTTGAACTCAAACAGACCTCATTTGAATTGAACTCATGATTGCTGACCGGCAAAACATGTTTATGAACTGGTCTTTTAGCAGCAGCCGCAGAAGCTACAGAGCCTAGTAGCTTTACTAAAGTTAAAGCTTTTTTCTAAGCATTACTAAAGTTTGTATACAGCATGCAAGGTTTATGCACATGCTCCAAGTCTTATTCTCCATTTTTAGTGAATCTCTGTGGCAAAATTACAGTGCCACATACTGATCTGGCATGTATACTACACTACATTGTTTTGATTCAGTTTCAGTGGTTTTGTGTGTACGCATTTATTTCTAGAGACGAGGAAAAAAAAGATACTATAGGAAAGATGCCAGTCCTTTAAAACTTTTGTTTGACTGCCCCAAAGACATCAAAGATTGGAAGGCCCTAAATTTTTTTACATTTTTTCAAGACTGAAATCATGATATTTGGCCCAAACTGTTTAAGGTCTCTAACATTGATTTAGGCCCTTTGCTTCCCTATGTTAAATCCACTGTTAAAAATCTGGGGGTAATAATGGATATGGGTTTTAAACTTGACAAACAGATAAACTCTGTAGTCAGGTCAAGTTTTTATCAGTTAAGACTTTTATCTAAAGTTAAGCCTTTTTTGTCATTTAATGATTTTGAAAGGCTTATGCATGTTTTTATTTCATCTCGTTTAGACTATTGTAATGCCCTCTATGCAGGTGTCAACCAGGCCTCCCTCTCACACTTTTAACAAGAACACGTAAACGAGAACATATTTCCCCCATATTGGCTTCCCTACATTGGCTTCCGGTCCATTTTAGGATTGATTTTAAGGTTTTAATGCTTGCTTATAAATCCTTAAATGGCCTAGCCCCAACTTACCTTTCTGACCTTATACAATTGCATGTCCCATCAAGGACTCTGAGATCTGCTGACCATATGCTGCTGACCGTCCCTAGAGTAAGACTGAAGCACAGGGGAGATCGTGCCTTTGCAGTAGCTGCCCCTAAATTCTGGAATTTATTACCATTGTCTGGTTTAATTTTTTAAACCAGACAATGGTAATAAATTTAATTTAATTCAGTCTGAGAGCTGTCTTTTCTTCTCTTTGTTTTGATGTTTGTTTTTTCTGATTTGTAATGTACAATTCTTTGTACAGTACCCTTTTATTGCTGTTTGTTTTATGACCCTTTATGTACAGCATTTTGGTCAACTACTGTTGTTTTTAAATGTGCTCTAGAAATAAATTAAACTTGAAACTTCTTAAGATTCATCAGTGGAAAGTGTGAAAAAGAAGAAGAGGAGGATGCCATGCAAGAGAAACAAAAAAGGACAAAGTATGCTACTTTCTGTCAGGACTTTAGTATTTAAAATTTAAAAAGTTGATAAATAATAAATGAATAAGAAGTGTTGTAAATCTGTTTTGAATTAAGTTGTTTTTCAAATAAAGGTTTCAGAGTCAGTGATATCAGATTGTGTTTTTTTATTGTACTTACTCTGTAACATCATGAAACAAATGGGTAACAAGCACTTTAATTTACAGCCCACAATGTCATACTTAATCACACTATTAACGTCGCGTGGGAGTTTTCGATGCATTTTGAGACAGGACACATAATACACACACGGCAGTGGTCAACAGTTTGATGTCAAACATGAGAGCAAGCTTCAAGCAAGAAGGCACAAATCAAATTCCTCTCATCTCATATCCAGTACCTCCGAGTTTGTCGTGGTGGCATGAATGAAATGTTGCCAAATGAAAGTACAGAGGAGGACTGTCACTGGAGAATTGTATCTGCCATCGTCTATTTGCACGTATAGCATGACAAATGATATTGCACATATAGCATGTATATGGTACCATAACGAGTAATTTAAAAAAAAAAAAAAAGCCAAAGAGATGAGGATAAGACATTTGAACACTGATTGTCAGGGTCCTTGTCTGTCTTGTCTCTGTTCAATGTTTCTTTGTTTGTCTTGTGCCTGAGCACATGGCTTAGTCTTTGTTTGTGTTAGCCATGTGCTCCCCTTGTCTCGCCTCCTTGTTTCCCTTTACCACATACCCATGTTTAGTCCTTGGCTGCATCCAAAAACCTAGGCAGCTGACTTGTTGCCTCACTGCCCTATCAGGCAATAGCTTTGCAGGCAGCATTTGTGCACAATGGTACCTCACGAAACTGATTTTGGACAGACTTCTGAGGCAGCATAATGGTTTAATAATCTACACCAAAATAGCGCAAGCTTTGATGATAACTAAGCAAATAATTACTACAATAGTGGTTTCTCACTAGAAATGACATCAAAAGTGGAAAACAATGATCAAAATAGTACATTTACACACAAACTGACCACTAACTGCAACTTTCATAAGTCCATTTTTATTTTTAGCTCAACTGTCACCGAATGGAAAGCACAGGATTGTGGGATTTCAAAGGCAGCGAAGGATACATCGATGCTGCCTTCAAAAATAAATCAGATGAAGGCATCTCATGAGACAGGAAGTGAAGCTAACTTTGGATTCGGACATGCCTTGATGCCTTCCTAGCTTGGAATGCGTCCTCTGAAGGCAGCATTTTTAAGTTTTCGGATGCAGCCCTTGTCTAGTTCTCTTTCACTAATTGTGCTTACCTGATCATGTGCTCTGGTCGCTTTATATTGTACTCTTTTCCCTCATGTCTCTGCTGGTTCGTTGCATGTATCTTCTGTGTGAGCATTCTTGTCTACAGGTCTTATTAGACAGTGCTTATTTAGATTTACCTGTTAGTTCTAGCTTTGTACTTTGTTCAGGTGTCCTTTTAGGTGTCAGTTTAGACAGGAAACTATTCCACACTTCTTGAGTGATTTCTCAAGTGGCCATTAAGGGTTACTTTATGTTTGAAACTCTTTCCACACTGACCACATGTGAATGGCTTCTCTCCAGTGTGAATGTTCATGTGATACCCAAGGTTTATTTCTGTTGTGAAGCTCTTCCCACACAGTTTGCCGGTGAAAGGCTTCTCTCCATTGTGAATTCTCATGTGGACTTTAAGGTTTCCTTTTTGGCTGAAACTCTTTCCACACTGTTGGCAGCTGAAAGCCTTCTCTCCAGTGTGAATTCTCATGTGGCCTTTAAGATGTCCTTTTTGAGTGAAACTCTTTCCACACTGTTGGCAGGTGAATGCCTTCTCTCCAGTGTGAATTCTCATATGGACTTTAAGGTTTCCTTTATCCGTGAAGCTCTTTCCACACAATATGCAGCTGAAAGCCTTCTCTCCAGTGTGAATTCTCATGTGGCCTTTAAGATGCTCTTTTTGAGTGAAACTCTTTCCACACTGTTGGCAGGTGAAAGAAGAAGTGACAACATGTAGAACGCAAAAGGAAGTTTCTGAACGTTTAATTGATGAATTTATGTAGCTGATGTGAAGATAACTATCTTAAAGTCATTCATTAGCATATTCTGTTATGATAATCTATAAATTGCTCGTGTGGGAACTGTTGTAAGATGCTTACAGAGCTAGAGAATATATGCTGCATGAAGATAGAACAGGTATAGTTTAGTTTAATTACGGTTATATCTCAAACAGCAACATTACACGCTAACTAAAGTTAAAAAAGTGAAATCATTATAAACCATCCCTTTAAGCTTTGTTAGTGTTTGTAAAAGAGACAATTTCATCTTAGTTTATATTTTGTGCTTAGTTTCAATCTTTTGTTCATGTCTACATACTAAACAATAGACTCTATTAAACGGAGCTAAGAAGCTATATCCTGACTCTCATCTTCTTCATGGCGGGAGTTTTACTGGCTGTCTAATTTTGGTTAAGAACACCAATTGGGGGGACAGTAAACTGTTGCATAATTAAATGATAGAAATGAATGGTTTTCATTGTTTTGAAATCAGAAGCAGATACTGAATAAAAAAATATATATACATATATATATAAAGTTCGGAGACTAGGTGATGAAAAACTGAAGATTCAGAATGGAAGCACTGGATTAATAATATAATTGATCTTTTAGGCCACTTCTGTATTATTTTTCCTAATTTAATGCGTGGCATGTCGTAATACCAAGTACCCAACATGGAAGTCGGATCTTCTCAAGTTGAAGCAGCATTAGTATTTGTATGTTCAGGTGATCCGCTCCATGTCAAATAAAAGCACTTTAATTAGGTAACTCTTCAAAAATATTCATTTCTGTAGAGCTGGACATGTTAATAAGGATCAAATGACTGAGTTCAGCTTTGAGAATGAAACCAACCTGTTCGTTCCTCAGTTTCTTCATGTTTCACTCTGAATGTTTCTTCAATCTTCACGTCTTCACTCTCCTCTTTAATAAACGACATCTTGTCTTCACTCTCCTGTTTAATAAAAGCCATGTTTATAACAGTGTGTCACATGGATCTCTGTCGCTTCATCACCAGGAGTTTTTCTGTGTTTGGACACTGTGCTGTTAAGATAAGAATAATTAACAGAGAGAAAAACACATCCAATCTAAATCTCTGAGTGTGTCTCAATCAGATCTAGTTCAGTAGTTCAGTGCACTGGTAAGAGAGTCAGAGTAAGAGTTAATGGACTTAAATGACCTGATACTCAAAATAAAAATAAACATTTTATGCTACATTTATTTATTTGTAGATTACATTTAATAGATAACACTTCCATGAAAACATTAGCAGATGGTTTGCAGAAGTTTGTTTGTTCTCGTTGTATTTACACTATTTGACCAGCAGGAGTCGTTGGTGTTTAAGATGATTTGAGCGCTTACAAACAGTGAATCATTCTGTGTAGTGATTGATTCGGTTGACTCTTGAGCTTCAAAAGCTCAGTTTCTCTCATCACTTGCCGGATTCATGTTTATGATAATCTGATTCACAAAATAAAGACCGAAATGAGACGCATGTTTTCTTTTACGCGTGTATGGATGAGCTTTACTCACACAATATAACGTTCATTAATGTTTTTCTCAGTTTTTCGGTATGTTTGGACACTTAAAATTAGAAAAATTAGCAGAAAGAAAAACACATCCAAACTAAATCTCTGAGTGTGTCTCAATCAGATCTAGTTCAGTAGTTCAGTGCACTGGTAAGAGAGTCAGAGTGAGAGTTAATGGACTTAAATTAGATAAAAAAAACAAAACAAAAAAAAACAAAACAGATTATACAGTAGGTTCATATTTATACATTTAGGCTTAACATTTATTGATATGTAGATTATATTTAATAGATTACACTTTCATCAAAATATTAGCAGCTGGTTATTAGTAAAAGTTGTCATTACACTTGTTGTTCTCATTGCATTTACAGTGTTTGACAAGCAGGTGATTTGAGCTCTATGAAACACTGAATAATGTGTAGCGATTGAGAAATTTTACACTTATCTACTAAATGAGCTAATTTCAAATTTGATGCCTGCTATAAGTCTCAAAAAAGTTGGCATGGGGGCAACAAATCGCTGAAAAAGCAAGAAATTTTGAAAAGATTCAGCTGGGAGAACATCTAGCAACTAATTAAGTTGATTGATATCAGGTCTGTAACATGATTAGCTATAAAAGGGATGTCTTAGAGAGGCAGAGTCTCTCAGAAGTAAAGATGGGCAGAGGCTCTCCAATCTGTGAAAGAGTGTGTAAAAAGATTGTGGAAAACAATGTTCCTCAATGTCAAATTGCAAAGGCTTTGCTAATCTCATCATCTACAGTGCAAAACATCATCAAAAGATTTAGAGAAACTGGAGAAATCTCTGTGCGTAAGGGACAAGGCCGAAGACCTTTATTGGATGCCCGTGGTCTTCAGGCCCTCAGATGCATCACTCATCGGCATGATTGTGTCAATGACATTACTAAATGGGCCCAGGAATACTTCCAGAAACCACTGTTGGTAAACACAATCCACTGTGCCATCTGCAGATGCCAACTAAAGCGCTATCATGCAAAAAGGAAGCCATAGGTAAACATGGTCCAGAAGCCCCGTCGTGTCCTGTGGGCCAAGGCTCATTTAAAATGGACTGTTTCAAAGTGGAAAGTGTTCTATGGTCAGATGAATCCAAATTTGACATTCTTATTGGAAATCACGGACGCCGTGTCCTCCGGGCTGAAGAGGAGGGAGACCTTCCAGCGTGTTATCAGCATTCAGTTCAAAAGCCAGCATCTCTGATGGTATGGAGGTGCATAAGTGCATACGGTATGGGCAGCTTGCATGTTTTGGAAGGCACTATGAATGCTGAAAGGTATATAAAGGTTTTAGAGCAACATATGCTCCCCTCCAGATGACGTCTATTTCAGGGAAGGCCTTGTGTATTTCAGCAGGACAATGCAAAACCACATACTGCAGCTATTACAACAGCACGGCTTCATTGTAGAAGAGTCCGGGTGCTGAATTGGCCTGCCTGCAGTCCAGATCTTTCACCTATAGAGAACATTTAGCGCATCATTAAACGAAAGACGACCACGAACGCTTCAGCAGCTGGAAACCTATATCAGGCAAGAATGGAACCGAATTCCAACACCAAAACTCCAGAAACTCATAACCTTGATGCCCAGACTTTTCAAACTGTTTTGAAAAGAAGAGGAGATGCTACACCATGGTAAACATGCCCCCGTCCCAACTATTTTGAGACCTGTAGCAGGCATCAAATTTGAAATGAGCTCATTTTGTGCATAAAATTGTAAAATGTCTCAGTTTAAACATTTATGTTATCTATGTTCTATTGTGAATAAAATATTGGCTCATGTGATTTGAAAGTCTTTTAGTTTTCATTTTATTCAAATTTAAAAAGACGTCACAACTTTTCCGGAATTCGGGTTGTATTCTGTTATACAACTGAAATTAGTGGGCATTTACACAACTGCTTAATATCTGAAACAATAGGAAAGCAAACAGACAGGTGTTGCAACAGGCATTCATATATATGCACATGCCAAAGGAAAAGAAAAAGCATCAAGGCAAACTATAAAGAGATGAAGGATGCAAATAGAAGTGGCCATGGTGAAATAAAAATGAACATGTCAGAGTGTCACCTGTTCAGACGATTATCTGATAAAGACATGACATGGCTAAATACATAACAAAGGCTTCTCTCAATTGTGACATCTCAGGTGTCCGTTTAGAATGAAACTTTTCCCAAACTTCACAAGTGATTTCTCAAGTGGCAATTAAGGGTTTCTTTATGTTTGAAACTCTTTCCACACTGACCACATGTGAAGGGCTTCTCCTTAGTGTGACTGATTATGTGCCTTTTAAGATGTCCTTTTTGAGTGAAACTCATTCCACACTGTTGGCAGGTAAAAGGCTTCTCTCTGGTGTGAACTCTCATGTGGACTTTGAGATGTTCTTTTCGAATAAAGCTCTTTCCACACTGTTGGCAGGTGTAAGGCTTCTCTCCAGTGTAAATTCTTATGTGGACTTTCAGGTTCCCTTTATCAGTGAAGCTCTTTCCACACAATTTGCAAGTCAAAGGCTTCTCTCCAGTGTGAATTCTCATATGATCCTCGAGGTTTGCTTTTTTAATAAAGCTCTTTCCACACTGTTGGCAAGTGTAAGGCTTCTCTCCAGTGTGAATTATCATGTGTTTTTTAAGGTTTCCTTTTTCACTGAAGCTCTTTCCACACTGTTGGCAGGTGAAAGGTTTCTCTCCAGTGTGAATTCTCATGTGGCCTTTAAGGTGTCCTTTATGAGTGAAACTCCTTTCACACTGTTGGCAGGTGAACGCCTTCTCTCCAGTGTGAATTCTCATATGATCCTCGAGGTTTGCTTTTTTAATAAAGCTCTTTCCACACTGTTGGCAAGTGTAAGGCTTCTCTCCAGTGTGAATTCTCATGTGGCCTTTAAGGTGTCCTTTATGAGTGAAACTCCTTTCACACTGTTGGCAGGTGAACGCCTTCTCTCCAGTGTGAATTTTCATATGATCCTCGAGGTTTGCTTTTTTAATGAAGCTCTTTCCACACTCTTGGCAGGTATAAGGCTTCTCTCCAGTGTGAATTCTCATGTGGACTTTAAGGTGTCCTTTATCAGTGAAGCTCTTTCCACACTGTTGGCAGGTGAAAGGCTTCTCTCTAGAGTGAATTTTTTTATGCTTGTTAAGGTTTCTTTTTAGAGTGAAACTCTTTCCACACTGATTACATCTGAATGACTTTGCTCCACTATGAATTTTCATGTGGACTTTAAGGTGTCGTTTTTCAGTTAAACTCTTTCCAGTCTTTTGAGTGATGTTTTGTGAGGAAATATTTTCAGTCTGTGAGCAATTAAAAGATTTTTCTTCAGTTATGAAATCATGATGTTTCCCATACTGATCTTTCTCTTCCATTTCATTTAGTTCTTGACTCTCCACTTTCAGTGCCATCAGGTCTAAAAGAGACAAATACATGTTAACCCCAGTTTACTGGCACCAAACAACAGACATCAAGACATTAACATATTTAAGGCATCAAAAGCAAAAACATGTATGCTAGATCATATACCCACTAAGCTACTGGAAAAGGTGTTACCTGTAATCTCAGAACCTTTTCTCAATATTCGTAACACTTTGCTTTCTTTAGGACATGTTCCAAACTCTTTTTTTCCTTCATGTTTGGATTCTATGGCCACGTAAACACTGCAGCTAAATTCGGTTGTCAGTTCACCTTTTAGCTTTTACTTGCATTCTGTACACACCCAGTTCAGTAAAATACGGAAGTGACAACCGCATTCTACAACCGAATTAACTCCTGAAAAATACAGGTAGTGACAAACGCATTTACAGAAATTCTATGTAGTGCGTACAGAACTGAACTGAACAACTATTTGTTAATGAAGTTTTTTAACGTGCATCGGAGATGTGTCTCTCTTCTGTTAGTCTCAGCCTCAGACGGACCGTTGGCTGAACGTCTGATGGATATGGTGCACTTAACTGTAAACCCTCTCACGGAAGAAGAACGCTGTCGTGTTTACAACTGTGACAATGAGGATCAGCTAAACACTGGATTTTCAAAAGTATGTGAAGTTCGCGGCTCCACTGTTGCAGTGAACTTGCACAATTTTCTTAAATTATTAATTTATTAGTTGCACGCTGGTCTGTTATTGTTGGGACATCGATTTTAAATTTTCAATCCCCTAAACATGACGCGGAACAAAATGAACGGTGACTGGTTGAGTTACATGTCTGTCAAACGTCCTCTTGGGCGGTCCTTGGCCAATGAAAGCTGCGAAGAGTCCAGACCTTCTGCCGTCAGTCTGAAGGTCTGGCTATGTGAGACTATTCTTCTGTTTGCGCAGTGAATCACAGGGAAAGCAGCGAATGAGCTTTGACTCAGTGTTGCCAGATCTTGCTAGAAAATAACTCACTTTAATAACTCCATAAACCAGTTCGCTTTATGAGCCGAACTTAAACAACAAGCCCAAAAACACTTATAATGTGATCATGACAACACAGAAAGAGCGCGCTCTTTGTGAAACACAACGCCTCCATCGACTGAAATAAAGTGTGTTTTGTCATTGTAATATTACTTTGGTCACAATAACGGATAACAAACAAGATGCCAGAATGTTGCTATGGTTTCCAAGCTGTCAATCACTGCAGTTTTCGAGAGTTTTCCGTACACACATGCAATGATAATTTTGTCACTCCTGAAACTGTGTATGTGGCTTATGTGTTCAGAACACTGCCAAAGGTATATGGAAGTGGTTTGGTAAAACATTAAAAGTCACTGTTCTAACCATGTGCGTTACACTATGAAAGTAAGTTCCACAATGAGGAAGAAGGGCCGGCCACACTGTGTGCGCCACCTCCGTTGTCAACAGGCAATCACAGCACTGGAAGTGAAAAGCGCTAAATTGCAATTATTTGTCCCAGAAAGGGATAAATGTACTCTTTCAAGAGACACTCACCGTTCTAAGTTCCTCTTATCGATTCCTTTGTGTGCATTTTACTATGACTTTAAACCATTCAGGAGCTAGACCGAGCGTTGTTTTCTGGGCTGCACACACATTCAAAGCATGCTCACAGAAAACGTGATTTAAGTGGATTTTAAACCATTTACGCACTGATTTCTGTGCTGCACACACACATTTCAAAATGATGTGCGTACAGAAGCTGCCTCTCATACTGAATGGTGCACGATACTGAGTTCTCTTCCTCGTGTTTTTGCACTTGAACCGACAAATAAACACAAAAATGACAAAATATCCTCATAAACACAGTTGGTTAAGTCTTGAGTGAACGTAACAACTGACAGAGCAAACACGTGTGTAACAGTATATTGGGTCTGTGCCACTCTTAAAGTGACAGCAGCCTAATAAACCTGCTGCAGTCTCTACAATAACTTAAGTCTGTCAATAACAGAAGACAGAAAATTCACTCGTTCTTGACTGAATAACTTTTGTAACTATATTTGTAATGTATATTTTATTCATTTTAAACCATAGGCAGAAGTTATTTTTATTTTTTACCTTATTGGAACTCAAATTTTACTGAATCAGAATCTTTACAATTCAAATGATACCCAACCCTAGTTCTGAGTCTCTGGTTCATCTAGTAAGATAATAACAGACAATACAAATTTCTGTGTTTCTATCCTGACAGAGAATAAAACATTAACAGATAGTCAAGTTAAGTCAAGTCACATTGATTTAAATAGTTCTTTATACAATAGATATTGCTTCAAAGCAGCTTTAAAGTGATGAACAAGAAAATGATTCAATGATGCAAACAGAATTCAATACTTGCATTAAAAGCCAATAAAATATGTTACTCCTCTGGTCAAAGGAACAAACATGGTGTGATCATTATTTCAGGCTGCATCACAATTCAGATTATGGATTGATATTCAAAAACATTCATCCATTTTGCTCAAAGGCCGGGATTCATCACACCGACATGGAGATGAATCTGGCCATAGGGGTCTGTGCAGAGGACTTTGGTATGATTTGTCAGGCCGCAAAGAAATAAATAGTTGAGTACCTTCAGTGTAGAAAACTAACTGCATGTTTCCTAATGATATCTCCCAAGGGCAGCATGTATAGGGTGAAAAGCAATGGTCCTAGTACTGAGCCTTGCGGTACTCCATATTGAACCATATACACCATGTTCTGAGTCTCTGCCCTGTTAGGTAGGAGGCAGCAATGTATACTATGTTGCACGTCTCTGATCTGTTTGGAGGAAGCAACAACAGATATGTCTCGAACCTGGAGGAAAGGTTTTTCCCCTTAAAAGTGTGGGAAGCAGGGTGGGGCAGGGAGCAGCAAATTTGTAAGCAGATGTGAATCCCAGGTACTTTCTTCTGTGAGGCAGAATGTTAGCCTCAGTCACCAATCACTTTTATTATACTTTTTGCCCATATAATTTAAGTGAATGGTGACTAGAACTAATGTTTTGCCCAAGAATTTTCATGTTCCACAGAAGAAAGGAAGTCATGATGATTGGAATGACATAAGGGTGAGTGAAAAACCTTAAGAGTTTCAAACCTTACAGACCAGAGTTATCAGGTGAGTTTAGTGCTTTACTGTGCAGTTACATATGAAACCATGTTCAAGACTAGTTTGTTTCTTGTTTCTGAATAAAACCGTTTTAATTGCGACACTCTTCAAAAATATCATTAATTTCTGTAGAGCTGGACATTTTAATAAAGAACAAATGACTGAGTTCAGCTTTGAGAATGAAATCAACCTGTTTGTTCCTCAGTTTCGTCATGTTTCACTCTGAAGATTTCTTCAATCTTCATGTCTTCACTCTCTTCTTTAATAAACACCATCTTTGTTTGTTCCTCAGTATCTTCATGTTTCAAACTGAATACTTTTTCAATCCTCATGTCTTCACTCTCCTCTTTAATAAACACCATCTTTGTTTGTTTCTCAGTTTCTTCATGTTTCAAACTGAATACTTTTTCAATCCTTACGTCTTCACTTTCCTCTTGAATAAACGCCATAACATAATAGTGTGTCACGTGGATCTCAGTTGCTTCACCAGGAGTTTTTATGTGTTTGGATTTGTGGTTTTAAAATAACAGAAAGAAAAACACTCAAAACTAAATCTCTGAGTGTGTCTCAATCAGATCTAGCTAGAGTTAATGGACTTAATCTGATTAGACTAAAAACACTCAAAACTAGTATTACAAATTAAAAAAAGTGTTACAGTAGATTCATATTTATAATTTTTATGCTATATTTATCTATTTGTAGATTACATTTAATATTTCCATGAAAACATTAGCAGTTGGTTTGCAGGAATTTGTTTGTTTATTCTCGTTGTGTTTAAGATGATTCAAACGCTTACAGAGCTTTCTGGGCTTTGCAAATTTCTACAGGTGGTTCATACGCAATTTCAGCAGTGTTGCAGCTCCGCTAACCTCCATGACTAAACATCAGACATCTCGCTTACACTGGTCCCCAGAGGCTGATGAAGCGTTCATCGAGCTAAAAGAACGGTTCACCACGGCACCCATTCTCCGTCATCCAGACCCTGACCGACCTTTCATAGTGGAAGTAGACGCCTCTAACACTGGCATCGGAGCCATTCTGTCTCAGCGCCAGGGTACCCCTGAGAAAATGTTTCCCTGTGCCTTCTATTCCAGAAAGTTATCTGCCGCAGAACGAAATTATGACGTGGGTGACCGTGAGTTACTGGCAATGAAAGCGGTGCTGGAGGAATGGCGCCATTGGTTGGAGGGAGCCCAACATCCATTCACCGTGCTCACAGACCATAAGAACTTAGAATACCTCCTGAATCCCCGCCAGGCTCGATGGGCCATGTTCTTTACCCGTATCCAGTTCAAAGTGACTTATAGACCAGGGTCCAAGAACACTAAAGCCGACGCATTGTCCCGACAGACAGACCGGGTAGAAAGACAAGACACCGAAGAACATATAATTCCCAACACACTCCTCCTAGCCCCAGTCCAGTGGGATATAATGTCAGAAATAACACAGGCCAACGAACAGTCCGCACCACCAACTGCATGTCCGCCGGACCGCACATTTGTACCAGCTCCCTTAAGAGATAAACTTTTGCACCACGTCTACGACCTTCCCAGTTCTGGTCACCCAGGCATCACCGCCACTCATAACCTTCTCCAAAACCAATTCTGGTGGGATTCCAAGACGTCATTCGGTTTGTCCACAACTGCACAGCCTGCCAAACATCCAAAACCCCACATCAGTCCCCGGCTGGCCTGCTGCAGCCACTGCCCATTCCACAACGCCCCTGGTCGCACATCGCCATACACTTTGTCACCGACCTTCCTGTATCACAAGGCAACACCACCATCCTCGCTGTTATAGATCGCTTCTCAAAAGCCTGCCGCCTCATTCCTCTGCCCAAGCTCCCCACTGCTTTCGAGACCGCTGAATTGCTCTGCAACTTCGTCTTCAGGTTTTACGGATTATCTGAGGACATAGTGTCAGATAGAGGTCCTCGATTTACTTCTCGAGTCTGGTCAGCATTTTTCAAAAACATGAACGTCAACATCAGTCTCACGTCTGGCTACCACCCAGAATCCAACGGGCAGACTGAGCGGATGAATCAAGAACTCACACGCTTCCTCCGCACCTACTGCCAAAGAGACCAGATGGAATGGAGTCGATACTTGATGTGGGCTGAATACGCTCAAAATTCCCTCAGAAAACCAGCCACAGGGATTACCCCCTTCCAGTGCGTCCTAGGCTATCAACCTCCTTTGTTCCCGTGGTCAGGTGAACCCTCTGAGCTACCGTCAGTCAACGAGTGGATGCGAAGGAGTGAGGAGACTTGGGATCTGGCTCATCACCATCTGCAACGTGCTATCAGGAGACAAGAGATCCAGGCCAACCAACACCGGCGACCGAACCCCCAGTACATTGTGGGGCAATGGGTTTGGCTATCCACCAGGGATCTACGGCTGAGACTTCCATGCAAGAAACTCAGTCCCAGGTTTGTAGGGCCTTTCCAAATTACTAGACAAATTACTCCTGTTTCTTTTCGGTTAGATTTACCTGCTAATTATCGTGTCTCTCCCACTTTCCATGTTTCACTGCTGAAACCCTCCGGAGGTCCGAGAGGGGAGCTGGAGGGAGCCGAGGGCCGTCATCCCCCACCACTGATGATTGAGGGCGAGGAGGCCTATCAAGTCCGAGAACTGCTCGATTCAAGGCGCCGGGGTCGGAGACTGCAATATCTGGTCGACTGGGAGGGGTACGGACCGGAGGAGCGATCCTGGGTCGACGCGGATAATATCCTGGACCCTGCACTCATGGAAGAATTCCATCGGACGCACCTGGAGAGACCGGCCCCTCGACCACGTGGTAGACCCCGGCGTCCGCCTCCTCGCGTCTGGAGCCGCTCGCAGGGTGGGGGCTCTGTCGTGAATATGGCTCCCACGGTTCATCCTCCGGACTGCCGGAGGGAGCCATCACCGGAATATTGACTCCCTGCCATTCGGACTCCATTTCCCATAGGCCCTCATTCCTGGGACTAATTGCACTTTCACCTGCACTACGTCACGCACACACTATTTAAGACACGCACACACACCACATCTTCGCGAAGTCTTGATTTGCTACGGTAGTCATTTCTGAGCGTTATTCTGTGGATTGATATCTTGTTATTACCCGGACTGTTTATTATCTGTGAACCTCTGCCGCCTGCCCTGAACTTTGCCTGTACTCTGGACTGTGATTGTTTGCCGCCTGTCTTGATCCCCGCCTGTGACCCGTCTCTGATCCTTGCTGCCAGCCTCGACCCCTGCCTGTCCCTGATTACGGTACTGCTCTGCCCTTGTCTGTACTACTGCTGTGTTCAATAAAGCTGCTAATGGATCCACACACTGTTGACCCATCATTACAGATAGATAGATAGATAGATAGATATTTTTTGTTATATTATTTTTTTCTTGCCTTGTAAATATTTTGTGCACAATTTTGTTTACTGGATCACAAAAACTGCTTTACAGACATGCGTATTTTTCACACGTCACTCAAACACAGAACCAGGAAACAGAAACAGTTCAGTTCAGAGAAAGTGAAACTGAAGTGCAGTTGAGCTGTTGTGTGTTTGTGTCTCTGTATTCATGCAGTAAAATGGCAGAAGCCAGAATTTCTCAGGATGAATTCAAGTGTCCAGTGTGTCTGGATCTCCTGAAGGATCCAGTGACCATTCCCTGTGGACACAGTTACTGTAAGAGCTGTATTACAGACTGCTGGGATCAGGAGGATCAGAAGAGAGTCTACAGCTGTCCTCAGTGCAAACAGACCGTCAGTTCAAGACCTGCTTTAGCTGAAAACACCATGCTGGCTGAAGTGGTGGAGAAACTGAAGAAGAGAAAACTTCCTGCTGACTGTTACGCTGGAGCTGGAGATGTGCAGTGTGACGTCTGTACTGGAAGAAAACACAAAGCCGTCAAGTCCTGTTTGGGGTGTCTGGAGTCTTACTGTCAGAATCACCTTGAACAACATGAGAGTTTCTTTAAAAGACAGAGACACAATCTGACTGATGCCACTGGACGACTGCAGGAGATGATCTGCCAGAAACATGACAAGATCCTTGAGGTTTTCTGCCGCACTGACCAGAAGTGTATATGTGTGCTGTGTACGATGGATGAACATAAAAACCACAACACTGTATCAACTGCAGCACAGAGGACAGAGAAACAGGTATGAACTTAAAGAGGTCCCATTATGCTCCTTAACAGGTTCATCATTTTGTTTACAGGGTCTACTAGAATACATTTACATCATATAATGTCCGTTTTCAACCTCTCTCTGAATTCTGTTTTAGTTTCAGTTTTAGTTCATGTGCTCTCGGAATTATTGTAAATGGGGATTTCCTAGGTAAAAAATTGCCCTCACGTGTCTAAGCTTGAAAGAACCTATAATCTTACCATGCAAGATCTTTAACCCTCGATCTCACCATTTCACAGATACTGGATTCATATCTGTTTACCTGATGATTTATGTGATGTTTCTCCTGTTATTGGTTTGTCCTTTAGCACCAGCTGAAGGAGACGCAGAGGTCGTTCCAGCAGAGGATCCAGCAGAGAGAGAAAGATCTTCAGCAGCTGAGAGAGGCTGTGGAGTCTCATAAGGTGAGTCTGGAGAAGAAGAGAAGTTTGAGAAGTCTCAGTCAGGACTCACTGAAGCCACTGTGTGATTGTGATGTGTGTCCTAACAGAGCTCTGCACAGACAGCAGTGGAGGACAGTGAGAGGATCTTCACTGAGCTCATCCCCTCCATTGAGAGAAGCCGGTCTGAGGCCACACAGCGGATCAGAGATCAGGAAAAGACTGCAGTGAGTCGAGCTGAAGGACGACTGGAGCGACTGGAGCAGGAGATCAATGATCTGAGGAGGAGAGACGCTGAGCTGGAGCAGATTTCACACACACAGGATCACATCCATTTCCTGCAGGTAACAGAGATCTAGAAGAACAGGATCATAGTGGACTTGAGCAAGAGACTCACAGAGAAACATTTCATGAGAGCAGAATGAGCCGTTGACTGAAGTGTTGATCTGTGTGTTCGGTTATTATATAATCATCAGTCAGACTCTCATCTGATCATCTTCTTTTGAAAGAGATGCACTTACAAATGTAGTTCAGCTCTGGAAATCTCTTAGGAAACATTTTTCTGAAAGATATATTGAGCTTCCAGACAACAGTTCAAAACTTCACTAATATTTAAGCTTATTTTTACAACAATGAGAAATCCACGAGCTTGATGATTCCAGTTTCACCCAGCTAGATTTCCCATCATCTCTTTACTTATCTTTTTATAATCTTTTGTTTACCAAAATCAGATAACCTGCCGAAACCTTTTATAATAATTTTCATTAACACATTAATTAATTTGACAGTAAAGTTCAAAAAAGTGATGCAATGATGCAGTACAAATGGGCTTTTTATTTAATAAAAAATAAAACAAAAACTTCCCCAAGGGGGAAAACAAGACTTGACTTGACGAAACAACAGGGAATGTACGATGACGACCTGGCACGGGACTGCAAACACAGACTGCGTGTTCACACAGACCACGACATGAAAGCACGCGGCAGGTGCAAACAACCGAGTGCTACACAGGACATGGACAACACAAGAGCGCCTGGCCAATGAAAACATAAACCAAGCACTTCAAAACACACGAGACAAGGGCACACAGCGAGTGAGAGGACACAAAACCTGTGCGCTCACAATAAAGACAGAACAGGGAGCGCGAGTATCTAAACCCCGACATGAAACCGAAACTGAACTAGACATGAGTGCCGGGATCCGAACACCATGGCCCCAACATGAAACAAGACATGCAGACAAGAGAGCACACGTCACAAAACCAAGAAATAAACTAGACCAGAAAAAGTTCCAGAACCCTGACAGTAAGGCTGTATAATAGCAATGCTGGGTTAGGGTTAGGGTGTGTGCTAAGAGTCCCTGTGAATTGGAGAGCCACTAACTGCTCAAAAGTTATAAATAATGGTTAATCTGCTCGTTGCTTTTGATCTGCTTTCCTGATCAAATCTACTCAACCCTGTCATGTGACGCCTTTGATGCACTTGATCTGTTACATTTGTTATTGCCAGATGTTTGTTCATCCAAGTGTTTTCCTAGAAAGTTCACATATAGTGTAAGTGAAAAACGCTAGAAATTATAGCTCTAACATGATATAATCAAGTCAAGTCACCTTTATTTATATATAACGCTTTTTACAATGCAAATTGTGTCAAAGCAGCTTTACAGTGATAAGTGGCAAATAATTTTGAAAAGAAAATAAATTAAGGTTTTTGATGAAAACATTCCAGGATTATTCCCATTATAGTGGACTTCAATTGGCCCCAAATGGTTGAAGGTCAAAATTACAGTTTCAGTGCAGCTTCAAAGGGCTTTAAACGATACCAGACGAGGAATAAGGGAACTGTAATTTTGGGGCCAATGGAAGTCCACTATAAGGAGAATAATCCTGGAATGTTTTTATCAAAAACCTTCATTTCTTTTTGACTGAAGAAATAAGGACATGGACATCTTGGATGACATTATCATGAATTATCAGAAAATTTTTATTTGAAAGTGAACTAATCCTTTAAGCTTTGATTTCTGTTTTCTGTAGAGTTTCCAGTCTCTCTCAGCTCCTCCTGAATCTACAGATGTAAATGATGATCTCTTCAGTTCTCTCTCCTCTTTTGATGGCATGAGAGAATCTGTCCGTCAGCTGAGAGACAAACTGGAGGATTTCTGCAAAGAGGAGCTCAAGAAGATCTCTGACAGAGGTAAAGTCCTGGAGATTCATCTGCTCTCAGAAATGATCCTCCATCATCTCATATCATGTAGAAGATCATATTAATGTCTTAGGAACGGATGCAGGGATCATTTTCTGTTGACATGATAATCACACTCTTCATGTCTGTTGATTTCCACAGTCACTTTCACCAACATTGTTCCCAGAACCAGGAACGACTTCCTACAATGTAAGTCACTAAGAAAACAAGCAGAAAAACTCACTGAGTGTGTTCATGTTCTTCCTGTAGAAGGAGAAAGAAAACATGACAGAAGAGTTTTATAGTTGATCATGTAAATGATGATTTGCACTGGTTATGCTGCTGATATATTGAACATTGACTGCATTTTTTTGATAAAAAATACAGTAGTAATGTGAAATATCTCTATGATTTTAAAGAACCATTTCTATTTGAATACTTTGAAATGTAAAATAACCATGCGGAATGTATGGAGGTGTTTTTTATCCAGAATTTTTGATGAATGGAAAGATTGAAATAGAAATATAAAATAAAAAATAGAAATGTGATTAATTTTAAATTGATTATAATAGAAGTCTTTATTAACATTATACATGCCTTCACTGTTGTTTTAAATTTTGTACTGCACATTTTGCACATTTACAAAAATGGGACCGAGAGCATAACTATATCATACTTACTAATATCCGAAAAAGCAAGATTTGAATGGAATGAACTCATGACTTTTACAAAGATGTAAATCAGGACAGCACTGAACTAGGGATTCAACATATTCTTCAAAAACAGTACATCTTCTAAAAGTAAGGGATAAATATGATTATTTTTTAGATGAATTCTTAAGTTCCCTTTCAGTCGGTCACTCTCTATTACCTTAAGAAAGGTGGAGTTCCCTTGCATATTCCCCTTTGTGGAGCCTAAATGTCGATCGCAACATCGAAGGGTGAGCCTGAACTCTATGGGGATGAAGATTCGGCTGCGCTACCCGCTTCGGGGACAGTAGTGTTGTCAGAGTCCGATTTGGAGATGATGGCTATGCTTTCCCAGGCCGCCGAGAGCGCCGAGTAGCTACCCCTCACTATCCTCAGTGGCGGGGCCCCTAAAGGTTACACGCAGATTGCTCCTGTGGAGCGGGCCGTCCCTATGCAACTGTGCCCTAACTCCACCAAAGGGGGCAATCCGTGTCTCCCTTCCCGAGCCTCTGAGTACTTGTCAGCTCTGACTGGCAAGGCTTACCAGGCTTGTGGGGAAGCGGCCTCTGCTTTACATACTATGGCATTGTTGCAGGTTCATTAGGCCAAAGCACTGAGGGACCTGCACGAGGGAGGTCGAGGCCCCTTTGTGAGCTTCGTACCACAAAGGACCTCACGCTTTGTGTGACGAAGTTTACGGCGTGGTCCCTGGGTCATGCTGACCAGGCTGTCCCTGTCTTCCTGCGTCTTCACGAAAGTTGCGGACACAGTCCTTGTTCCCATTAGAGAACACAGTGACTGGCTCATTCCAGCACAGTCCCGGGATCAGTTGTGCGAACACAGGGACTTGGTGCTCAGTCACCTCAGCCGGTTGGGTTTTCGGATCAACTGGGAAAAGAGCAAACTCTCCCCTGCGCAGAGGATCTGGCGTAAATATAATAATAGGCCTAATTATAATAAACACAAAATAATAAACAACATTAATATTTAGGGAAGACAATTAGAAGACATTTTATTTGAGGAGGGGGTGGGGCTATTTTTTGGATAATGATCATTTGAACAGCATATCAGACAGATTAATAATTCCTGATTCTGATGTGTTTTATCTTCATCAGATTCCCATCAGCTCACTCTGGATCTGAACACAGCACATAAATACCTCCGTCTGTCTGAGGAGAACAGAGTGATTACTGTCACTGCCACACTCCAGCCGTATCCTGATCATCCAGACAGATTTGATATATGTCAGGTGTTGTGTAGAGAGAGTGTGTGTGATCGACGCTGTTACTGGGAGATTGAGTGGAGTGGGTATCATGGTGTGTTTATATCAGTGTCATATAAGAGCATCAGCAGGAAGGGACGGGGTAATGAGTGTCGGTTTGGATATAATGATCAGTCCTGGAGTTTGTACTGCACTCCCTTCAGTTACTCATTCATGCACAATAACAGAAAGACTAAACTACCTGTAGAGCCCATCAGCAGTAGAATAGGAGTGTATGTTGATCACAGTGCAGGAACTCTGTCCTTCTACAGCGTCTCTGGAGACATAATGATCCTCGTCCACACAGTCCAGACCACATTCACTCAACCGCTCTATCTTGGGTTTAGAGTTAATGTCGGATCATCAGTGAAACTGTGTTGATGAATCAGAATAGACTGAATATACCGTTCTAATAAATTAAAATAATTAAAAAAATGAAAGTCATAATAAAGTCATTTATTATGAAGTGCCTAAAGTGCAGGGGAACATATATTCAAAACACATTAAGACACAAATAGTTAAATTAGATAACCCAGAGTGATCAATAAATAAATTAAAGTTAAAGAAATTATTAAAATAACGAAAGTATAGCCAGATTTGTCAACTTTGTCTTTTTAACTGCAGAGACAATAAACACTAAACTGGAGTGGCAGTATTTTTAGCTAAACATTCACGGCATCCAAAAATCGAATTAGAACCGGCTGAAATGTTTTGAAATCACTTGTACCCTACCTGACTGAGAGAGAAAAATCCAGTCTTTCATGCGATCTGCCCGTGTCCGTTTGAGTCTTTTAAAATAGTGCGCTAGTCAGTTCGTTTACGCTCGCCGGCAGAAGCGCGCCGCAGAGTTTGTTGCATCTTATGTTTCCAATGCATCCAATTCTACACTTTAGACTTTCTTATCCCAGACATTGTTAAAGATTTAATCCCTGCCGCCAAGATGCTACTCTGTTGGTCACGGATCATGGAAGTGAAACTTAAATCTGTCACAGGGATGGTTGGATTTATTCACGCACATTAAAAAAAAAATTTATTAAAAGCTTCTTTCTTTTCACATTTTTATTTACAGCATTATCATAATAGTCTGTATATTAACCTATTAGAAGAGAACCGGTACATCTATGTAAAATCAGATATTGAGCGCCCCCATATCTCATTTCATAACACCTCTGCGAAGGTTCGACTGTGAGATTGGTAGTCGAATCAGGCTCCTCCTATCGAAGCATCGAATCGTTGACTATTCAGGGTCACCCCTAGTAAGATCAGTGTGTGTTTGTGAGTCATGATGAGTGTATCAGTGCTTTTCTCAAGATCTGTTTGTGTTGATGGAAATCACAATCATTCAGTTCTTATTGTAGTGTCACATAAATCATTTTTTATTATTACTATCAAAATTACCTTTCATTAAAATGAATCACACACAGGATTCATTAAAAATGTTATTCAATAAAATAATTTGTCATGTAAAATTGATAAATGTCGGTTTTTTAATAAATGTAAAATATATCAACCCAGATCATCTGATCTTGCTGTAAACCCTTGATCAGTGAAAGTATGAGTACAATTTTTCTGATCTAGGGAGGGAGGGGGGTTCTGGAGGAGGGCGTGGAGAAAAACAAAACAAAACAACAAGAGTAGTCCAGGACACAGGGAGGAGGGGTGGGAGTAGCCAAGGGAAAACCAGGAGCAGGATGAGTCTGGTGGAAACCCAGAGTCCAGCCAGGATGATGCCCCACGGCGGAGTTGAGGGAGGGAGGAGCCATGGTGTAAATCTCCTTGAAGAGGCCATGGGGATGACGGATGGAGATGGCTTGCAAGTCCATGGCGAAGGCTTGGTGATGTCTGACCAAGGTGGAGCCGGAGGATCGAGGGAGCCCGGTGGAGCCGGGGTGGTGGAGCCGGAGGACGAGCTGAGGTGGAGTGATTGGTTCAGTGGCAGGAGACGGAGCCAAGGGATCCAAGCATCCAGATGCCGTTGTATAACAGCTGGCCCAAGGTGGGTCCACACCACAGAGGGCTGGTGGAGGAGGAACCAAGGGGCTGACGGGAGACAGCGGCGACTAGGCAGAAGAACTGGATGAAGTCTGAAGAGGAGGCTCCAGCTCGTTCCTCGTGGCAGGCTGAATACCTTCATCTGTGGTGAGCTCTGGCTCATTATAATAATATAATAATAAAGTAATTAAAATAATAAATTTACAGAAAACTTATTTTATGGGAAAAATGCAGGCGGCCTATAACTATATAACACATGGGCTCTGGAGTACTTTGAAAAAACGTTGTCACGTAACAGTCAGCTGCTGCATCAAGAAATGCCACTTGAACCTCTGTTACACAAGGAGAAAGCTACACATCTGTCAAATGCAGAGAAGCCAGTGAGTTCTCTGGGCCAAAACGCAGTGGAAATGTGCTGTGGTCAGACGAGTTCACGTTTCAGCTTGTTTTTGGGAAAAATGGACATGGAGTTCTCAGTCCCAAAGATGAAAGGGAACATCCAGACTGTCATCAGGTGTAAAAGCAAACATCTGTCATGGTATGAAGATGCATAAGTGTAAACGGCATGACTTGAATTTCTGTGAAGGTATCATTGACGTGGAGGCATATATTGGGATTGTACAGAGAAATATAATGGCATTAAGATGACATCTTTCCTGGAAATCAAGACAATGCCAGGCCTCATTCTGCACATGCTAAAACAGAGTGGTTTCTAGACACTCCGCAGAAGGGATGTGACTGACTGCCTGCCTGCAGTCCAGATCTGTCTCTTGAAAATGTGCCGCACATCATGAAAAGGAGAATCAGACAACAATGACCACAGACTGTTGAGCAGCTGTCTTTTATCAGGTGAGATTTGGCAAAAAATTCCATTTTCAAAACTACAGCAATTAGTATCCTCAATTCCCAAACATTTAAAAAGTGTAATTAAAAGGAAAGGTGATGTGACACAGTGGTAAACATGCCTCTGTCCCAACTTTTTATTAGAGTGTGTTGTAGCCATCGAAATCAAAATTTGTTTATATTTACACGCGCAGCATTATTCAATGTGTTGACGTAATTTCTACTGAATCAGGAAGACAGGACGGGAAATATCGAACAGCTTCTCCCCTATATAAAAATAGCCAATAGTGTTAAGTTTATATCACAGTGACAGCTTGGCCAAAGCCATTTAGCTTGGTAAAGCCGCAGTTTCTTCCTAATTCTCCTCTTGATCTCCTCCATATCACTTTAAAATATAGCATTCTGAGCAGAATTCAAATGGGTCCAATACATTTTCTGGTCTGCGCCGACTCGTGCATATGATCCGCTCTGTGCCATCATGTCTCTAGACCGGAGTGACATTAACGTGAAACTAGACTTCATTCGCCCAATGGAAAGTGTATTTACACCGTCTAAAATCATTTCTTATCCCCTATATAGAGCACTATGTGCTATTCCCCATATAGAAAACAGTAAATGTGTGAACAAGTGACCGATTTCAGCTGCAGCTTCAGCGTCTATTTTCAGCTTACATTCTGGAGAAGGGAAAACACAGCTGCCTAGATTTAATAGGATAAGAAAAAAATGCCTCTTCTTGTTCAAGTATCTACCTGCTGCACAAACTGCCACAGGCTTTTACAAAGGATTGCAGTTCTTGAAACAAAGTTACTTGCAGGACTACCAAACCAGACAGAACACACAGCAGATCTTCATCATGGACACCCTCAGCATACAGCCAGTGAGTCCCATGAATTAAGTGCTCCTCAACAGGCCATACTGAGTGTAGAGAAACAAGCTGTAACTGATCAACACACTAATCGATGGCACAAACAGGGAGCGAGACCCAACAGCACTCGAGACATCAGATTGTCACAAGCATCATATATTGCTGCAGTAGCATCCTCTACCCCAGATACAGATACGACAAGGATTGCAACCACTGGTTTCCTACCACTGCCTATTCATAGTTTTCATGTGACGTCACACCCTTATAGGAAAACAAAGCTTCCCGCCAGTCATTATTACCAGGTTTGTATTAAGTACTAATGCAGTAAGAATTCAATATACAGCTTATTGATTATGCAAACTTTGCACAGGCAAGCAAATGAACACAGAATATTAATGTGTGTGTGTGCCAATCCACTGAACCTGAATGGCACAAACACACCTGGACAGAGTACGAATGACCACATGACTTCACTTCAGCACCTGAATGGACATGCAGTTGACGCATCCCACAAAGACAATGATAACACCACGCAGCCACAACAACTAAGATTATTGTGGAGACAAAACGTAAGACTGTTAAGTTAGCACTATTGAACATCCGCTCACTTAAAAATAAATCACTTCTAGTCAACGACTTAATAACAAATTTTATGCTTCTAAATGCAGTGCAACAGTCCTCAATGAAACAGACCCTCCTAACTTTACATAGATAATGCAGAAATCAGTATGGCAAAAGAAAAAATAACTGTTTTGAATACTTTTGATCTGACTCAGCATGTACATGGACCCACACACAATCGTGGACACACTCTAGATTTACTTTTCAGTAAGAGTCTAAACATTTCATCCAGTTATTAAGGACATAGCACTGTCTGATATTGATCTCTCCTACTACTGAAATTAGATCTGTCTCTGTCAAAAAGAGATGCTTAAATGAAAATACTAGTGTGCTGTTTATGAAAACTATATCTTTAACCCCAAGCATATCTGCAGACTCTTATGATTTTCTCCTTGATTCCTTTCCTTTAACAAAGGTTTAAGGTGTAATTGATGATATTGCTCCTGTGAAAGTCAGGAAGAAGTGTGGCAGACAAAAAGCAACTTGGAAAAACTCATCAGCAGTGTAAAATATGAAAGGACAATGCAGAAAACCTGAGCACATGTGGTAAAAGGCTCTGTCACCTCCTCCGAACTACATTTCCCATCATCCCTCCGTCTGCTCACCTGCACACTGTCAACAATCATTATCACCATCTAAGTATTAATCACCACCAGCTGTCACTCAGCTGTCACACACACACACACACACAGACACAGAGAAAGTCTAGTTTCATCTTAGACTCACCTTAAGTTCTCCTGGATTGTTATTCACCTGAAGACTCCTTACCTGCTGTTCATCTCCTCAGCCAAGTCTCCCTTCTCCAGTCTCCAGCTCCATATCTCCAATCTCCAGTTCTGTGTTCTCTTCCACGTCCTGTGTGTTCATCCTGCAAATAAAGAAAGGAAACTGTTCATTATATATTCATC
The DNA here is from genome assembly GCF_019924925.1 of Ctenopharyngodon idella. Lineage (NCBI taxonomy): Eukaryota > Metazoa > Chordata > Actinopteri > Cypriniformes > Xenocyprididae > Ctenopharyngodon > Ctenopharyngodon idella. The sequence goes on from NC_067223.1 coordinate 26,353,022, forward strand.
AGTGACTGAAAACGTGTGTGGGGGGGCAACTTACCTGTCTGTTATCCATCTCCATTCCAATACTGCTGTGTTCAACAAAGCTTGTCTCTATTTATACTTACCATCTCTCTAGTCTGTGTGTCCTGACAGATAGCCATGTACACCGTGCAACAATCTTAATTAATATTTACATATTTACACATTGGGAAAAAAAAGAAAGAAAAAAAGATCCCTCCCTTCTCCTTTGAATGATGATCTACACAGAATCCCACAAAAGTTCCTCATTGATGGCAATGTCCCGTAGAGTGAACAACAGAACACATTAAACAAACTCTCTGGGGCTGCACATTATTTTTCCTGCAGGAATTGTTCATCCTCCTGCCAAAAGTGTTCTGGTCTGGGTGGCTGTTACAGGGGAATTTCTGGGCATCGATGCAGAGGGGCTCGACACCCTTGCCCTTAAAGAAAAACTGGTATGATGGGTCTCCAGCCTCTGCTCTCCTTCCTGCTTAGAGACTACCTCACCATGGTAGTCACACATGACCTGGTTCCTCTGGAATTCCATGGTAGTGATGACCCCTGCAGAAAGGTAAATAAACTGCTATGAAGCAAACAGCTTCCCTCTCCCCGTTCCTCTAAATAATAATAAAAAAAAAGAAAAGTGGGTAGTCAAAACCTTGATGCACCTTTGCCTTTCTCCTTGAAGTGCTTAATGGCCAGCCCTTTCCATTTCTGCTGGACCACAGAGGCAATAAAGACAGGATCATTTTCAACAGGCAAAGGCTCCTGGCAGGGTACCCAAGACAGCAGAACATTGTCCACAGATGACAATGGCATGCTGGACGTGAGAGGCCAGGGGGTTTTGGTCGGTCCTGTTAGTGGACTGATCTAGGGGCTAGTATACTGTACACGCAGCTTGTACTGAACCCTCCTCCTGCAGTGGTAGTAGCTGCAGTCCTCAAATCCTGCCTCTGCTGCCTGTGCTTTTGTCGGAGGCTTCCCCTGAAGGTTAATAGGAAACAGGTCCTCAAAGGCGCTCCAAAACCTAAGAGAGGGGATGCTGCTGTGGTAGGTGGCGATGTCCCATTAAAAAAAAAAAAAAAAAAAAAATCTTGAATTTTGAGCTCAGCGCCTTCATTAGTTGGGTTGAGAACCGTCTTTTTTCCGCTTTCTTTTAATAATTCCAAAACCATGAGAAAATTCATGGTTCAGTTCCAAAAATGGTACTGGTGTGCCGTGTGGGGAATGCACCTGATTAAAATTTTTTGAAATATTCATGAGTTAGAAAGGTTAGGTGTTTTATATTCTGAAAAAAAAAATAATTTTACATAAATGGTAAAAATTAGTGTTAAATTTGTTGATAATGGATTTTAAAATTTGTTTTTTACTAAAAAAAAGTAAGTAAGAAACTGAATCATTAGGCTGAATTGGAATCGCACGTGGATAATTTCTTACAATTACCAACCCTACTCATGAGAGTCACCTTAATGAGCTAAAGTCATTCAGTACTTCTCCGGCATCTGTGGTGGCTCCTCCGCTGCAGATGACCTGGGGGGATTGACAACCATCCCCGCCTGTGGCTCTGGTGGTGGCCCAGCTCTGTCCTGCAGACTCCTGACGTACCTGTTTACATGCATTGGAGGGAGAAATGAAGGTAAGATGGCCTGTCATGAAACTCAACCATGTCCACATGAAGCACTGACTAGAATATCGGCCGTTGGGTTGCTAAGAGGGACTCCTTAAGCTCCCAGAAAGAACCAGTCCCTGTCGTCACCCCCTGGAGGTTGAGCCTTTAAATATTCTGGCTGAATGTGCATGAAGTAGCAGCCCAACCACTACGGAAAAGATTTGCTCAACTTTACGCTTCCTCCAGAAAGCTTTACAAGGACTTTGTCTCCCTCCAGCGCCCTGTCGTTCCATTCCTGACCTGTGTAAGCATTCAAACAGGAATAAGGTCTTGACATAATGCACACTTGTTGCTCAACCTCAGAAGACCTAATATGTTTGTGTTTGAGCACGTCTAAAATATATCAGCTGTGAGCTCACCTTGAACTGTGATGGTTCGTCCAGCTTGTTATTTTTGACCTTTTCCATTGCTTCATTCCCGTTATGATGCGGTTCAAATTCATTTCCACTCTCTCATTTTCTATGTTTGTGTTTGTTTAGTCTAGCTATGTGTTCGTGATTTAGTTGAATGAAACTTGTGTGCACATTCTTGCGAGTGGATCTGCTTCTGATCTGCTTATAAACCAATGTCACTGATAACGATTCGATCACAGCTACGTAAGAAAGAGTTATTTTCTCTGTGGCCACAGGTAAATATCCTTTCTGAAGAAGTTTATAGATGATCAATACTGAGTGTTCGCTGCCCGAACAGATTAATTGATTAATTGAACTTGTAGTATCTCCTCTTCATATAGAGGAAACTATTTTGCCACCTGGACACACTGATATCAGAACATCGTCACAGACTGTTAGCAAAAACTGACTCCAAAGCACCATTTTCTGGAGCATTATCCGGACTTGATAAGAGGATTTGGACCTCTGGTTAGCCTCTGGACTATGCGCTTTGAGGCTAAACATAGCTTCTTTTAGTGGCTTGTTAGATACACAAACAGCTTCAGAAATGTGTTGATGTCATTTGCCTCAAAGCACCAAATGATGATGGCGTACCATTCACAAGCAAATGCTCTAAAACCTGCAACTTGTGTCACTAATATAACATCACTTCCATTAGAACTACTTGATTTGGAAATACAGCAGTCTTTCAAGGAACTTTATCCAACACAAACCACTGTAAAAATTGACCAGTGCAGTAATACACCATGGAACGAAATATGCTTCTGGGATGGTTTTGCCTTATGGGACAACTGGTGGACTACCACGGCCGGCGTTGATCCACAGGATAACGAACATTATAAGGTTGATGCCACCGAAGGACAAACTCTCTGCCATACTGAAGCCTCGCTGGTTGTTTAACAGGTGATGCATTCAGACTCAAGGGAAGGAGGATTAAGAGCCACAATAGGACTGTAATCAATACATCCATTTGGCAAACTTAGTAGGTTGACGTTTTTTCCATAGCTAGTCTCAAACAGACTCTAAACAGCGAAATACAAAACATAATACAAACACTGTGCCCGGAAAAAAAGTGCAATGTCATCTCAAAAGTCACTTCCTCAACTGGGCCCAGTGTATCAATCAAATTTGAGATGATATCCCATTGTTCTGCAGGCAGTGTCGTAAACTTGCCATGTTGTGCTGCATAGAGGTTCAGGGCATGCTTCTGCTCCAGCATCATAATGTGGAGTTCAATTCAATTCAATTCACATTTATTTGTATAGCGCTTTTCACAATACATATCGTTTCAAAGCAGCTTTACAGAGAATGCATGTCAACATTACAATTTGGAGACTGCAGTTAGCTAATAATGTAATAATTTAGGCGATTAACATACAATCACTGTTAGCAATTTAAATGAAGGTAGAAGCAAAGAGCTCCTGGAAAAATGAATTACATATTAACAATGATTAGGATATATAGAAATTTGTGAATGTGCGTGTTGATCCAGATGTTTCATCTTCTGAAGTCATCACCAGCGGGTGGGAACATCCTGAATGATGCTGTGCTGGTGGAGGCCAAGATCTTTTTAAATGGCTCTCAGACACTGTTTTGCAAGCACAGAGTGGCTAAAGTGTGTAGCACGTCTTAAACTTGGCAATGATGTCCCCCACTACTCACTGACTGCTGATGCCCTCTTTCACCACAAGCTGTAATGTGTGTGCACTGCAGCTTAAGTCTGGTACATCTGCCAGTCTGAGGCCTTTAATCATGTTTGCACCACTGTCTCGCGGCACAAGCACCACTCTGTCTTGGTTGATGTCCCAATCATGCAGCATGCTAAAGAACATCTCCCTGATGTAGTCCCCAGTATGGGAGCCAGACATGGCCTTGACATTTAGGACTACCTGTTTCCTTTGCCAGTTACTTTCTACATTAGTGATTCAGACCAACAGTCTGTGGTGAAAGACAAACAGGGGCCAGCATTCTCTGATGCAAATACTGTCTTAATTCACTGTTCAACCTTTTTGTACACACTGTCCAGCATGTCTGTGCGGTAGTATTTTTCACTTTTAATGGTATATCTTGGTTCTATTGTTATCTGAAACAACTGTAAAGGGCTGGTTGTCTGTAGCAATCATTTCTGTGATTAGGGTATCAATATATTTTGACCGGGGATCAGAATTTTGCCATTTTCTTTGAGAATCAAACATCTGTGCTACAGTGGGCTGAAGTACGTTGAAGTCACATTTTTTATAATTACATTGTGATGTGCATAGATTAATCTAATATGTTTGGGGAAAACAGGTGATTGAGTTTGAGTAAATGTTTATTGCAGGACACAAGATAGTAATAGTAGTAGTAGTAGCCTAATAACTGTTCTGAATCATTATGTTTGTTGACAGACACTGCTATAAATCAAATGGCCATAATCTAAGTGATAACAAAAATAAAAGATTTAACTCATATTGCACAGCCTGCTGCTCATGGTCGTGGAGAGTATGTCGGACCCTCAGACACATTAAATGAAGAGAGTTAGAGTGCATGTTTTAACCACGAAGTTTAGTCTGAATTGCATGTGTTTCTACTTTCACACGCAAATGACTTGTTGCACTTGTCATAAGTGTGGTCGACATCAATTCTAGTAGGCTACAATGTCATTATGCTTTTGAAACGCTCTGTTTTCCTCTGCCTTTGTTAGCTGAAGCTCAGAGGGAGAGAAATTCTTACATACGAAATCTATACAATGCAGGCTACTATAATAATTTAGCTGCTGGGCTCATTACCAGGTTTTGGTACCTGTGCTTACCTGTATCCTAAACTACAGCTGGTTGAAGGCTCGATAATAATACAGTTCCAAAAAGTTCCTCACATTCTCTCTCTAAAAGTAGCATCATATTTAACCAATATTTAACTATTTAACTTGCAGATGCGCCTGCCTATTAATCGGCCTAATTTGCTGCACAATCGGCTGATGCAGATTATTTAAAAATAGCCAAAATTGGCTCGATTGATTGGCGAGTCGTTGGAACATTTATTTTATTTATGCAAATTATCAAAAAAAAAATTCTGGGATGACCTTTGTTTGGATAAGTTTGAAATATGCAATACCTGACTTATATAAATGCAGATTCTTTAAGAAGCCTCCCACATTCTTACTTTTTTTCTCTTTTTTTTTAATGTTTCTTTAGGTTCATGTTGTTTATTCTGTTTGCTGCTATTCTGACTTCTTGGAATTGTATTAAGCTTTGTCGTTTTGAGGTTTGCTTGATAACTTGTATGTTTGTTCAAGCAATAATTAAAAAAAAAAAATTTAACTTGGATAGCATCTACTATCATGCGACTATCTGCGACAACTCAGTAGTAACATCAAAGGTAAACTGTACTGACGTTTACTCATAGTACTTTAATACATGTTCTGTTTTAGTGTCCCACTGATTTGCACTATTGTAAGAAGCTGTCAACATGACTTCTATGTCTCTAGCATTAAACCTTACCCCTCTGTTTGGTTTCCATAATTCATTTGTCTGTTGAAGTGAAGACAATAAACAAGAAAACAATAAAGAACATTAAATTTAAGAAAAATGTCATCGTACATTATTGCTCAAGCAGGATAAAGAATCAGCACAATATGTTTTCTTAAACTAGATTGACACAGTGGAAGGAGTAGAAACAAAGTTGCATACATTTAAAAGTATTTGCAATTTCATACATCAGATACATCAACACTAGGGGGTGCACAATATTGGATTTTTGCTGATAACCAGTATTTTGACCGATATACATATTTTTTTCCTTTGTTTGGAAACAACACCAGTTCTCTCTTTTGCATTTCAATTAGTACTGAGCAAAAACTATATATTTTTTTCATTTTAGTTTCGGAGTTCTAAAGTGCTCTTTATCAAAAAGGTTACTTGTTAGAGCTAAATAATGTTAACAAAAGTCCTTTAAAAAAAAAAAAAAGATAACACTGAACGCTTTGAAAATAACAATAATAATGCAAAACAAATTTACTGATTAGGGATGAGCCTCTAGCTGAATAATTTATTCGGAAAGGCAAGTATAATTAACAACACATTCTACAGAGCCCTGTAAGTGACACTTTTATTAAAGATAATTCTGCAACATATAAATCAGATTTCATTACCACTTAGAAAATGTCAACTAGAAAAATTGTTGTGCTCCAAAAGGTTAAAAAAAAATCCTTTTTAGTCTCGACAATCTTCTTGCGTGTTTATTACCATATAGAAGAACTATTTGAACCCTTCTGTTAACCTTAAATTTACCAACATTTTTTTCCCAATGGGGTTAATTGGACCCCAGCAATTTAAACCTCCAGAATATTTGTTTTTACAAAGGTTTATGTTTCAGGTACCTTATGTTTCTTATACACTTGCTAACATTTAGATAAAAGCTAGAAGCTTTTGAAAAAAATCTCAGAGGTATTGACCGATTTACCCTTCGAATCAATCATTTATCTTGTCATTTTAATGTGTTTTCTATATGTGAATTTCTATTATTATTTTTAGCGTGAGAACGGGACTTTTATTTTGGTGTGTTGACATGACGTCACAAGGCTGCGCCACGCTCTTGTGTCTGTGATTTTGCTGAAGAAAGGTTTGTGTTTTTAATCATTTAAAGTGTTTAAAGTAATAAAACCCGTCCAGACAGTTATAAAGAGAACTGTAAAATTAGTTCATCATTAATGTGCAGTGTTTCTAATAACTACTTTGTGCGTAAACGTGAGGTGCGTCTCATTTCGCTCCCTATATAGTGAAGCAGTACATTATAAACAAATTGTTTGGTCCCCGGCGTGTAATGATAGAGAAACTGAACTAAATACTAGAGAACAAACACATTTAATGATTTGTTAAAATATAAATGTTGTCATGGAAGTGCAATTCATAAAGTATATGAATATAAAGAGTTTTAACACCAAATATATAATATCAGAATAACTAAATATTAAGATTATTTTAGTAATTGTAATGCTGGTTTTTTCACTCACTTTGACTGACTCTGTTACCAGTGCACTGAACTACTGAACTAGATCTGATTGAGACACACTCAGAGATTTAGTTTTGAGTGTTTTTCTTTCTGTTAATTATTCTCATCTTAATCATGACAGAGTCTCCAAACACACAGAAAAACTCCTGGAGAAGCGACTGAGATCCACGTGACACACTATTATAAAGATGGAGTTTATTAAAGAGGAGAGTGAAGACGTGAAGGTTGAAGAAACATTCATAGTGAAACATGAAGAAACTGAGGAACAAACAAAGATTGCATTTATTAAAGAGGAGAGTGAAGACATGAAGATAGAAGAAACATTCAGAGTCAAACATGAAGAAACTGAGGAACAAACAAAGATGGCAGTTTATTAAAGAGGAGAGTGAAGACATGAAGATTGAAGAAACTGAGGAACAAACAGGTTGGTTTCATTCTCAAAGTCTTTCTCCGGTCATTCTGCCTCATGATCTCTTTATTTCTCTTTACTACATGCAACTCGGGACAAAATTAATGACGTGTCAAATTAAAATAGGAAAAATAATAAAGAACTGGCAAAAAAAACAACTGTGTAACTTTAAACACCATCTGCTTCTGAATGTAAAATGATGGAAAAATATTAATTTCTATTGCTTAATTGTTTATATTATGTATATTATGAAAATATATTATTTTATTATTAAATTAGTATTACAATTCATTTGCCCCGCAATATTTTCATAGTGCATCTCCACATAACCAACGCGCTGTGAGGATAAAAGATAGCTAAATTAGCTTATTTCTCATTTAAAAAATTCAAAAACTTGTTCAACACGAAATACTTCTTGATTCACGAAAATACATTTTTTTTTATTTTTTTTTCCCCACTATGGGCCACAAGAGAAATATTAAGAAAATAAATTAGAATATGCACCGTTAGTGCAGTGTCAGATGCCAAAAGCTCAGCCAGTTTTTACTTTAAAGGGTTAGTTCAACCAAAAATGAAAATCTGTCATTTATTACTCACCCTCATGTCGTTCCACACCCTTAAGACCTTGGTTCGTCTTCGGAACACACATTAAGATATTTTTGTTGAAATCCGATGGCTCAGTGAGGCCTGCATAGCCAGCAATGACATTTCCTCTCTCAAGATACATTAATGTACTAAAAACATATTTAAATCAGTTCATGTGAGTACAGTGGTTCAATATTAATATTATAAAGCGACAAGAATATTTTTGGTGTGCCCAAAAAAAAAAAAAAAAAAAAACGACTTATATAGTGATGGCTGATTTCAAAACACTGCTTCATGAAGCTTCTGAGCGTTATTAATCAGCCTGTCGAATCAGTGGTTCGGAGCGCCAAAGTCACGTGATTTCAGCAGTTTGGCGGTTTGACATGCGATCCGAATCATGATTCTGCATTAGCCTCCCCCTTTCTTTGGAATAAGAAAGTACTGGCTGAAGAACCCCTTCTTTGATTCTTCTGTTGCTCTTTGAGAAGGACAGAATTTGTCTCTTCATTCAAAATGTTTGCATTCTCTCCTTGCTTTTTTGACTGTCTTATCCATGAGAAACCCAAGGTTTTCTTGCAAATTGCAATCTGCATCCCTTTTGGACTGTGCTTAAGCACTGGGATTTTGTGCATTTCACCCAATTGTCTGTGTACTGATAAATCTTTTATCTTGTTTAAACATGGTCTTGGAGAGACCTGTAGTACCGATGCCTGAGATTGTGAAAATGTTCTTTATCTGTCCTGTGGGTGGCATTCTTATTGTGATGCAAACCCCAAACAAACCTTTAGGGTTTACCGGCTGAATGATGAAGTGGCTGAATTTGTCCACTATGGTGGAAAAGGACAAGGCTCGAAATCCTTTTACCAACTACTGCCAGACCCAAATTTCTCACTGTGGATTGAGCCAGGCAGTGTGAGAGCACAAAATAAGATCTGTCATTGTGCGTATCTCTGTCCACAACTGTGATGTCTTTTCCCTGTAACAAGGCCCCTTCATCTCCTCCTCGCTGATGTAAATCAAAAGAAGAATGATCGCATTGGTAGCATGCCTTGTCCGAGCTGAAGATTTATAAATCTTCTCAAAATTTGATACCTGGAAAGGTGGGAATGTCTGAACCGTCAAGGTAGTAGGAAGGAAGAATTTCCCATCTAACCTCGAGCGCTTTGTGGCAGGGAGAGCAAACGGCCAGTCATTGCCCAATCAGTTTGCTGCTCAAAGGCAAGCCTCATGCAGAGTTGCTTAGCCTGCTGCAATCTGCTGTTAGCCCCTACCCCTGTAGGGTAACCAAGTGACTCCGTTTGGGGAACAAATGGTTTTTCCTCATCTGACAGATCTCCTGAGGCAGCGATGGAAACTTAGTTGTTGTCCGGTAGGAATTTAGGGAATGGTTTGATCTTTATCTTGAAAGCGACCGATTCCCAGAGCTCGTCTGAAGAAGTAAGCCTAACTTGTCATCGGCATAGGCGATTCCGTTTCCTGCAGCTATCCTGTGCTGTCTCCACCAGTAAGGGATCGCTACACACACCCTGTAGAAAGACAGCTCTCCTTCGCAGTATTCCAGGAGAGATTTTGCTGCACTGCTTACAAGAGATCCTTGTCTGTAGTGCTGCTTGGACATGCTCTCAGCCCAGACATGCCGTGCAGACATACTGCATGCGGATCCCTAGCTGCAATAGTGTATCCACATCTCCCAGGACAAGTGTGAGAAGGTGCTCTGGCTTTGTTAGACTTAATAGAAGAGTAAGTCTGGTAAGTTGGTTTTTTGTACATTTTATTTGTTTGGCAAAATGTTTCACTACATTTAATGATTTTTACAGTTTGTGAGAAGTGGTAACTTGTCTTTCGAGACAGTTTAGTATTGCCAAAGTAACACTGAGTGTATTGAAAAAAAAAAAAGGGTTTGTAGGTTGTAATTTTGGGCCAGACCTGCTGTTTTATATAGGAAGGGGTCAGGCTTTCCGGGAACCCTGGCCTGATAGTTGTGATTGTTTAAGGCTTCATGGATGGACACGCAACACGTGTTTCCCATTTTGAAATGTTGAGGGATTCGACCAAAAGAGAACAGTGTTTCCCTGCAATGACAACTGCACTAAAATGGCAAATAACTTTAGCCAAGTAAAACTCTCTCTGCTTTTGATAGGCTACAAAACATCCCTAATATTTGGCTGCAGCGGAGCCTACAAAAACATGAATTTACAGTGTATTTGCAATAACACACACTTATAATTGACAAATAACAATAACTGATTTCTTGGTAGTATCTTGTAAGAAAGAAGTGCTTTATATTTGAAGGAAAGCTTACTTTAACCTGTAAGAATGGATCAGAGATGTCGCCTCAAGCCAGAGGTGCCATATTTGAGTCTATTGTATAGCAATACTTTTGTATATTTGTTTCAATGTACAAGTCCAATTTTTTTCATTAACTGAAAAATTTGTCCAAATATGTTTTTTTTTTGTATAGTAAAAACCTACTTTAAACATTTTTTTGAACTGTTGACTCCATTTGTTGACTCCATTTTCTTGTTAAAAACTGTTACCTGCCGTAAATCTTTGACCTCCCACTCCCACCCGCATTTCTGTTGCTTTGTTCCATTTAACTGGTGTTTTTGTTTCTTTTTACCCTAGACCTGATGGCACTGAAAGAGGAGAATCAAGAATTTAATGAAACAAAAGAGAAAAATCAGTATGAGAAATGTCATGATTTCAGTACTGGAGAAAAAAAAAGTATTTACTCACAGACTCATAAAACAGGAACTAGAAACCCTAAAGTCCACATGAGAGTTCACACTGGAGAGAAGCCTTTCATGTGCTCTCAATGTGGAAAGAGATTTACACAGAAAAAAAACCTTAACGCCCACTTGAGAGTTCACACCGGAGAGAAGCCTTTCCCCTGTCAACAGTGTGGAAAGAGTTTCTCACTAAAAGGAAATCTTAAAACTCACATGAGAGTTCACACCGAAGAGAGGCCGTTCATATGCTCTCAGTGTGGAAATTGTTTTAAACAGAAAAAAAACCTTGTTGCCCACTTGACAGTTCACACTGGAGAGAAGCCTTACACCTGCAAACTGTGTTGGAAGAGTTTCTCACTAAACAGACTTCTTAAGACTCACATGAGATATCACACTGGAGAGCAGCTTTTCACCTGCAAAGTGTGTGGGAAGAGCTTCTCAAGAAAAGACACTTTTAAGACTCACATGACAATTCACACGGGAGAGAGGCCGTTTGTTTGTGATCAGTGTGGAAAGAGCTTCAGATATAAAGAAAACCTTACTTATCACAAGAGGATTCATTCAGGAGAGAACTGTTTTAAATGTCAACTGTGTGGAAGGACTTTCACAAACAGATCAAGCCGTGAAGTTCACATGAGATTTCACACTGGAGAGAAGCCTTTCACCTGCCAAGAGTGTGGAAAGAGTTTCGTATCTAAAGGAAACCTTAAGACTCACATGCGAGTTCACACTGGAGAGAAGCCTTACAAGTGTCTTCAGTGTGAGATGTGTTTCACATATCACACAGACCTGAAACGGCATTTGCCAACTCATTCTTGAAAGAAATTGCCATTTTCCTCAATGTTAGAAAAAGGAGTAAACTTCAGCAATAATTTGTGCATTCACTCTGGAGAAAGACTATTCAGTTGTGATCAGCGTAATAAAACATCACACTTACACATAGGATACATATGAAATGTGAGACCCTGTTCGTGTTCTTTGTTAAAGAGTACCCTTGCAAAAAATTATATTTCAGTGTGCCGGTAGTACACTACTTTTAAATTTTCAGTCTAATTTATGTCAGAAATATACTTAAAATTACACTCAAGTGTACTTGAATTATACAGACAGAAAAGTCTAGTTGGGTTACACTTGTACCCAATTGTTTGATATATTGAAAGTGTAATTAAGAATTGCAAGTGTTCTTGATTGGAAGTTGTGCTTACTCTTTTGATTGAGTCACCTTTTAAATACTGTTTTCACACTGTTGTACATACTGCTCTCTAAAAAAATGTTTGAAAATATTGATTTCTAAAGAAAACTGATATGCTCCTAATTCTGTGTATGTGGATTATTGTGTAGTCCACTGGTAGTGGACCTTGCACTGGCTGGCAACTTAAAGTATAGTTAAAGGTATATTTCAAGCATTAAAATTAATACTTAAATAGAAACATAGTAGTCCAGTGAATTTTAATAAAAAGTTAGTTTGAACTTCAAAGTGTTCACAAGTGTTGTAGTACAAATAAAAAACATAGTTGTAAACTTGTTGTATAAGTTAGTGTTACACTTAAAGTATACTTTATACACTAAAAAGTGAGCCAATTTAGTTTCTAATATACCATTAGTACATCGATGTTAGTTTAAGCTACTTCACGACATAAAATATACTTGAACCTTATATTTTTTTAAATCAACTATTAAAGTAAGTTCCTATTTTTTTTGTAAGGCAAAATACATATTTGTTTGAAATCCAGGCTACTTTCACAGAGCAGATGATTGTGGGCCTCTTTTGATTGTCCACCTTCAAGACCAGTTCTTTTATTTGTATTATTTTTATTTATATCCTTCACCTCCTTGTACTTCACCCTGAGGCTTATTATTATCTTTTGCGCATATTGTCACACCTGACCATCTTCTTTGCTATAGTTTCAAATATTAAAGTGAAAAATTAAAATTGTTAATTACTCACCCTCATGTCATTCCAAACTTATAATTCTTTCATTTCTCTTCAGAACACAAATGAAGATCTTTTAGATGAGATCTGAGAGCTTTCAGTCTCTCCATAGACAACCTACTTAGGGAAACTTTGATGCTTCCAAAACTTCATAAAGAGATTATAAACGAATCCATTTGAATTTTCTGGATTTCAAACAGAAGCTCGACCAAACCTGCGTAACACGAGAATGAACCTCCTTGGTTCTCGCGTGCATCAAGCAAACATACTTGAACTTTCATTTACCAAAACTGATGTGTGAGTTGGCTTAAATTCAATTTGTGGTTCATATAAAGCAATCCAGTCTTTTCAAAAAATTTGGACTGAATGACATGATTCATATGGATAAGTTTTAAAATCTCTTTATAAACTTGTCAAAGTTTCAGTTGTGTAGCTGTCAATGGGGGGACAGATTTCATCAAAAAGATCTTCATTTGTGTTCTGAAGAAAAAACAAAAGTCTTACGGGTTTGGAGCGACATGAGGGTGAGTAATTAATGACAGAATTTTCATTTTTTGGGTGAACTAACCCTTTAAGCGGTTGAGGAAGACTCCCATTAATTTAGACTATGTAGAGGTGTTGCTCTGTGTCATATATGTTGCATTTCTGGGAGCGGCTCCAGTTGGGAACAAAACACCATAAACTGGGACTGTCCCCGGAAAAAACTGACACGAAATGTGGACAAACTCATTGATCTGCAGTCTGATGCACTTCAAGTCAGTGCCAATGCTGAAATTGTATTCTTCTCTCAAGGACATGTACTTTAAACACATAAGGAGGCAAGCTTAGAGGATGCTGGTACTGTTTGTTTCAGTATATACAACGGCAAGAAGAAGAAAAAAAAGTGACTACCTTGTTGTTGTTACCTGCATGACCCAGAACTGAATTTGTTTTTTTGTTTTGTCATGAGTTGTTCCTGAGCAGTTAAACTGTCCAATATTCTTCAGGAAAATCCTCCAGGTCCTGCACATTCTTTGGTTGTCCAGCATCATCTGCATATTTGAATCCTTTATAACACTGACTGTATTATATAACTGCGAGCCAGATCTAATGTACCAAACCTCTTGGCCCCACTAAGCACATTTGGTGTCTACTCTAGTCTAGGCAAGGGAAGAGCATCCTTGTGAGTTTCGCTATAGAGTTGCTGATAATCTACACATAAGTGAATAGAACGATCTTTCTTTTGGACCACAACTATGGGTGAGGCACAAGGATTACAACTGGGCTTAACTACAGTATACCACGCTAAGCTTTTTGATGTTCTTGAGACAACGTAGGCCAAGCGAGCTGGAACAAATCAACATTAGGGCTATTCTCTACCCCAACCGACTGGACAAATGCAGAATCATCTGGAGCTGTTACACACACACACAGTAAGTGCCTTATGCTGAGCTGTTGTATCCTTGTCTGTCAGAAAGAGTATAAAAGAAACACTCAAAACCGTGCTATGGAACCAAGACTAAATAGTGTAGCGCCGTTGTCTTCTGTCTTGACCATGGTGGCCAATGACTTGAAATCTTGATCGCTTTTTTACCACCTTCCTTATAACAAAAATAATAAAATAAACCACACACACAAAAACAGGCCCAGTCAATCATAAAATACAAAAAAAAAAAAAGCCTTTAAGGAGAAACGATTCTACCAATTTCTAATCTGGGCATTTGAAAAGAGTAAGAGTAATTCATATTTTAAACTGGGGAGTTAGGTTTGAGTTCTGATGTGTAAATATCAAGAACATTTTGATAACCCCTTTAACACACACAAAAAAATAAAATAATGAACAACAAAGATACTGATGATTGCACAATTCAGGGGTGTCCAATCCTGCTCCTGGAGGGCCACTCCTGCAGAGTTTAACGCCAATGCCAATTAAGCACACCTGAACCAGCTCTTAATCAAGCTCTTACTGGGCATGCTAGAAACTTCAAGGCAGGTCTGTTGAGGCAAGCTGGATCTAAACTCTGCAGGACAGTGGCCCTCCAGGACCGAGTTGGGAGTCCCTTGGCGTAATTCTTTGAATTCAGTTTTGGGTGGCTTCTAGAGTTCATGCCATTGTCCTGTGCCGGAACTGCTTGTTTCTATTTGTGACTATTCCAAATAAGCATTGACCATTTATCACTGGAAAATAACAGATCCAATCCTGAGATTCAGAAAGAAAAGAAACGAGACTTTATCAGGATAGACTGGCGTTTGGGCTACTCTAATCTCTGATTTTGTTTTTCAATCCCGAAACAGGAAGCCTACTAAAGGAGACACAGAGGACTGAGACTTTGAGGAATAATTTTAACATTTGCTTTTGCTTCACAAGTTTTAACATTCAGTTTGTATCAGTCATATTCATTAAGGTATTTAAAGAGATTATTTACTATTATTTTTAAAGAAAAAAGAGTGAGTTTCACTGATGATTAGGGAGGCATTGTTGATAAAAAGAAAACTACGAACGAGTATCTTATCTCAAATAATTATTTACACGTGACTAAGAAATCGGTATTTACTATGTGATTCAGTGTTTACATTCATGTCCTCTTTTTATCCTCTTTTTCTTTGAAAGGTGTACCTGAAAACCATACTCAAGTAAAAATACCTTAGAGTGAAAATTACTCCATTACAAGTCACCAATTCCAATACGACTTGAGTAAAAGTCTTAGAGTATCTGATTTTAACATTACTTAAGTATTTTACTCATACTGAATGTAATAATAATAATATGTTTTATTTATATAGCGCCTTTCAAGGACCCAAGGACACTTTACATGAAGTTAATAGATAACATGAACACATATACAAGTATACAGCCATTATACAACACATGATCAACCAGATACCAGATATACAACACATGAACACATATACAAGTATACAGCCAGGATACAACACATGATCAACCAGATATACCAGATACCAGATATACAACACATGAACACATATACAAGTATACAGTCAGTATTAAACACATGATCAACCAGATGGCACAGACAGAGATAGTTAATGTACAAGAGAAGTTACAAAAGCAAGCAAGCTGAAAAATTGAGGCACACAATCAATTCACAAAACATGAGCTTGGAGAGCAGTTTTAAAGGTCTGAAGTGAAGAGACAACACAAAGGATTTGTGGTAGTTTGTTCCAGAGCTGAAATGCTGAAAGCCCTACAACCCACACTAGATAGATGGAACTTGGGTACTGCAAGCAAGTTTTCAGAGCTCGATCTCAGAGTACGGGCAGGGACATATGGAAGAATCAATTCAGAGTGATAAGAAGGTGCTGAACCATGACAAGCCTTAAAAACTAGAACAAGAATCTTAAACTGGATGCGGTAACTAACAGGAAGCCAATGTAGCTGCTGTAAGACAGGAGTGATGTGAGCTGAATTTTTGGTAAAAGCCAGAACAGCTGAATTCTGAATTAGCTGCAAGTGATTTAGGACTTTTTTGGGTAGACCATAAAAGAAGGAGTTGCAATAATCTAGATGTGAAGTTATAACAGCATGAACAACCGTTTCAGCATCTTTGAAATTTAGTGAGGATCTTAAACTAACAATATTACGAAGATGGAAGAAACAGGACTTGACAAGCTGATTAATATGGGGTTCAAAACATAGCCTAGGATCAAACAATACACCAAGGTTTCGTATAGTAGAAGAGGGATGAACCAGAACACTGTCAATGTTAATGGAGAAGTCAAGTTGGGAGAGATCAAGGGATTTATGGCCTACTAGCAGAATTTCATTTTTTTCCATATTCAACTTTAAGTAATTTTGAGCCATCCATATTTTGAGATTGTGTAAGCAAGATGTAAAAGAAGATGGAGGAAAAACAGAATTAGGCTGTACAGTAAAATAGATTTGTGTATCATCAGCGTAACTGTGAAAATTAAAACCATGGCGCCAGATGATCTGACCCAGAGAATGGGTGTAGATTAAAAATAAAAGTGGACCAAGGACATGTATGAATGTAGGCTCTATTCCTCATGCCAATAAAAATAAACAGTTGATTTGTAAGATGATGAATCATGTTTATTTTCTAAGGTCAAAATAAAACTCAACACCTCAATATTGCAATAAATCAAGGTCGACACAACAGCCTCTGAAACGTCTACAAACTCTCAAGTCTTAGTTAAGTTCAACTTCACAAAAAGGCCATAAGCGAACCAATACCCTTTAAAAATGTCTCTTCAATATAACGGATAAATAAAATAATGTTAAGTAAAATTAATTAGTCAAAACCTTCTTGCACTGGATGTGCCGGTTTCTGCCTCATCACCGGCTGCAGCTATGTCTTCATCTCTTAAATCAAACTCCTGCGATTCAGCAACTACCTGCACTCCCATTCAACTTAAGTAGCTTTGTTGACAAGTTTGGGTAAGTAAAGGCAAACTGCACAAGATATAGTACCGTGCCTTCAGTGCCCTGTAGATGGCGATATCGCTTTGTTATAGCAGAAACAAACTGCTGCAGAAAAAGTTAGGTGCCATGCAAAATGTGTAACTGCATTACTCAAATGTATTGGAGTAAAATGTACATTTACTTGTTCAAAAATATAGTCAAGTAGAGAGTAAAAGTTGCTAATATCTTTGATACTCATTACAACTACAAAGTAGCCAAAAAGATACTCAAGTACAGTAACTACATTTACTCAAATACCACTGGCAGAGATAAAGGACAGTAATCACTGGAAGAACCCGTGTGTCCTGCGAAAGAGTAAAATCCAACGGCAGGACCACAGCACCATCCACTTTTTAAGATTCATATTTAGGAGCAGAACAGTCACTGTATTGTGGGGGATTTTCTGCAGGATGGTGATGCATGGAAGAGCTGCTGACCAGAGGAACCTGCAAGAAAAACAGGTGTGCCATCAGCTTCAATGGTTATTTATTGATAATACTAATCAATTCTTGCACATAATATATATAATCAACACTAATCAATCACCTTTTTAAAACCATTTTACACAAAGTCCAGTTAGACTGGGGCTACAAGCTTCTCTTACCTCTGATTTGGTCAGATCGAGGGAGTGATTGGGTCTAAAGGCATAGGACTGTGGAATTACAACTTGGTGAACATTCAGCACCTTTGGAGAAATGCACATGTAGTGTTTTATACCTTCTTACTGTGATATAAACTCAATAACATTGGCAGAGAGTTCCAGTATCACAGGTTTATAGACAGCACTGTATTTCAAATAGAAATAAAAGAAGGTAAAGACAAAAATCCTGCTGAAATGTTTTGGTGTGGAAACTTCTGCCTTTGTGCAGAATTTTGAAAACAATAGAAACGGGGGGGGGGGATGCATGTCTTTCTGTTGATCTGTAATGTCCTAGCAACCACCCAGAACACCCTAGCAACCACCTAGAACACCATAGCGGCCACTCAGCTTCTAGACCTGAACACATGACTCACCTGAGGAGCACAGCAGGCGTTGGCTTTACAGGCAAATGCTGACAGACAGATGGAGATGATGAACTCAAGGACAGTGAATACCAAAGACACACCACTGATCCCCCGGAAGAGGGTCTGAGAAAACACTCATCATTAGCACAAATATTAATAAAATAAATGATAGTTACTCACACTGGAACACTGGCTGCAAGTGCAGAATGTACAATCCTTGTGGTTCATATGGTAATATAACATAAACAAGATTGAGTCTACAATTAATGTGTAATGTCAATGCCTTCTTGCAGTGTAAATGATCAGTAATAGTAGGAGGTCTATTAGATTCTTCTATTAAATGTCAGTAAAAAAAGAATAGACAGGCTATTGCAGATTACAGCTGGACTTTAACAACTCTACTGACAACAGAGTAATCTTATTGTAATTACTAAATAAAAGTGAATAGAAAAGTTGTTAACATACCTTATACTTGACATCCGAATGAGAACAGTCATGATGATAGCAGTAATAGTTCAGTACTCCTATAGACACATCCAATGAAAGTATAATAATGGAAATGCCTGCAGTTAAAGTGCTTATGATGCTCATTCCAAGTGAACCTTTCACCTATGGGCAGAAAACAACAAAAAACAAGTTAATAAGTTAGCAAGCACTTTACCCAGTGTGTTAAAGCAGATCATGAAACGATACATATGGAGCTCTATAAAAATAAAAAATAAAGTCACAAGTGGCAATTATTAGGGTCCAAACACAAATGACTTGTGAAGACAATACATTTATTCAATGGCAATATCGCTCTTCAAATATAATAAAAGTCTTAGAATTTCAAATATAATACGGGTGTCTCTGTATGGAACTATTCTTCTATGTACTATTTTACAATAGACATAATATTGTCTCTTCATTTTAATTGGATAGAAATACATTCATTCAAGTCTTGTTGTCCATGTGTACCAAGTTTTGTGATGTTTGGACTTTGTGTTCACAAGATATAGGCCAATTACTCATTATGCGGCACACTCAGAAACATATTAGCCAGTCTCTCCCCAACGAAAAAAACAAATCAAAATTCCTTTGAGGACTTTTAACATTCTGGGGATGATGTATGTCAAGTTTAGTGTGAAGTGAATATATGAAACATAATCGAGCTCTCTTTCGTGACTCCTTGCAATTAAATGCACACACAAACACAAACTGATCTCAAACTTGAGAAGTATTCTTGTATATATTCAGGTGGTTATGTGAATGCAAACAGAGAAAGAAATCAAATCATCATATTGATTCCCCGTACATTCGTGCATTGTTCCTGTGCAGTCTATAACTGCTACTTTATCATTAATGTTAAACAACAAAACACAGCTTTAACACTGATTAATCAGTTAAATTTACACAGTGAACACTATACATGCAGTGAAATTATACCTAATTATTACATTTCTGTACCTGAATACTACAGTTAGATCTAACTTTATTTGTAACTGTTCTGTAGTATTTATTAATGTTTTAATGTGTGTATTCTTATTTTTACTGTCTGCTCGCTTGTTTTTAATATTGTTTTAGTTAGGCTAATAGTTTTTTCTGTGGTTTCGAAGTACTTAAAGTGTTCTTTAAGTAATAAATGGAACACAAAGTTACATTTGTCTCAAAACACTTTTTATTTTATTTTTTTATTTTATTTGCTGATATAAAAAATGATCCGTAAGTTACTCGAAAACTGTGATATGATTCGAACCGTGAGTTTGTGATTCATTGCACCATTACAGCTTGACGAATCGAAAATTCTTTTGACAACTTGATGGTGCTTGGACCCCTGAAAATAACAAGCGATGTGTCCATACCAAACACAGACTGGAGGGGCCTTTGACATGGAGTGCATTTTCTGCAGCAATGCTCAGTGATCCTGCGATAATGTACTGAGAGGAGAGAGAAAGGAAGCTTCAGTTAGCATATTTAGCTTATAAAAGACAGAACTGTACTTAATTGTATAAAGTTTGCTCACGATGAGAGATCCCCAGTAAGGAATACCAATGAAGACAAAGATGGATTCTGCATGGACTGTAGACACAATGCCAAGCAGGAGAATCAGCAGGCCGATCATTATCTGGACAGTCTGAGTAAGACCAGAAAACAGATACTTATTGCAGGAGGCATAATTAATGACAGTTGTCAGCTGAGCAGGGTCGCCAGATCTTCACAACAAAACCCGCCCAACTCGACAGTTAATGTTTGTACTACTGCTTTGTTTGGATTTGTTCCCATACATTTCCTCCTTCACACTGACAGACACATATGATAATCAATTATTGAAAGATTTCTCACCCCAAGCGCTTTTGGTTGTCCTTTTAGAAATGCCTGAAGTCCTTGAGGAAGTGAAGCTGCCTGTGGGACATGAACAGTCACTGGAGCATTTGTCCCTGTTTCAGCTGGTGCTGTTTGTTCTGATGACTGAAACTGGATGAGCAGCGTCCCAGAGTTTGTGGGTATGACGGTACTGGACATTCTTGTTTCTGAATATGAGACTGACCTGTACAAAATCACAGTTAATGAAGACATGTAAAAACATGTGAAGGATAAGAATATAAAATACCAGTGTATTTATCAAAATATTATGTTAACATTCATTATTATAATGAACAATCTGTGGTCTTCATATTCTGGAATAACTTATGAAAGCAGTCATGTCACAGAATTATTGGTAACTAGAATAACTTTTTACAGATATTATATTACAAACAAGTCATGTTTAAACTGATCTACAGCATTTAACAATTGCATTTACAAAAGTGCCCAACTGCCATTATAAATCTATGCATTACTAAATAAACAAATAAACTACTCATTAATAAAATTTTAGTCTTAAAAATCAACAAAATGCAGACATAATGTAAAGATAGTGATTTGTGTGAAGGTAATCAAATGAGATGTATTTTGTTTTACCAGAAAAAAAAGTTGTTTTTCAGTTGGTTTTTTTCACTTTGTTGTGTGTTTTTATAGTTCACTCCTCTGAGGTTACGCATCCTGTGTTATGATGCTGTTTCCCAGAATGAAAGATAAGTGGGTGGAGCTCAGATGGTTAGGAGGGGAAGCAAAGCTGCCCACTGTTTCCAGGAAATCAAGCCTGAAACTCCACTGTAACATATATTCCCCTTCATAATAATATGATTAAATTAAATCTTACTTAATTTGTCCTTGTTGTATTTGATATAATCTGCATGCTGGTTTGGAAACAGACTTGTAAATATTGCACAAAAAATGTGACAATGATCAGCACAGCCATAACATTTATTGTTTCTACATGCTTCAATTCACTCAAACCACCTTATTCAAAGATGATGAAGATAGAAAAGAGTTTTTAAAGCTTTTCTATTATGGTTGTTCGAATGGTAGAAATTGAAAATAGTAGAATGGTAGAAAATAAATTCTGAAAATGTCTTTTTGGTAAGAAGACTTACATTTATGTATGTTTTACTGAAAGAAATTAATATTTTTTGATTTGTAACAAAAAAACTCATAATATAATAAACAAACACTTTCCCAATCAGAGTCATTAACAAATTTGGCCCAGTAATCAGTAGTGCAAGACTTACCTCTAGTATGCTGTTAAAAACGAAGCGAGGAAGCTGGATCTATATGCTGATTAAATGGGGTTCAATAAATTGAAAACTGAAACATAATCCATGAAATGAACAAGAAAACAGCACAAAGTCCAGGAATACAAGCAACAGCCGACACGAGACAATGGCCAACACAGGGCTAAAAATACATGACTACTAGAGGGAAAACAGGGAGCACTTGTGCAAAATTAGGGTGGGGAAGCAGTAGAAGAACTACAAAGACCAAGTGCAAGACTACAAAGGGACAGGAAATGATGAACAATACAAAATACTAAATAAAAGACATAACATTAGTGCAACACATACTCCTCAATCTCATCATAATATATCTCTGAGAGTTAAACATCTGACAAACTAAAACCAAAAACAGGAGATGAGACACGGGTATGTAAACACTCAGCTGGTGTTTATTGACAAAACAGCAGTGGTAATGGTCACAGGAATAACAGTGCGTAGAAGATGACAAAGGTAAGTCTGCATTCAGGTAGGTAGTCGGGCAGGTCCACTCTCAAATAGAGGCTTATGTGACTGGACAACAGGTGAGTGTGGATGCTGGGTACTTGTAGGGAGCCTGAAGGAACTGTGACAGGTGCAGCTGGTTAGAACTCGGGTGATTTTAGTTGTTCCAAATAAAATACAACTGTGGAGGGAAACTGTTCTTGTAGATTAGCTTTCAAAACAGTAAAGCATGTGCAGGAAAAGCACATAATTTCGCTGGCAATTTGTCTGGCAGATTCAAAGTAGGTATTTTCGAACTGTTATTGGATGTCAAGTTGAATATGGAAAATGCTGTGGTGTTGTGAGGGGAACCTGAGAGAGGGCCTCTGGTTCAAGTGCGGTTCTCTAATAAGCCACACCAGCTTATCTCTTATAAACCACACCGCTTATCACTTATAAGCCGGTTTGTGTACGGCGTGGGCTGTGGCCGACAGCAGCCTTCAATAAACAACTTTTGACAGAAGATCTTTACCTGTAAGGGTCAGGTCCCTTAATAACCAAAGATTGAATTTGGTTTTATCTTTTCAATGGCAGGATTAAAATGCAAAGAATCTCTGTCCTGTCTGCTTTCCGAGACAACAATACCTAAATAATAACAGGCTTTTTTAAACTTTATTTTCATTTAACATTTTGTGAAAACATTTTTTTACTACATTAAAAAGAAAAATAAAGAAAATGTTTAGCCAGTTCTTTAAACACAATAGCTGTGTCCTAATTCAGGGGCCACAGAAGTGCAGCTGGCACAGCCTTCAAAATGCACAAAGGTCAAACCGAGGGCCAGGGTTGCCAGGTCTGCACAACAAAACCTGCCCAATCACTAATGAAAAGTAGCGGAATCACAGCCAAAACTAGGCCAGACGCGGGGGGGAATTGCAAAAGTAAAGTCCTCTTCAACCCGCAGACTATACAAACGTCCCGCAGCAACAGTGTAAAAGTAGCCCAATTCCAGACTTGGCAACACTGAACCGAGCGTCGTTAAATGGCCTAGCAGCTGTGACAGCTCACAGCGGATGTTTGTGAGAGGATTTTAAAATGAGAAATAGAGACAGAGTTGATTTTTATTTGTTTTTTTATTAGTTTTTATTGGATTTTGACATGCTTCAGCGCAGGCGACGACGGGTGATGTATCTCAGACTGAGACCGGACCATAACCAGGTAAAATATGTATGGATAAAGTGTGTAATGTCACTTTTATATCTTTGGCAACTATTAGTTAACCTAGATCATTTCTTATGTTAAATGTCAGTGTGACAATATATTTTCACATCTATATATCTACTCTTCATTTAAGTCTAAATTTGAAGTACTTTAGAATTGTATTCAACTCCAATTCATCTCTGAGATGGATATTACAGTTTCTTTTAGACATTACCTACTGGTTAAAAAAATATGAACACTATATAAAATAGAAAAACAAAATGTGGTTTTATTATGATGCATTGCTGTAGATTAAACTACCAAGAAGTATATAAAGTTGTAAAAGATAATAGAAGTTCAAATTAACCAACCTTAAACGTGCAGAAGTACAATGCAACACACACAGTAATGCAACAGTAATATAACAAAAAAAAAAATCAAATAAAAAAGTAAAACACTGGCAGAATGTTCTTTGGTTGTCCATAGAAATACTATGACAACATCCACACCTTTAACGGTGAGATCTTTGATGGCTAAACAGTCCTATCCTGGACCCACAAACTCTATTGCAGGTGGGGCATATATACAGTTAGGTCCATATATATTTGGACACAGGCACAATTTTTGTTTTTTTCAGGTATTTACCAAAAAAAAATTCAAGCTATAGTTGTATAGCTATAGTGGGCTGAAAGTGCACTCTCTCAGGTTTAAATTGAGGGTATTCACATCCAAATTGGAGGAAGGGTTTAGGAATTACAGCTCTTGAGAGTAGCCCGGCCGTCCACGGAAGACAACAGTAGTAGATGATCGCAGGATCCTCTCCATGGTAAAGAAAAACCCATTCACAACATCCAGCCAAGTGAAGGACACTCTCCAGGAGGTAGGCGTGTCATTGTCAGAGTCTACAATCAAGAGAAGACATCACAAGAGCAAATACAGAGGGTTCACCACAAGGTGCAAACCATTCATAAGCATCAAGAATAGAAAGGCCAGATTAGACTTTGCCAAAAAACCTCTAAAAAAGCCTGACCAGTTCTGGAAAAGCATTCTTTGGACAGATGAAACTAAGATCAACCTGTATCAGAATGACGGGAAGAGAAAAGTATGGAGAAGGCTTGGAACAGCTCATGATCCAAAGCATACAATGTCATCTGTAAAACATGGTGGAGGCAGTGTAATGGCATAGGCATGCATGGCTTCCAGTGACACTGGGTCACTGGTGTTTATTGATGATGTGACAGAAGACAGAAGCAGCCGAATGAATTCTGAAGTCTATAGGAATATACTGTCTGCCCAGATCAAGCCAAATGCAGCAAAGTTGATTGGACGGCATTTCACAGTACAGGTGGACAATGATCCAAAACACACTACAAAAGCAACCCAGGAGTTTTTTAAGGAAAACAAATGGAATATTCTGCAATGGCCGAGTCAATCACCTGATCTCAACTCGATTGAACATGCATTTCACTTGCTGAAGGGAAAACTAAAGGCAGAAAGACCCACGAACAAACAACAACTGAAGACAGCTGCAGTTAAGGCCTGGCAAAGCATCAGAAAGGAGGAAACCCTAGTCTCTGGTGAAGTCCATGGGCTCCAGACTTCAGGCAGTCATTGCCTGCAAAGGATTTTCAACAAAATATTAAAAATGAACATTTTATTTATGATTATATTCATTTGTCCAATTACATTTGAGCCCCTGAAAATGGAGGGACTGTGTATAAAAATGGTTGCAGTTCCTGAACCTTTTACTTGATATTTTTGTTCAACCCCTTGAATTAAAGCTGAAAGTCTGCTCTTCAAATGCATCTTGGGTTTTTTCATTTTCATTTTATTCTGGCGGCATACAGAGCCAAAAGTATGAAAATTGTGCCTGTGTCCAAATATATATGGACCTAACTGTACATGCATCAAAAATAAAATATTTCATCAGAAAAAGATAATATTTTCTGTGTGTACATTAATAATTAATAAATGGTTCACATGTGTTCACTTTACATTAAGGTTCACTTTCACAGGTTATTAATGTTTATAACTCATGAATAAATGGTTCACGTGTGTTCACTTTACATTAAGGTTCACTTTCACAGGTTATTAATGTTTATAACTCATGAATAAATGGTTCACTTGTGTCCACCCTACATCACGGTTCATGAAATTACAGCTGCTTAGAGATGTAACCTTGAAGGCTAGGGAGAGATATAAAGGTGGAAGAATCCCTGCCTTCTTGGTCTGACACTCTGCAGCGACTTGTGTTTCTGTATGACTTTCTGACCTTTCTTGCAAGAAATAAAACCTTTGAAAGACAATTTGACCGAGTTTGTCTCTTATGCAGTGAGAGTCCATTTTATTTTTGGCACAACAGTATCTTATCTCGAATAGTAATTGTTTACATATAAGTGACTAAGAAATCTTTATTTACTATTTGATCCAGTGATTACTGTCCTTTCTCTCTGCTTTCCTTTCACTAAAAAGAGGACATGAATGTAAAACACTGGAAGAACCCATGTGTCCTGCGAAAGAATAAAACCCAACGGCAGGACCACAGCTCTGTCCACTTTTTAAGATTCATATTTAGGAGCAGAACAGTCACTGTATTGTGGGGGATTTACTGCAGGATGGTGATGCATGGAAGAGTCACTGGCCAGAGGAACCTGCAAGAAAAACAGGTGTGCCATCAGCTTCAATGGTTATTTATTGATAATATATATATATATATATATATATATATATATATATATATATATATAAAATCAGTCCAGTTAGTCTGGGGCTACAAGCTTCTCTTACCTCTGACTGGTTAAGATCACGTGACTGATAGGACTGCGGAATTACAACATGGTGAACATTCAGCACCTTTGGAAAAATACACATGTAGTGTTTTATATCTTCTTACTGCGATATAAATTCAAAAACATTGGCAGACAGTTCCAGTATTACAGGTTTACAGACAGCACTGTATTTCAAATAGAAATGGAAAAAGGAAAAGACAAAAATCCTGCTGAAATGTTTTGGTGTGAAAACTTGTGCCTTTGTGCAGATTTTTGAAAACAATAGAAACTGAAAAGCTACCCATCTTTCTGACAATCTTTATTGTCCTAGCAACCACCCAGAACACCCTAGCAACTGCCTAGCAACCATAGCAGCCACTCAGCTTCTAGACCTGAACACATGACTCACCTGAGGAGCACAGCAGGCGTTGGCTTTACAGGCAAATGCTGACAGACAGATGGAGATGATGAACTGAAGGAGAGTGAATACCAAGAACACACCAGTCATCCCCTGGAAGAGGGTCTGAGAAAACACTCATCATTAGCACAAATATTAATAAGTGCAGAATGTACAATCCTTGTGGTTCATATGGTAATATAACATAAACTAGACTGAGTCTACAATTAATGTGTAATGTCAATGCCTTCTTGCAGTGTAAATGATCAGTAATAGTAGGAGGTCTATTAGATTCTTCTATTAAATGTCAGTAAAAAAAGAATAGACAGGCTATTGCAGATTACAGCTGGACTTTAACAACTCTACTGACAACAGAGTAATCTTATTGTAATTACTAAATAAAAGTGAATGTTGAAAGTTGTTAACATACCTTATACTTGTCATCCGAAGTAGAACAGCCGCGATGATAGCAGTAAGCGTCCAATGGTACTACAGACAATGCCACTGAAAGTATAATAATGGAAATGCCTGCAGTTAAAGCGCTTATGATGCTCATTCCAAGTGAACCTTTCACCTATGGGCAGAAAACAATAACAAAAAACAAGTTAATAAGTTAACAAGCACTTTACCCAGTGTGTTAAAGCAGATCATGAAACAATATATATGGAGCTCTATAAAAATAAAAAATACTCGCAAGTGGCAATAATCGGGTCCAAATACAAATGACTCGTAAAGACACAATACATTTATACAATGGCAATATTTCTCTTCAAATATAATAAAAATAAAATTGAAATAAAATTTCAAATATAATACGGGTGTCTCTGTATGGAACTATTCTTCTATGTACTATTATACAACAGACAAATAATACTGTCTCTTCATTTTAATTGGATAGAAATACATTCATTCATGTCTGGGTACTTGACATGTTTTCTGTATCATGTAAAAATAAAGGTAATTTGGAGATCACCAATTTCTTTGCAAACTAATTAAGCTTTATAAAAATATAATGAATTTTATGCATAGTCAATCCCATTTACACAGATTTTATCCCAGATTTTACAACATTAGTATTACAGCCTCTGATTCTCATTGATATAAATGGCTGAATATTAAAAAAATGCTGTTAGCACCCCTGAGCATCAGAAATTAATGAAACTTTGCAGGTTTACTCAGAATGTCTTGTTGTCCACATGTACCAAGTTTTGTGATGTTTGGACTTTACGTTCACAAGATATAGGCCAATTCATGAGTTCACATTTACATATAATTAAGTAGAGTAAAGGTTAAGCGTATTTGGCGTGTTGTCCGGGGGGAGGGCTCCGAGCTCGAACCCAGAGTACTTCCCCCGATGTGATAAAAATAGATAGAACTAGAAGTGAAGAGATGCTGATAAACTGTCAAACGAACAGAGGTAAGACTTTGTATATATACACCTCTTGTTGTTAATGAGTTGATTTACTGAACGCTCTCTACTCTGAACCTTAGAATTATCTGAACCTGCTCCTCCCGAACTTTGTTAATAAAACCTAATTTAGTCATTACGCGCCACACTCCCCTTTGATAACTTTTTAACATTAGGGTCTGGGGATGATGCATGTCAAATTTAGAGTGAATTGAATATATGACAATTTGAATGGTCTTTAAAAATTAGATGCTTTACATGCTCTCTTTCGCGACTCCTTGTGATTAAGTGCACACATAAACACAAATTGATCTCAAAATAACCGTCTTGAGAAGTATTCTCATATATACAGGTGGTTATGTGAATGTAAATAGTACCTGAATACTACAGTTAGATCATTTAACTTTATCTGTAACTGTTGTATAGTATTTATAGTATCTCACAAAAGTGAATACACCCCTCACATTTCAGCAACTGAGAAATGAAACTTGGATATATTTTAGAGTAGTCAATGTGCTGCTTGTAAAGCAGTATAGATTTACTGTTCTCTAATAATAACTCAACATACAGCCATTATTGTCAAAATAGCTGGCAACAAAAGTGAGTACACCCTAAGTGATAACAGCTCTTTAAACCATGCAAAGCCACATGTCCTATTCATTATGTTCATGTTTTTGTCTGCTTGATAGGACCATACAAGTTTGCGTATCTTGCATTAGAGCAGTTAAAATTTGGTGCTTTGAGTATAATCCTCTCATACTGACTACTGGATGTTGAACATGGCACCTCATGGCAAAGAACTCCCTGAAGATTTGAGAATTAGAATTGTTGCTCTCCACAAAGAGGCTATAAGAAGATCGGTAACACTATGAAACTGAGTTACAGCACAGTGGCCAGAGTCATAGAGAGAGGTTTTCCAAGATGGGTTTCACTCGGAACAGGCTTCACAAGGGTCGATCAAAGAAGTTGAGTCCTCGTGCTGTGCATCAGGTGCAGAAGCTGGCTTCAAAAAACAGACGCATGAGTGCTGCCAGCATTGCTTTAGAGGTTGCAGAAGCGGAAAGTCAGCTTGTCAGTGCTCAGACCAGACGCCACACACTGCAACAAGTCGGTTTGCATGGCCGTCGTCCCAGAAGGAAGCTTCTGAAGCTGGCTCACAAGAAAGCCCGCAAACATTTTGCTGAAGACAGCCTGTCCAAGAGCATGAATTACTGGAACCATGTCCTGTGGTCTGATGAGACTAAGATTAACTTGTTTGGCTCAGATGGTGTCCAGCATGTGTGGCGACGCCCTGGTGAGAAGTACCAAGAAAACTGTGTCTTGCCTACAGTCAAGCATGGTGGTGGTAGCATCATGGTCTGGGGCTGCATGAGAACTGCTGGTACTGGGGAGCTGCGCTTCATTGAGAGAAACATGGATTCCAACATGTACTGTGACATTCTGAAGCAGAACATGATGCCATCCCTTCAGAAACTGGGCCGAAGTTTTCCAACATGGTAATGACCCCAAACACACCGCCAAGATGACAACTGCCTTGCTGAGGAAGCTGAAGGTGAAGTTGATGGAGTGGCCAAGTATGTCTCCACACCTGAACCTTATTTGAGCACCTGTGGGGCATCCCCAAGCGGAAGCTGGAGAAGCACCATGTGTCTAACATCCATTATATCATTATGGAGGAGTGGAAGAGGATCCCAGCAACAACCTGTGCAGCTCTGGTGAATTCCATGCCCAGGAGGATTAAGGCAGTGCTAGATAACAGTGGAGCTCACATAAAATACTGACACTTTGGACACAGTTTTGACATGTTCACTTAGGGTGTACTCACTTTTGTTGCCAGCTATTTAGACAATAATGGCTGTATGTTGAGTTATTTTTAGAGGACAGTAAATCTGTACTACTACAGGTGCATCTCAATAAATTAGAATGTCATGGAAAAGTTCATTTATTTCAGTAATTCAACTCAAATTGTGGAACTTGTGTATTAAATAAATTCAGTGCACACAAACTGAAGTACTTTAAGTCTTTGGTTCTTTTAACTGTGATGATTTTGGCTCATATTTAACAAAAACCCACCAATTCACTATCTCAATAAATTAGAATACTTCATAAGATCAATAAAAAAAAAGGATATTTTAAACAGAAATGTCAGGCTTCTAAAAAATATGTTCATTTCTATGCACTCAATACTTGGTTGGGCATCCTTTTGCATGAATTATTGCATCAATGTGGCATGACATGGAGGCGATCAGCCTGTGGCACTGCTCAGGTCTAATGGAAGCCCAGGTTGCTTTGATAGCGGCCTTCAGGTCATCTGCATTGTTGGGTCTGGTGTCTCTCATCTTCCTCTTGACAATACCCCATAGATTCTCTATGGGGTTCAGGTCAGGCGAGTTTGCTGGCCAGTCAAGCACAGTAACACCATGGTCATTGAACCAGCTTTTGGTACCTTTGGCAGTGTGGGCAGGTGCCAAATCCTGCTGGAAAATGAAATCAGCATCTCCATAAAGCTTGTCAGCAGAAGGAAGCATGAAGTGCTCTAAAATGTCCTGGTAGATGGCTGCATTGACTGTGGACTTCAGAAAACACAGTGGATCAACACCAGCAGATGACATGGCAGCCCAAATCATCATTGTGGAAACTTCACACTGGACTTCAAGCAACATGGTTTCTGTGCCTCTCCACTCTTCCTCCAGACTCTGGGACCTTGATTTCCAAATGAAATGCAAAATTTACTTTCATCTGAAAAGAGGACTTTGGACCACTGAGCAGCAGTCCAGTTCTTCTTCTCCTTAGCCCAGGTAAGATGCTTCTGACGTTGTCTTTGGTTCAGAAGTGGCTTGGTACGTGGAATGTGACAGTTGTAGCCCATTTCCTGAAGACGTCTGTGTGTGGTGGCTCTTGATGCACTGACTCCAGCTTCAGTCCACTCCTTTTGAAGCTCTCCTAAGTTCTTAAATCGGCTTTGCCTGACAATCTTCTCAAGCCGGCGGCCATTCCTTACACTTGTACAACTTTTCCTACCACACTTTTTCCTTCCAGTCAACTTTTTCATGAATATGCTTTGGCACAGCACTCTGCGAACAGCCAGCTCTTTCAGCAGTGACCCTCTGTGGCTTACCCTCATTGTAGAGGGTCTTGATGATCGTCTTCTGGACAACTGTCAAGTCAGCAGACTTCCCCATGACTGCTGTTGGGATTGGTGACCTAAACCCAGTATTTATACCCTGAGAATGGTAATTTAATAGAACTTGAAATTAAATATTCTAATAATTTGAGATACTGATTTTTTGATTTTGATGAGCAACAAGCTATAACCATCAAAATGAAAACAAAAAAGTCTGGAAATATTTTACTTAATGTCTAATAAATCTAGAATATATTTAAGTTTTACTTTTTGAATTAAATTACAGGAAAAAAAAAACTTTTTCGAGATGCACCGGTATACAAGCAGCACATTGACTACACTAAAGTATATACAATTTTCTTTTCTATAGTATTGTCGCTTAAGAAAATACACTAAAATGATTGCTGAAATGTGAGGGGTGTATTAATTCTGTATTAATGTGTATTCTTATTTTTACATTACCATTTTTAATGTTTTTGAGAGAAGTCTCTTGTGCTCATCAGGCCTCCATTTATTTGCTCAAAAATACAGTATAAACAGTAATATTGTGAAATATTACTAAAATTTTAATAATGGTTTTCTATTTTAATTTACTTCAAAATATAATTTATTTATGTGATCAAAGCTGAATTTTCATTAGTCATTACTCCAGTCATCAGTGTCACATGATCCTTTAGAAATCATTATAATATACTAATTTATTATCAATGTTGGAAACAGTTGTGCTGCTTAATATTTTTTTTATAGCCTGTGATACTTTTTTCAGGATTCTTTTATGAATAAAAAGTCAAATAGAAAACTTGGTAACACTTTATTTTAGGGTATTTTAACTAGTTGCTTATTAGCATGCATATTACTAGAATTTTGGCTTTTTATTACTACTTATTAAGCACATATTAATGCCTTATTCTGCATGACCTTATTCTACATTCTTAATCATAATTAATACCTTACTTACCATTCTTAATACCTTACTAACTATTAATAAGCAGTAAATTAGGAGTTTAATGAGTGAAAAGTTGTAGTTAATAGTTTATATGTGTTGCCTATATTAAAGTGTTACCGAAAACTTTTGTAACAATATTACCCTTCAAACGTCTGGGGTCAGTAATTTTTCATTTTTTCTTGGGAAAGAAACAAATTAATACTTTTACCCATTTTGGACATGTTGTTCAATCTTATATTAAATAAATTCAGTGCTCGTGTAACCCCTCCTGTTCGAACCGGGACTGCTGGCATAGGAGGCGGGCGCTCTAACAAGGAGGCTAAAGACCACAGTCGCTAGAGCACCTCTTGAGATCAGAGGAGTGAGGTTTACACGCACAGCTCTTACTGACCTACGTCCATTACACTTGGACCCCTGAAATTACAAAGCGATGTGTCCATACCAAACACAGACTGGAGTGGCCTTTGACATGGAGTTCATTTTCTGCAGCAATGCTCAGTGATCCTGTGATAATGTACTGAGAGGAGAGAGAAAGGAAGCTTCTGTTAAAATATTTAGCTTGTGTTATAAAAGACAGAACTGTACTTAATTGTATAAAGTTTGCTCACGATGAGAGATCCCCAGTAAGGAATACCACTGATGACAAAGATGGATTCTCCACGGACTGTAGATGCAATGCCAAACAGGAGAATCAGCAGGCCGATCATTATCTGGACAGTCTGAGTAAGGCCAGAAAATATATACTTATTTCAGGAGGCATAATTAATGACAGTTGTCAGCTGAGCAGGGTCGCCAGATCTTCACAACAAAACCCGCCCAACTTTTTTTTTTATTTGTTCCCAGTACATTTCCTCCTTCACACTGACAGACACATATGATAATCAATTATTGACAGATTTCTCACCCCAAGCGCTTTTGGTTGTCCTTTCAGAAATGCCTGAAGTCCTTGAGGAAGTGAAGCTGCCTGTGGGACATGAACAGTCACTGGAGCATTTGTCCCCGTTTCAGCTGGTGGCTGAAGCTGGAAGACCAGCGACCCAGAGTTTGTGGGTATGACGGTACTGGACATTCTTGTTTCTGAATATGAGATTGACCTGTACAAAATCACAGTTAATCAAGACATGAAAAAAAGGTAACACCTTACAATAAGGTTCATTAATTAAACATTAGTTAATGTATTAACTAACCACGAGCAATACATTTGTTACTGTATTTACTAATCTTTGTTAACCTTAGTTAATTAAAACACAGTTGTTCATTGTTTGTTCATGTTAGTTCACAGTGCATTAACTAATGTTAAAAAGATTTTAATAATGTATTAGTAAATGTTGAAATTAACATTGACAAAGATTAATAAATGCTGTATAAGTGCAGTTCATTATTAGTTCATGTTAACTAATGTAGTTAACTAATGTTAACTAATGAACCTTATTGTAAAGTGTTACCGTAAAAACGTGAAGAATAAGAATATAAAATACCAGTGTATTTATTAAAATAATATATGTTAACATTCATTATTATAATGAGCAATATGTGGTCTTCATATTCTGGAAAAACTTATGAGATTAGTTTCCACTCTTCAGTTGTATTTTCACACTCCTCTGAGGTAACACATCCTGTGTTATTAAACTGTTTCCCAGAATTAAAGTTAAAGTTGGTGGAGGTCAGATGGTTAGGAGGGGCTGCAAAGTTGCCCACTGCTTCCAGAAAATCAAGCCTGACACTTACTTAATTTGTCTTTGTTGTATTTTATTTAATCTGCATGCTGGTTTGGACACAGGCTGGTACATATTGTACAAAAAATGTGACATAATGACTAGCACAGCTATAACATTTATTGATTCCACATGTTTCAATTCACTCAAACCGTATTCAAACACAGGTGAACAGTTTTTAAAGCTTTTCTGTTATAATTCTTAATTTAAAAAAAAAAAAAAAAAAAAAACCAAGAAAGGTTCTGTCAAAAAAGAACCGACCAAGACTGAGAATGAAGTTGTTGATCAATTCCAGGAAACAATGTTAAAATTCAAGCAACATCTATCCAACATATGTTGGCAGTATTGGGTCTACAGGCAAGTTAGAGGAGATCTCAAGGACCATGAATGTTTAAATTATGTGGACTTCAGCGAAAACTATTTGTGCAAATATGCAGTCTGTCCATTTTGGGGATCCCACCAGCAGGTAACCCTGCACACCGGCGCATTATATATAGCAGCACAAAAGTATCCTACATGCTCCATTGCCCCTTCACAGAGACATGATCCACTGGCGAACTGGGCACATGGAGGCACATAGAAGAACAAAAGTAGCCAAACCATGAAAAAGGGCATCGCTGTCCATTACTGTTCCTTCTTGCGATGCTTTATGTTTGTTTGTTAACCTAGTTAATCCAAATGAATTACAGCAATCTTTTTTTATAATCAATTATAAATAAGAAATAATTTCCCTAATTTGCAAATAAGGAACCACATTTTTATTTTTTGTGTCCGTCCCCCAAAGGAAATCTGGAAAATGTTTTGTATTTTTGTTTTTAAAACAATATTGAATATTACAGATAGCAAACCATGCAGGACAACGACAGAAAGCTCATCCACTGTTAGAACCTGTTTGGTGTTTAATAATCAAGACATACAGTATTCTATTCATCAATAATTGTTTTGTTATTGTTTCATGAATAAAAAAATATGTTGCATATGATGGCATAAGGGACATATACTATCCAAGAAAAGCTCATTATTGCTTAACATTTATGGTAACACTTTACAATAAGGTTCATTAGTTAAACATTAGTTAATGTATTAACTAACATGAACAATACATTTTTTTTAATCTGTCTTAACGTTAGTTAATAAAAATACAGCAGTTCATTGTTTGTTCATGTTGATTTTAATAATGTATTAGTAAATGTTGAAATTAACATTAACAAAGATTAATAAATGCTGTGTAAGTGCAGTTCATTATTAGTTTATGTTAACTAATGTAATAAACTAATGTTAACTAATGAACCTTATTGTAAAGTTTTACCACATTTACATTATTAACAATTTGTGATAACTATGTGTGTCCCTAATACCTTCACGGCCAGTGTCTGAACAATCTACCCATAATTATTATTTTTATTTAGTCCCTGAGCTTGAGCAATATGTAGTTCTCAATAGTTAAACATATCACTATTTTGGTAGAATGCTAAAACATGAAAAACGTGCCTTTTTCTAAAAAAAAAAAAAAAAAAAAAAAAAAAGTTACTGGATAACGGGAATGACTACGTCATCTATTTGCGTATATTGCTGTGGCACTAACAATATGCACGCACGCGAATTACATGAAAAAAACTGAAAAAACGATCTGATATACAGTTGCGACATCAAAGTGCGAATATATCACAGTATAATAGGTAAATATAAATATAAATGAACTTACATTAATGCCCGCACATTTACCACCAGAACATGGCAACTTGAAATGTTATCTGATGTAATCAAAAAATATACATGACAAACTAAAATATTTTGTCAATAAAAGACAATAATCATTTCATTTAAAATAATAGCCTTTCTTTCTTTTTTTTTTCTTTTTTTTAGAAATTCAAAACTAAGTAATTATGGAGTAACACACTGAAAAACACAACTATACAGCATTGATCAAAATAATCCAGACAAAAAGATGAAGAAACATATTCAGAACAAAACACTCCTCTCCCTCCACTCACAGCTCTCACAACATGAGATAAAGAGATGAACCAGTGCAAATGCTGAACATTTCTTCGAAATAATATTTTCTAATCTTCCTTTCAGTCTATATATGTATAACTATGTATAAAAGTTAATTATGCCAGTTGTACTGGTAATTTATTTTTGCTATTTGTTAAATAAATATTCAGTGATATCTCCCAAAGATTTTTGAATTTTTGTGCAATTTTTTATACACCTTTTAACCCTAGGATTATTCAGGTAGGGTTAGGTTAGTCCAATCTAGTCTAAACCATAAGATACTCACCCGCCGAAGTCCTTCAGGAATGACGTAGAAGACTACCTTGTGGTTGATCTTTATCGAGGCTCAGTTTGTAGTTATAAGTAAAGTCTCACGGAAGGCAAACGTAACAATAAAATATCTCTTTTATTGGTTAAAATACAAAGCAGTTAATGCAAAATAAAACTTAAATCAGCTTAAGTTAAAAAGCTCTATAACCTAGCTTTATCCAGCAATATTGGAGATGCTCGTTAGGCAGCATGTGAGGAGGCCTTTTACTCCTCAGACTTTTATACTACTTTTTGGGACATTGCAAATTCATATTACTCATCAACTGATCTATGATTCAATCTTCCTGTTGTAAGCATATCAGTCTCTGCATCTCTTGCTTACTAAGACAGACGTCCTTCCTTTGTCACCTACACCCACTCTTCCTCTTCTTCACTGAAGTCTTCATTTGGCTCACCTCAGCTTTAGGTTGCAACATGCTTTCTTCATGCTCATGTGCCTTCTTGTTACCCTTTCAGGTTGGTTACAATCAGTTCATGAACATCTACACATTTCATCTTATCTCTACTACATCATTCTGCGTTGCAGTTTACACAACATTAGCATTTTTTGCAAGCATATTTAGTATTACTTAAAAGTAGATAACACATCATAGCAATCATTAATATATGGCAGTAAATCAAAAACAAGCAAATATACTATAATATGAAAGAAAATACTACCCATACAAGTGAATTATGTGTTGGAGCTGGGTTGGAACTGAAGTCTGCAGGACGGTAGATCTCCAGGAGCAGGGTTGGACACCCCTCGTTTAAACTCTTTTATAGTTATTGATCTAGATATATCTATTAGTACTATATTTGTTTACTTTGGTATTTAAATTGTCTTTTCGTATATAGATTTGTTTTTAATTGACTTAAATTTTAGTTTGATGTTGTTTTCTAATCTCTTCTAGTTTTTTAGAGCTTTGTTTCCTGTTCATATGTTTGAATTAGAACATTTAACCCATAAAAGAAAATGCAATTTCAATAAACAGATTACCAAACAATTATTTTAACAGAAAATAGTACAAAACTTGACAGAAATTTACTATAGATAAACAGTTCTCAGCCCATGGAACAAGTGTGAACATGAGCTAAAAATAGTCCTTTGAATCCAAACAACGAATCCAATGAACATAAAAGTCACTTGGTATAGTGGTAGTGCAGATATCTGTATAGTGCAAATGTTTGTAGTGCAACAATCAGTAATCACAAAAATCTGGATAATGTAAAATACGTAAAACTGAAACCCAGAAAGGTTTGATGAGCTTCATTATTTACACAGTTTATATTTACAGTTGCTTATGGACCAGACAGTAAAATCTGCACATTCTGACATTTATGAGAATCAACAGATGAATCCAACACTAGAATCGCCATTGATGACTGAGAATCTATTCGGAGGAACTTCACAGAAAAGATACAGAAAGCTCAATAGATGAACCCTGAACCTTCTGAATGAAGGTTCTTACATTCACATTTGTTCCTTTAAGACAGAATATACATCATTTGACACATTCATGTTTTAAAATACTTTTACAAGCACATGTACTAAATTTTGTCTTTACATTATTTCTGTAGCTAAATTCATACAATATTCAAACATTCAACTTTTCCACTTATAACCATATGCCAAGATTATGGTGGAGGTAGAAGGTGTTCTCAATTGTGTGTCTGTTGTGCAATTTGACACAGAGACAGTTCAGACTTAAAAACCTTAAATCCAGCATAGAGGGGTTTAGTGAATGTGGTGTTAAATGTGTATAAGTGTGTGTGTGTGTGTCAGAGACGCTGTAGAAGGACAGAGTGCCGGATGACACGTCCACATACACTCCTACTCTATTAGATTGTGGTAAATGGGTTGGTATGTTATTGATGACATTATTGTACCAGACAGCAAATCCATTACTATTGCAGAAAAGACACCAGGACTTCTTATTGTATCCAGACAGTCCCTTCTTTCCTGCTGATTTCTTTATAGGCCACTGCTATACGAGCCCAAGAGCTCTGTTCAGCATCCTTAAGGCTCCATTCAACTTCCCAGTAACAGCGTCCAGTCAGACTCTCTCGACACAGAACCTGAGGAATATCAGCAAATCTCTCTGGATGGTCAGGATATGGTTGATGATCTTTCATATATTTGACCTTTCTGTTCCCCTCAAATAGAATAATAAATATGAACTAAAAACAATAAATATGAACTAAAATGTGCTTTAAATGAGATAGTATATTAAAAGCATATTTTAGTTCATATTTCATGGTGTCTCAAAATAGCACAGTTAAGTACACTTAGATGTCCTTAAGATTATCTTAAGAAGTACTAAAGAAGAAATTTTAGTATATTAAGTACAAAATTAGTGCACGAAAATAGAGCACTTTAAGTACATTATAGAAGTGTACTTTTTTTCCCCACCTGGGATATTATATTATATATTTTGTATTATCCCTCTTACACACCTCAGTATCTCCAGCTGACAGTTTGGACTCTTCAGTCCATCAGAGAGCAGCTTCACTCCTGAATCCTGCATTCCATTGTTACTCAGGTCCAGCTCTCTCAGGACAGAGTTAGAGGATTGTAGAGCTGAAGACACAATTTCACAATGTTGACCAGTGAGATTACAGCCAGCAAAACTGAAAGAGAGTAAAACACAAAAATAAATTCTTAAACTCATTCTACAACTTGTGTTTCAATAATATCAACTTCAACCTTGTAAAAGTGGTTAAATGGTGGTTTACTGAAAAAACTATGGCTGACACCAACAACAAACGTGTAACCAATCAGTATTAGGGGGCGTATGACGGTCGAGGAGACAGAACGAGCAAGAGGGAGATTCATTCGTTCATCATCTGCGCTTTATTTTTCGTGAAGCATTATTTTGTTGCATGTCAGCTGTGATAAACAGACATCCACTCTCGCATTGCGTGTGTAACAGTGACCAGAATTAGAAGAAGTTAATTTACTGAAGGCTTCCAAGAAAGGTGGGTTACTAAGTTTGCGCATATTTATTATTAATGTGGGGGGCAACGCATCACACAAGCGCAATAGCGCTGTATGACAGATGTATCACTTTTATTTAGTTTTTCCTTTTTTATTCAAAATATTCACAAACTTGTTAACTATAGCCTATCTTGAACTATAGGCGCTGAGCACTAAGAGAACTGAGAACTATAGGCTATAGGCACTGAGCAGAAATATGAGATATTCTACATTCATTTTAACTAATAAAAAAAGACTGCAGCTTTCAGATGCGACATTCTTTTCATTTTTATAGTTCACGCGAGGCAGTTACTATGGCATTTTTTTTTAATGACGCATGCCAAGGGCACATCAATGTACTATAATACTGTACATTAATGTGAGAGTGCACCAATGTGCAGCACGAATCTCTCCACAAAACTCGCGCACTCTCAATAGTGTCCTCATGGCTCTACTCTGGCTCAGATATTACGTGTGCGCACTCGGTTATTGAGTGTGGGCACCAACCAGCAGAAACATAAAATGGCACCTACTGTCAAATATTTGAATGTGTTTTGTCTTTTAAATCATGTCAATTTATCTATAACGTGCGATGGGTGCTGCCACCGCAGCTCAGAATCGGATCTGTTGGATTAAAGCCTAAGTTCACCAATTTCTCTTGAAATACATAAAAGTAATGGGCCAGTGAACTAGGAAAAGAACAGAGTAAACTTTATAGTTAACTGCACAATGTGTATCTGATATGAAACATGTCATCATATTTTTATTGAAGAAAGGATTAGCCTATTATTATCGCTTTCCATAAACATCAGTGTGTATTTAACAAAATTAATTTTTGGTTAGTAGTCTATTTAATGTCTATTTAAATGTCTGAAACTTAAAATAAATTTTATGTAGTTGAAAACATTGTATAGTTGTGATATGAAATGCACTGAGCACGTCCATCTCTGGCTCAGCGCTAGCCAAAGCTCGAAAGCACGTTTGAATTCAGCAGTGAACGTTCTGATCTTACCGGTGTTGTCATACGCTTCAAAGGGTTCAAATCGATTGCCTTTCGCCTTTCATATCTTGAATTTTATGGACATTCTAACTGTATTCTATAGGCTTCATCATGCAGCGAGTTGTTACCCTGCATCATATTCATCATCAGTCAACTGTATGAAATGTCAGGTGACCTATGTAGGTCTGGGGCGGGGCAAGTGCGTTAATTGCATTAAAAATTTTAACACGTTATTTTTCCATAATTAATTAATCTAATTAACGCATTACATTCACAGCTCTAGTAATAAATAAAATATACATCACTAAAAGTCAAATAAAACAAATATATAACACATAAATTAAGCCGAATGCGCTTCTCTCTAGAGTTAATCTTTCTTACAAAGTAATGAGCTATAAATGGACACTGAATATGGCTTTCCTGATGTGTTTAGCATTATGTGACATTGCTCAATCAACCGTGTAAAGACAGTAAAATGGCTTGTGAACAATTACATGAGGCATGATGCATTTCATTAAGTTATACAGTATCTTTAAACATACCTTCTGAAGTTCTTTCACATTAATTTTGTGCTATAAATAGTAGTAAAGCGGAAAAGAGTGACAGTTCACTCGTGCTCCTTGCACCAGCTTGAACTAAGTCGACTAACTACAGTGGCCTATTAAGTCACTTAAAGAGTGTCAAAATGGTACTTATATTGTTTACATTTTGTGATAAATTTAACAGAATTTTAAAGCTCAAAAGTTACAAAGCTACAAATAGCTAGCCTAATGTTTTTGATGCTTTATTCATGCATCAACTGAAAGAAGCAGTTTAGAAGATCGGTTGTTGGATCTAAGAAATATATAAAACTCTGAGTTTTAAATTAAGTTCGGCACACACAGAAGTTGTAATGCACATGCAATGGTTAAAACAATGCATTTGACCAGTGCACATGTGCCGAAATAAAAGCCCCAAAAACTTTCGGTATGAATTACACCCCATTCTAATCAGACACAGATCACAGACATTCTAATCAAAATAAACTAAAGATGCATTACTTGGTACAACAAAAGAAACTGCAATTCCATTTAGAAAAAAACTTTTGTGCAGTTGGTATCAGTCTTCTTCTCCCCTCATCTGATGTGTTGTATGTCTGAACATCCAGCTCATCCAGCACCTCTGACATCTGAAGCATGTAGGCTATTGTTGAGCAGTGAGCAGGAGAGAGTTTCTCTGAGTGTTTGTCTGATTTCACAAACACCTGAATCTCTCTCGACAGAGTCTGATCTTTAATCTCCAGCAGACAGAGGAACAGATTGATGGATTGTTCAGTGGAGAGTCCATGTCCATCTTTGATCTTCTCTTTAATGTACTGTGTGGCTCTCCTGATGCTCTCTAAACTGTTCTTTGTGTGTGTCAGTAGATCTTGTAAGAGTCTCTGATTGGACTCCAGTGAGACGCCCAGCAGGAACCGCAGGAACAGATCCAGCTGTCCATTCTCACTCTCAAGGGCTTTATCTATTGCTTCCTTATGCAGACTATGCACTACATCAATAAACTGCAATGTGTCAACATCTTTCATTACATAATGGTAAAACACATAGAAAGCAGCAAGAAACTCCTGGATGCTCAGATGAATGAAGCTGTAGACTTTCCTCTGATGAATCACAGATTCCTCCTTAAAGATCTCAGTGCAAATCCCAGAATACACTGAGGCATCAGTGACATCTATGCCGCTCTCTCTCAGGTCCTCCTCATAGAACATCACATTGCCCTTCATCAGCTGATTGAAAGCCACTTCGGCAAGTTTTACAATCACTTCTCTGTTGGACTGCAGCAGTTTCTCTGGATCTCTCTCTTCATACTTCTGATTTCTCATGTTGATCTGAATCAGCAGGAAGTGGATGTACATTTCAGTCAGAGTTTAAGGGATTTCTGCACTCAGATCTTCTTTCAGGAGCTTCTGAAGCACAGTGGCTGAGATCCAGCAGAAGATGGGTATGTGGCACATGATGTGGAGGCTTCTTGTTCTTCTGATGTGTGAGATAATTCTGCTGGCTTGATGCTTGTCACTGATTCTCTTCCTGAAATATTCCTCCTTCTGAGGCTCACTGAATCCCTGAATCTCTGTCAGACGGTTGATGTATTCGGAGGGGATCTGATTGGCTGCTGCTGGTCTGGAGGTGATCCAGATGAAAGCAGAGGAAAGCAGCTCTCCTTTCATGAGATTTGACATCAACACACCCACTGATGAAGTCTCGGTCACATCAGAAACTTTTTGAGCATCTAAAAACATAAGTGTGATTCTGCTTTCATCCAGACCATCAAAGATGAACACAACTTTACACTCCTCATAAATCTTTGAGTCCAGATTTTGAAGTTCAGGATTAAAGTCCAGCTGAAGTCTGTGAAGACTGTATTGATGATCTCGGATCAAGTTCAGCTCGAGAAATGGAAGCACAAACATGAAATCTACATCCTGATTGGCTTTTCCCTCGGCCCAGTCCAGAATGAACTTCTGCACAGAGATGGTTTTTCCAATTCCAGCGATGCCTTTAGTAAGAACAGTCTTGATCTGGTGTTTCTCCTCACATCCTGTTTCAGGTGAGGCTTTAAAGATGTCATTGCAGTAGATTGGAGTGTCTTGTGAGTGTTGTGTTCTGGCTGTTTTCTCCATCAGTGAAACCTCATGTTCTTCATTCACTCCTTCACTCTCTCCCTCTATGATGTAGAGCTGTGTGTAGATCCTGTTCAGGAGGGTTCAAGTCTCTTGCACTTTGATTCCCTCAAATAATCTCTCATACTTGTTCTTCATGCTGGTTTTGTGCTGGTCTTTGACTCTCTTCAGGTCTCCAGTCTCCAGTGTGTGTGTCTGCAGGACTGCTTCAGTTTTGTCCTGCCTGATGTGAGTCTGATAATAATAATCTATGTTTAATTTATATAGCACCTTTCCCAGGCTCAAGGACACTTTACAAGGTACCATGATACAACAAATAATCAATAAAGAGGTAACAATTAAATGGGCGATGGACATTTGCCCAGTCCAGAAGTCATGGATAATGCAGTTTTATGATATAATAGAAGTTGAGTAAACTTTAAATCATAGGAAAGAAACATAACATTGTGTCATGAAGACAACACAGAAAGTAGGCAAAAAAAAAAAAAAAGAAAAGAAAAGGGAATACATATAGGACAAATACACAAATACACAATGCGATTAGTAGTATTGTCTACATTCTTGGTGACATCCGGGTGAGAAATATAATTTAAAGAAGAATACACATTATAACTGATAGTGTTGAGTGAGCAAATATGTTTTTAGCTTTGATTTAAATTCGCTGAAAGAGG
The DNA here is from genome assembly GCF_019924925.1 of Ctenopharyngodon idella. Taxonomy (NCBI): domain Eukaryota; kingdom Metazoa; phylum Chordata; class Actinopteri; order Cypriniformes; family Xenocyprididae; genus Ctenopharyngodon; species Ctenopharyngodon idella. The sequence continues at coordinate 26,396,371 of NC_067223.1, forward strand.
TCATTGTTCTGAGCGCCAAGTGAAGCGAGTTCCAAAGTTTGGGTGCCATGACAGAAAAAGACCTGCCACCATTGAAGATAAACAGAACCTAGGCACAAAGAAGTTCAGAACTTCAAGACCGGAGTGAGCGGGAAGGAATATAGGGAGAGAGTAGATCAGAAAGATAGGAGGGAGCAAGACCATTAAGTGACTGGAAGGTGAGCAGGAGAATGTATATAACACGAGATGATACAGGCAACCAGTGAAGATTAAATAGGATAGGAGTGATGTGGGCACATTTTTAGTGGAAGTTAATATTCTGGCAGCAGAATTTTGAATGTACTGCAGATGAGAGATGGAGTGAGCTGGTAGACCAGAAAAAAAGACAGACACTGTCACATGCCCAAATCACATCATGTGCAAAGAGGAACTGAAAATACAAAAACCTACACGATCTGTAGAAGAATCGACACTGTCACACCAAAACGGACACATAATCATGGGTATTGAAAACATCATAGAGGATTGTGCAGATATTCAAATAATCAATCTAAAAAATCCAACATAAATACTGTTCTTTACAGCATAATTAAAGCTCTATACAGACATTTCAAATCATGGTTCTTCATGGAACCTTATAAAAACTGTTCTATTTAGCACCAATAGTTCTGCTATTGTTACAAAAAAACAACTGTAATCTGGTACCATTTAGGACTATTTTTCTTAACTTTAAATTCAGTGCAATACAAGTCAAACTCAATACAGTTTAACTTGATGTCACAGGATCTAGAAATATTTGAATATAAAACAATTATACATGATGTTTTTCTTAATTAGTTTTATAATGTTATATATAACAAAGATCTGAGGAAATCTGAGTAATTATTAAAAATAATTTAATTTTAGTTGTTGACATTTTTGCCATTTTAGTCACAGCTGTTCACTGTCGAAATATAATGATCCATGTTTGAAATCCCATGTAAGGAAAAGCAAAAAAATCAAACAGCAGATAATTTTTTTATGACAACATGTTTACACGAAGAACAAGTTCTGAACTTACCACAGAATATGCGGCCGTTTAAATATCCAGTGTTAACAGGTTTAAAGCCTCAGAACTGAATCACTTCTTTTTCTTCTTCTCCTTTCACTTTTGTTTCTAGACTGAAATCCAATCACAGAAGGATGCTGTGGAAAGGGGGAGCAACATGAATGGTCATTCCAGATGAAGAGAAAAAAAGTTGTACTTCATCTGTCCTTTCATCAAGAGTTTTCCAAACAGCTACATTATAAGGCACAATTGCATATTAGTCACATGATCAGGAACATTAATCAAAGACCCAAACAGCTTCTCTGGCTTTCGTTTACACTGACATATTTTATAGCAACATTCAAAAATCAGGACTGAAATAATACAAGATAGAAACTTTCATTAAAGATAAAATTAATAAAACAAACTAGGTGCTTGTGTAACAGGTATATAAATTATACTGTTAAATATATGTATTGTGAAGTAGAATTCACACAAAATTGTTCATTTACATATTCCTGATGTAGCTGCCTGATCGAAATGAGTGCTTTCCCCTTTGATTGTTGTGATGTCATGAGCCAACAAAATTTCCTGTTCTGTCTCCTCTTCCCTTTTTTGTTTTGACATGAACTGACATTTGTGCTTTTTTCAGTTGCTTATAAACATATGAATGGCAAAAGTGTCATTAAACTGTATTCAGCATGAACTAGGCTACCATAATATGTGAGCAACATGTATGTACATGTTTGTATTTTTGAGAGAATAACGTTTATGCGTGGTTATTGAAAAAAACAAAAAATAAGTCACTGAAATAAGGCCACAAATCAAATACTAAATATGTATCCACAAGACTTTTGAGTATTGGATGTTGAAGCCTTGAGTTTTTGCTTCAAAATGATGTGAAAAGCACCCTGCATACTCATTCACATAAAACAATATATTTATACAAATTTTGTAAGACACTTTTTGTTTACAAAGGCAATATGCGTGGGGGTGTGAATCTTCATGAATAATGCTGTGATTCACACCTGAGGAGACAAATACCTGCGTAATGAGCCTTTCAGGCAGGTATGTGTGAGAGAAAAACTATTGTATTAACATTCATGTAATGTCCACTCTTAACAGAAAACATGATTTTTGTGATCTCATGCATGCATGTGAACAAAATTTTGTATAGGCCTATTATTAATTACAAACCCGATTCCAAAAAAGTTGGGACACTGTACAAATTGTGAATAAAAAAGGAATGCAATAATTTACAAATCTCATAAACTTATATTTTATTCACAATAGAATATAGATAACATATCAAATGTTGAAAGTGAGACATTTTGAAATGTCATGCCAAATATTGGCTCATTTTGGATTTCATGAGAGCTACACATTCCAAAAAAGTTGGGACAGGTAGCAATAAGAGGCCGGAAAAGTTAAATGTACATATAAGGAACAGCTGGAGGACCAATTTGCAACTTATTAGGTCAATTGGCAACATGAGGTATAAAAAAGAGCCTCTCAGAGTGGCAGTGTCTCTCAGAAGTCAAGATGGGCAGAGGATCACCAATTCCCCCAATGCTGCGGCGAAAAATAGTGGAGCAATATCAGAAAGGAGTTTCTCAGAGAAAAATTGCAAAGAGTTTGAAGTTATCATCATCTACAGTGCATAATATCATCCAAAGATTCAGAGAATCTGGAACAATCTTTGTGTGTAAGGGTCAAGGCCGGAAAACCATACTGGATGCCCGTGATCTTCGGGCCCTTAGATGGCACTGCATCACATACAGGAATGCTACTGTAATGGAAATCACAACATGGGCTCAGGAATACTTCCAGAAAACATTGTCGGTGAACACAATCCACCGTGCCATTCGCCACTGCCGGCTAAAACTCTATAGGTCAAAAAAGAAGCCATATCTAAACATGATCCAGAAGCGCAGGCATTTTCTCTGGGCCAAGGCTCATTTAAAATGGACTGTGGCAAAGTGGAAAACTGTTCTGCGGTCAGACGAATCAAAATTTGAAGTTCTTTTTGGAAAACTGGGACGCCATGTCATCCGGAATAAAGAGGACAAGGACAGCCCAAGTTGTTATCCGCGCTCAGTTCAGAAGCCTGCATCTCTGATGGTATGGGGTTGCATGAGTGCGTGTGGCATGGGCAGCTTACACATCTGGAAAGGCACCATCAATGCTGAAAGGTATATCCAAGTTCTAGAACAACATATGCTCCCATCCAGACGTCATATCTTTCAGGGAAGACCTTGCATTTTCCAGCATGACAATGCCAGACCACATACTGCATCAATTACAACATCATGGCTGCGTAGAAGAAGGATCCGGGTACTGAAATGGCCAGCCTGCAGTCCAGATCTTTCACCCATAGAAAACATTTGGCGCATCATAAAGAGGAAGATGCGACAAAGAAGACCTAAGACAGTTGAGCAACTAGAAGCCTGTATTAGACAAGAATGGGACAACATTCCTATTCCTAAACTTGAGCAACTTGTCTCCTCAGTCCCCAGATGTTTGCAGACTGTTATAAAAAGAAGAGGGGATGCCACACAGTGGTAAACATGGCCTTGTCCCAACTTTTTTGAGATGTGTTGATGCCATGAAATTTAAAATCAACTTATTTTGTCCCTTAAAATGATACATTTTCTCAGTTTAAACATTTGATATGTCATCTATGTTGTATTCTGAATAAACTTCCACATCATTGCATTCCTTTTTTGTCAGGGACAGTGTCCCAACTTTTTTTTTTTTTAATCGGGTTTGTATGTACCGGTGAAAAGATTGGGCACATTAATATTTTTAATGTTTTTAAATGAAGTCTCATGCTTAACAAACCGGCATTTTTTTGATCAAAAATACAGAAAAAACAGTAATATTGTAAAATATTATTACAATTTAAAATAATGGTTTTCTATTTTAATATACTTTAAAATATAATTTATTTCTGTGATGCAAAACTGAATTTTCAGCATCATTACTACGGTCTACACCTGATCCTTCAGAAATCATTCTGATATGCTGATTTATTATCAATATTTTTTTATAACTTGTGATATTTTTTTCCAGGATTCTTTGATGAATAAGTAATGGCTGATGAAAATTCACCTTTGCATCACAGAAAGAAATTATATTTTACAGTATATTAAAACAGAAAACCATTATTTTAAATTTTAATAACATTCCACAATATCACTTTTTTCTGTCCACAAACAAAAAATACAAAGAACACCAGGTTTGTTGCACCTACATGTAGGGCTGCATAGAATAATAATAACAACAATTATGATAATAATATATGATTTTTAGTAGCCTAATCTGCACAATGATAAAGGCAATGATGATTAGCATTGCATTATAAATATAATCTATTATTATGAAAATACCCGACATGGCTTGAAGAACACATATAAATCATATATCGTTGCAATTGTGTGTTTACCGTCTCCAAAACAATAAGCTTCAATGAAGCGACTCAATGTTCCTTCGTTACTAGTTCTAAAGTGACGTTTTAAAATTAGTAACAGAGGCTTGGGCTCAACTGTTAAACTGTCAACTTGAGATTTGAATCAATGGCGGAAGGAAGTAGTTGTGCACAAAAGAGGGTTTTTAAAGACACTTTGTTGTTATTTCTCATTCATTTACATGCTCATGCCGTCGAACTGTTGTATAAACGCAATGGCACACTCGTAGCCGTGCGATATGGTTGTATATCGGCATGCTGTGATTACCTATGGCCGAATCACAGCTGTGCTGATATACAGCCATGTCGCACGGATACAAGTGTGATATTGCTCATTTATAGGCCTATCCATTTCTGATAATTCCAGCTTGCTATGGTCGTGCAGGTTTTTTACGCATTTAACTCGTGGCCATGAGAAATAGGTGTCGTACCCTCAACATAAAGAAGTCGTGGCCACAAGAAAAATATGTAGTTCCCTCAACATAGAATCTCAAGGTCACGACTTTACATCATGTGTAAACTTATCATGTTCCCACGAGTTAATATGTCGTGGCCATGAGAAAAATAAGTGAACCAAACATGTCCCCTCCTGGTCACATAGCAGCGGATGAGGTTAAAGCCAAATGGGAAAACTTACGAGATAGGCAGTGTTAGGTGTGAAGGGCCAGAAGACATAAATTTACCTACTAATTTTGAGGTGTTAAACTGAATAAAATATAAGAGGACGCTTCTATACAACCTTAGAAATTAGAGGGTGTCTCCCACAACTGCTCAATATTTGAAACTTTAGCAAAGGAGATGGTCAGGTGTGGCCATTGGGGATTCACATACACATGACAAAAGCAAATAAAAAGCCTCAAGGCAAAGTGACAGATGCAAATAAATGACATAAAAATAAGTGGAGTGTAGGAGCATCCACTGGTCAGATGTGTATTTGATATGAGACATATTTAAAAAGGTTAACAGCCTAACCAGAAAGAGAAAAAAAAAAAAAAATGAGCAGAGATTTAGTCCACATTAAGCTCCAGTGTGAATATAGCCTTTATTTGACACACATATATATATATATATTGTCTTGTGCCATTTTAAATTGTCAAGCCATTTAAAACTCCACAATAACAAAAATAGTGTCTCACATCTGCATGATTTTTCACTTATCTGTATGTGTTGCTGAAACTATTTCAGCTCCAGAGTTTTACTTGGCCATCATCGAGTCTGTTCATCTATAACCGTCTGGTTTGGTTCAGCTACCAAATCAGACATCAGGAGACTACAACGTACATTCAGGACGGCTGAGAAGATTATTGGTTCTCCACTGCCTACCCTCCAAGATCTTTACACCTTCAGAATGAGAAAATCAGCCAGGAACAGCAAGGCACAAGTTTTTTCCCGCAGGCTATATTTAGCCTGAACAATTAAAAACTAATACTGAAACTAAAAATTGAACATTTGTAAATTACATAAACTGTACGCTTGCAAGTCACATCTGTTCATTCATTAAAACGTTTTTTTCTCTATATTTCTACTACTGTATTATATCACATTATTTAAAATTTTTGTTTCTTCTATTATTGTTATATTTAATTTCTACTGTGTAATTCCCATGTATGTCTGCACCATGTCTGTACTTTCTTCTACACTAGAAGCTCCTGTCCCCAAGACAAATTCCTCGTATGTGTAAACATGCTTGGCAATAAAGCTCTTTCTGATTCTGAAGTGTGACAGCAAAAGAAAATTGATTACATTTATAAAATTGCACTTCAAATTAAACTGTTTGGTCCGGAGTGAATGTCCAAATGAATTGCTCCTTTTTCTAAACCTCTTCCCACATCGAGGAACATTGCACTGTATTTTCAGAATGAGTTCGCAAATGACGTTTCAGGTCTCTTTGATATGTGAAACACATCTCACACTCAAGACACGTGTAAGGCTTCTCTCCAGTGTGAACTCTTATGTGCGTCTGAAGGTTTCCTTTAAATCTGAAGCTCTTTCCACACTGAGGGCAGGTGAACGGCTTCTCTCCAGTGTGAACTCTCATGTGAACCTCACGGTTTGTTTTGTTTGAGAAAGTCTTTCCACAGTGATGGCACATGCAAGGCTTCTCTCTGGTGTGAATTTTTACATGATTCTTAAGATGATTTCTGTCTGTGAAACTCATTCCACACTGATGACATATGCAACAGTCCTCACTTGAGTGAGTCCTCATGTGCTTATTAAGGGATATTTTGTGTCTGAAACTCTTTCCACACTGATCACAAGTGAACGGCTTCTCTCCAGTGTGACTATTTATATGATACCTTAGGTTTAGTTCTGTCGTGAAGCTCTTATTACACAGTTGGCAGATGTAAGGCTTCTCTCCAGTGTGAATTCTCAAGTGCCTGTTAAAGCTTCCTTTTTGAGTGAAACCGGTTCCACACTGTTGGCAGGTGTAAGGCTTCTCTCCGGTGTGAACCGTCATGTGGCCTTTAAGGATTCCTTTTGTAGTGAAACTCTTTCCACACTGTTGGCAGGTGAAGGGCTTCTCTCCAGTGTGAATGTTCAAGTGGGCTTTAAGGGTTCCTTTTTTAGTGAAACTCTTTCCACACTGCTGGCAGGTGAAATAACTTATAGTTTCTGTTTGAGCTCTTTTTTGTGAGGAAGATTCTTCAGTCTGTGAGCAAATAAATGTTTTTTCTCCAGTTGTGAAATCATGATGTTTCTCATGTTGATCTTTCTCTTCCAGTACTTCACTATCTTCTTTCAGTGGCATCAGGTCTAAGGAGAAGAGAGACATATACAAGTTAACAACCACTTTCTTTTTGATAGCTTGATAATTATGTTGACATTTGTGGACAAGCATTAGCATGGTTTATGTCCTATCTCGACCGCTACTACTTTCCTTGTGTAAATGCAGAGGCATCTCAAGCACAAGTATGGTGTGCCACAGGGCTCAGTATTAGGTCCTCTGCTATTCTCCTTGTACATGCTTCCCCTGGCAGTAGGGCTGCACGATTAAAAAATTAACATTGAAATCGCACTTAAACAATTTGGCTTAGTGTGATTATGAAATCGCAAAGGCTGCGATTATTTTTTATGCGCAGCTTGTCAGCGAAGCACGGCTCTGTGATCAGTAGTAAATGCTGTTCCATCTGAAAACACTGCGAGTTTGACTCGCTTATCATGTGTATTTGAAAAAGCAACGCGTCAAACATCTATCCAAACATGAGAAGCATTTATTAACATCTTGTCCAACAAAAGACAACATTTAATGAAATGTTTTTTCTCCAAACTCAATTGATGAGCTTCTGTGAGATGTGTCTTCTTACACAGAATAAGGCAGTCGTGTGTTTATTAGTCATGTTTAATCAAAGCATTTCAATCTTGTGTTTATTCAGCTACAGCGATAGCATGATGCCCATAGGGATTTCCTGGAATGAAGTGTGTTATCTACTTCTGCGGCAGGGCATATTTGGAGTTTCTGCGCAAGAGTGCCCTCTGGCTTTCAGATGGAGCAGCATTTACTACAGATCACAGAGCGGTACTTCACTGACAAGCTGCACATAAAATAATCCCCAGCCTCTGCCAAATCGTGTGCAGTTTAATTTCGACTAATCACACAGTCCTACCTGGCAGTCATTATCATTAGATTTCACTGTTATGTCAATGATACTGAGTTTTAGATTTCCTCACAACCTGAACAAACTACACAGCTCTCCAGGTTAACAATGTATTAAAGCTATCGAATATGAGATAGCTAGTTATTTTCTTGTGCTAATTCTGGCAAGACAAAAGACCAAAAATCTCCACACATCTAGATCCCAATCTGGATGTACCGTTACATTGTTTCCTACAATTTGGTGTTGCGCTGAGAGCACTTAGATCTTTGATGATGACATTTTGGTAGCACTTTATTTTATAGTCATGTTCCATATGTATGTACTTTTAATAGTCATTACAATAACTGGGTAATAATTAGATATTAACTCTGAACCTCAGATGGGGGTGCTGGGAGAGAGGCGAAGACTCAAAATGTAGCAGGGGTCCAGACCTGAAACGCGCCTAAAACGGTCGCATTTGCGCCCAAAAATATTAATTTGCATTTGCACTTATTCTTCCAAACTGTCTGTAGTTGTCAGGAAAACACTATAAAGACTTGAATGGCGCATTTTTCCGTCCGTCGATGTCAGCTCTGTGTATGAAGAAGCTGAGCCCCAAAACCAGCCTGTCTAGGGTAAAAGGTCCAGGGCAGACATGACAGAAGCCACATGCTCACATAAACACACAAGACAGAGGAGAACATGACAAACACTTAAAAGCCATGTGCTCCAACAGAAAACAGCACACAGGACAGAAGGGCACATGACAGAAACACACACTCATCCACAATGTGCCCAAACAGAAAACAAGACAGACAGAAATGTAGGAAGCATGGCTGTCAGGGCCTGACACTGAGCCAAGACTAGACTGAAGCATCAGGATCAAGACACCCAACACAGAAAACTTAAGAGAAAATCACCAAAGCCATACACTCACACCAAGTCTAGACAAACATCAGGGTAGAAAATGGCCTTCTATGTATAAATTATGACCGTTTTGATGTAATTCTACTAACATAACACAGGGGGGAAATTTGATGCATGATCCCTGAAAACCTGAAGCTACAAAGATATTACCAGCCATTATTTGCTATTTATGTTCAGGTATGTTAATATGATAATATTTTGCTCATAAACTAAGGCTCTGAATGTTAGCTTCCACATAAAGAATTTAACAATAACATAAAAACTGAATTCACTCTCGTACTGCCACCCAAATGACTTTCATTCTTATTTAAGATTTAGTAAAGGTGTTTTAAAAAGACAAACAAAAAAACTATTGCTTACAAGACACCAGCGAGCGTTTCCTTATAGACAACAAATATAAAATGTATCACTCAGATTTCACAGTTCATTTTATGCAAAATAAATGTATTTGTTAGATACTGTTGCATCATTAAGTGATAGAAATTAAAGGTTCATTTTTAGTAGATATTGGGTGCAATGTTAAACAAAATAATTGTTTTGTTTAGGTTCCTTCTAAATTATTTTTCCTAATTTAATATGTGACACGTCGTAATGATGAATTTCCAGCGTGGAAGTATGATCTTCTCACGTTGAAGCAGCATTAGTATTTGTCTGGTCATGTGATCTCAACATGTCTGTCCATACGATAACCCGCTCCATGTCAAATAAACCAGGACACTCTTCAAAAATATCACTCATTTCTGTAGAGCTTTTAATAAGGATCAAATGACTGAATTCAGATTTGAGAATGAAACCAACCTGTTTGTTCCTCAGTTTCTTCAAGTTTCACTCTGAATGTTTCTTCAATCTTCACGTCTTCACTCTCCTCTTTAATAAACGACATCTTTAAGATAACAATAATTGAAATAAAAACCACATTCAAACTTAATCTCTGGGTGCGTCTCAATCAGTTTTAGCTCTAGTAGTCTGCGCAATGGTAGAGTTAATGGTCTTAAAAAAATAACACTCAAAACTAGCACTGCAAATTAATTAAACAAATGCAATTTATACAAACATTTAGTATTTATTACATTTAATAAATTACTCTTAGTAGAAGTTGTCATTACACATGTTAGTGTTTACACTGTTTGACCAGCAGGTGTCGTTAATGTTCGAGCGCTTTCAATCACTGAATCATTTTGCAAAACATTTGGTTTCTTTGGCTCGATGTTTAAAAATGTGCGTTTCTCTTGTCACTACTAATCAGTGACCGAATTGCCGTTTGTAATAAACTGATTAACGATATATGGAGCGAAATAAGACTGTTACTCACGTGTGGATGCGCTTTACTCACATGAAATAATGTTCATTAATGTTATATAAAGCATTACGTTGCATTTAGTGGTATATAATTCATTTTACAAAAACTATAAGTGACTGAACGATTTAAACCCTTTAAATATTTAAAACACAAACCTTTCTTCAGCCGAATCACAACAATGCAGGAGCGCGGCGCATCCTTATGACCTCATATTACCAGAACAAAATAAAAGTCCCGTTCAAACGTTAAAATCACAAACGCAAATAATAAAACATGTATCAACGGCATACAAAGTCGAATTGGGAATACATAGTTAAATGTATTCCTCAATGAAAGAGTTTGAACCACAATTAATATGTGAGATTCTGACTTTTTTCATTTTTGTTAGATGCATTTTTTTTCTTTTCTAAATTTAGCTTATCAAAACTATTATTTTACTACTATACACTAAACAAAGTTTGTCAATAAAATTAAGCCTTCATAAGGGCAACTGACTCAAAAACAAAGGAAAAAAATACAACAATCAATAGCTAACATTGTGTTATATATATGTAACGGAGTTTAAATAATGTAATGCTGCGTTCCAGACAGATGGGAATATGGATTTTTCCTACCTCCTTCTAGGAAATAACGTCTGGAATGCCACTCTGAAGTCAGGGTACATCGGGTACAAAATTATGATCAAATGCCACCCATCTCAACAATTTAATTTATGTTGCTCACCTAATTTAAACCATATCTCAAGTGTAGTAACTGATATTTGATCTAGATTTTTTTCTTTTTTTTTGATGCCAGTGTTTTTTCTTTATCACCTAGAAGATATAGGTGAACGCTGGTTTGCGAGTTCTATATCTTTCCATTTCGATGTTTAGCTAGGGTTACACCAGCATACACATGGTCTAATTTTTGCAACATAAAAATACTTCAGTAAATTTGGTAGGGCTAATCCTCCTTTGTCCTTTGCAAGCTGTAATGTTGTGTATCTTATTCAAGATTTTCCCCCCTCCCAGATAAATCTTGAAATCGTCATGTCCCAAGCACTGAACTGAATCTTAGGAATCATTACTGGTAAAGCTTGGAAAAGATACAATAATCCCGGGACAACGTTCATTTTCACAACCTCTATTCGTGAGCTGAATTCCATAGGTAGAGTCAACCATTTTCAATGTCTCTTTGGATGTCCTTATTAATAAAATTGTAATTATTACATTAGAGTTCTGAATATTATTTAGTTAGAATTACTCCCAGCTGTTTGATATGCTTTGCATCCCATTATAGTTTATATTTTTGTCTGATTAGTTGTGATGGGAAGTAATTAAATGATAGAAATGAGTTTTTGAGACATTTAATTTATATCCAGATTCCCCTTAATCTTCCAGTAGGTTCATAAGTAAAGGGAGAGCAGTTTCGGGCTCCTTAAGATAGATAGATAACATCATTTAACATTTAATCTTATTATTGTGTGGTTTCAAAGTATATTTATATCAACATTTCAAGGTATTTAATGTCACAGGACAATGTTGTGAAACAGTAATTTTCTATTGCTGTTGCTTGTGGTATAATAACACTTGTTGGATTTGTGATTTTCAGATGAAGCATTGAAACTTACACAAATGAAAGCTCTAGAGTAAGTTTTGCCAGGAAGACTCAATGTTACGTCACCTATTAGTTTAGATCTAACCAATCATTATCTTACACTTGGAGTATAAAAGATCGGTACTGACGCCAACCTTCACCTCCATCCTCCCCACCACCATCAGGATGGTCCCTGTCCATACCTCCCAGGGGGTCGGCTACACCCCTGCCTTCATCTTCAGGCAGGAAACGCAAAGTCCGCAACCCTTTAGGATGTGAGCTACGGACAGGGCCTACGCCAAAGAACTTTATCTTACAATATTTTGCTTGCTGATTGTTAATACATAACATTGTTACGTTATCTTGCCTCCCGAGTCTTTCTGGTAGAACTAAGATTATTCAGTAAACTCTGCTCATTTATATCATTGTTACTTCGTCTCCTGCCTCTGCTCTTCCCTGACTTTCTCAGCCAACTTCTTGGCTGATTGAAGACTGTTAATACAGATTTGGGTACCAGACAAGACTTCCTGATTGTAACATTGAAACATGCATTTTCTGTGAAGCTGCTATGAAACAATATGTATTGTGAAAAGCGTTGTACAAATAAACTTGAATTGAACCGATGCGACTGAAATCCTAAATGGACTGATGGCCTTCATGAAAGTGATATGTCAAGTTGCCTTTATTTCTATAGCACTTTATACAATACAGATTGTTTCAAACCAGCATATCAATCAATTAATAATGGAAACTTCATCAAATATGAGACAAATTCAGTTTCAGCTGTAAAGCAGCCCTACAGAAGACAAAAGTGTCATTATTCAGATGTCCTAATTAGACAAACACATGGGCCGTTGAGTCGTGCTGCTTGTATTTATCAGGCAGTAAAAGCGCGTTTTCCCAAGGACTAGTGGGACTTTATCCTGGTCCACTTCACAGACGATGAGTGAAAAGAGAATATATGACACTTTATTCAACGGGAAGCACAGCTCGTTCTGTGCGTCATACGTCATTACGCTATTTCTACGTCACTGCACATGCGTAGTACTCTCCAGTTTCGGTTTTCAACCTGACCAAGTGTTTACATGTCCTCTTGATCGGATTACAAAAGGAATAAACCACTCCTTACAATCCGAATGAAATTGTAATCAGATCAGGCTAAATCATTCCGATTGACGTGGTTACATGTGAGTTGTTCATTTTGATTGTCCTACTAGTCCGATTACAATCGGATTAAAAGTGTCCATGTAAACGCACCTACTGTGGTGGACAGTAGGGAAACACACTGAGGTCAGACACAATACATACATTTACCTGCTGTCTCTCAGGCCCTGTTTCCAACTGGTATTATATGCGTTTTGGTTGATTGGATCACAAGTGGACGAGGGAGACACATTCCCGTTTCAACCTGGTATTTTAATCCGTCTCTTTTGTCCACTTTCAAGCTTTCTGATTTCTTCAAAGGGAAGGTCTATGGGTGGGCAAGGTTTTTTTGAGATCTTTCAATCTAATTAACTAAATAAGCTTGCGCAATTTACATATGAACGTGTCTGGAGACTTGAAAAACATACGGAGAGCAGCCACTTTCGTTTCTGCCCTGACAGCCGCAAGACCAGCCAAAGGTTGTGAGTACATGTTAGAAATCAGGAATGAAAAAGAACATTGTCATATATTTGTTCTGTTTCAGTCATGCCTGTAAAGTTCTTTATTGAGTTTTTGAATTTGTTTAAGGTCTCTGATTGATATGTATTTGTGGCAGTGAAGGAGGAAGTGCATTTCTGTCTCGATCTTTCCTGTCCTACAGTGAACGCACATTCTTTGATCTCTGGATAATCAGCTCTTTCTGTGTCTGCCGGTCTCGATGGCTAGACTGTGCTCGCTGAGCCTGTACTTGGTCAGGATTTGTCTTTGCTTTGTGTCTCTGACACTCTAGAGATATTCTTCCAATTCATAATTTGATTTCAGAGTTTAATAGAACTGTAACTTTGTGTTTTAGATTCCTGATAACAATGTTACGGATATGTATTTTTAGATTGTTTGCTAATTTGGTTTATTTTGATGTTTGGGTGAGAAGCTATTCTGAAGTGATGGCTGGAACTTTGTATTAATAGCACTTCTTGTGTTTATTGCCTCTTTAGATGAATCACTTGTTGTATTCCTCAATTATAAGTCACTTTGGATAAAGGCATCTGCTAAATGAAAAATGTAAATGTAAAAAAAAAGAAGAGAGTAAAACAGCATTCATTGTCTCTTTCTCAGCATAATATAAATCCAAAATCCTTTTCAATATTTCACTCTCATCAAACAGGGAAAATACAATCAAATACAACAGGATCTGTAGTAGATCCGTAACAATTCCAAGACTATATTTTATTACATGTTTACTGATACTGATTGCTACAGCTGACAAGCCAAAAACTCTTTCAAATAAAATTCATCCTTGTTATATAACATTTGCCAAGTTAACATGTACAGTATGTCTTTACACAGATATACTCAAATGATAAGATTGAGTCTGATTGCATGAAGTTTCTTCAGACTGATTGCCATCACAGTCAAGAGTCGAATCAAGTTTCTGGTCATGATCCATCATTCCCCACCACCTGCCTCGTTCTTTCCAAAAGGATTCCAGTTCATGTTCAGCTGCAGAAAGCGTACTTTGAATGATGCTGTCTATGGCTTCGGCAGCAAGGGGCGCACATGGCTGACCACATCGTTGAAGGAGAGTGGCAAATAGCTGGGAACTTCGTCACCAGGTAAAGAAATAATCTGGGAACCCTTACGATTGATGTGCTGGTATAGCACCCAGACACCTCCTTTCACTTTGTGGGAAGAAGCTACGTCACTGAAATCAATGTCTTGAAGATTGGTTTCTTTGCGTAGGGTCACTTTTCTTCCTTTATAGTTCACATGCTCGAACAGCTGGATTTCAGGGTTGTCCAGGTCATCTGTGACCATCTTGAGGGAAGAAAACTTGCCTTTGTCACTAAGGGTGGCGTACTCTCCTTCCTCAAACACCCGCTGCTTTCCAGCAAAATTCTTGTCATAATACGCTACCCATGGTGCGCCAATGACTTTTATGGAGAAGATGGCGTTGTTGAAGCCCTTTTCTTCTAAGTTGTGGACATCGTTCTTGAATTCAGCTGTTCTGCCCTCGAAGGCCTCTTTGCTAAAAACAATGATCTTGCTCATTTTGATTGAAGATTCGAGGAGAGAGAGGCTGGAGAAGACAAGTGTTTCTGAAGCAGCTTCCTGTGGCTCTGCTGGAAACAGTGACTTACTTGGTGTGCAGAGCTGCCTTTTAAAGCACAAATGTACCAAAGTGGGCGTTGACTAGCTTATGATAGTACATGTAGGTGTGGAAGCTGAGAAACATATCAAATCTCAAACTACTGTTCAGTATCTAGAAATATGTAGCCTAATACAAAGTTCAAAACTCTCTATGAGCCATATGTTACAAGCTCCTGGCTGCAGAACACAAAAACAAAAAAAAAGAAACCACCGTATTGTTTTCACTTTGACTGCCACTTAAGTCTCAGATACAAGTTGCTACTGTTAATGGCTAAATCCCAAATACTGTCAATTGACCAACTTCACTACATTCTTTAAATTATAACATGCATCTTAACTGTGATGCAGAAATATCACAAAATCAATGTTCTGCACCAGCTCAAATGTGTTATGTGACCCCTATGCATTCCTCAACACAATGGACAGATTTCAAACCCTGATACTTTATCACATTACCCAACATAGAGCAGTATCTGTACAGAGATCTTCATGCGACAGGCCACTTTACCTACTGTGCGATGCTCTTGAGGAAAATGAGGAATAAAAAACAACACCGTGAGCAAATGATTTATTAAGAGAGACAGTAATCTCGTATTCATGTCATATTTATAATTATTTAGAATGACTCATAAGCAGGCATATGTGTAATAAGTTAGACAGAATATAAAATAGAAAAAGTCAGAGAGGAAGTGACTCGTTTCACATCAAATGCACATTTCTTACAATCATTTTACTTTTTATTTGGACCTTACAATGAATGTTCAGTTGTTTTTTCAGAGAGAGGGCTTATGGACAAACCCAGACTGTTGAGTCCAGTGTACTATTATTATTATAACTTCTCCTTGCTTAATAATTAACTCTTTGCAAAGCCTGCATTACATTGTGACAGATTCATGAAACAATTTGTGCTAAAATGTTTGACTCAAACTGTTTAGTTCAGACTGAAATGATCAGAGATCCTGTTAGAAATAAGGACACAGCCAGGAACTGCACAAAGTTTGACCACATTTACCTCTTAAGAGTAGTTCTTCTGTACTTCAGGTGTCGCAACTCGGTTGTGTTAAACTCACGAAGATGAAAATTATGTAGGATAGTCTTTAATGACGAAGCTCAGAAGATAATACAGGATATTAAATGAAACACAACATTACATAGATAAGAACAGGTTATTATTAACAGAACAGGTGAACGTGATGACTGATTAGACAAGCTGGGTCAAATGACAGGCATATATGAACTAGAGAGGGGCAAAACAAAACAGAGTCCAAAACAAAAGTCCAAGAAGGAGTGGAGTGTGGGAGGAGCAAAGGGGGAGCCCGGAACAGGAGAAGCCAGATGTTGGAGCTCCCAAGGTGGAGTCGAAGGCGGGAGGAGCCATGGTGGAGACTTGAGAGGCAACACTCTGGGGATGGCTGACGGAAACACCACTGGAGATGGAGACCCAGGTAGAGCCAACACGCCGAAGAGCCCACACAACGCTGCTGGCATTGGAGACCAAGGTGAAGCCGCGGCGACGAGCATCTGAGGTGGAACACGGAAACCTGAATACTGAGGTGGAGCTGGTGAGACTGAGGACGAAGGCGGAGCCAGGGGGAAGGTGGAGCCAGGTGGAACCGAAGGTGCAGGCAGGATGACATCTGACCAAGGCAGAGCCTGTGGGATGAGGGAGCCCGGTGGAGTCGTAAGTCTGAAGTTTCTGGTGGAGCCAAGGCAGAAACAATGTGTCGACAGGCCACGGTGGAGTGTTGGGTTCAGAGGCTGGAGGTGGAGCCAGGGAATCCTCTGGACTAGACGAAGCTGTTGGCCTGAAGCACTTAAGCAGGTCCACACGATTAGGTGCAGGAGATGAAGAGGGGCTGAAGGGTACCAGAGGAGGCAGGGTTGAGGAACTGGCTGTTATAGGAGGTGGGAGGGATCACAGCTGATACAGGGCTGGACGGAACCAGCGGGGAAACAGGAAGTTCAGGGCTGGGCAGAACCAGTGGGGATCTGAAAAACCGGGGAATTATGTCACCAAATACACCCGGTAATCCCAAAAATGTTCCAGCGACCATAGCGAACACATCCACCATGGTGAAGTTGTGGGCGGAGCTTTCCTCCCAGCCCTCGTACTCCACAAACCCTCCCTAGTAATTGATTATTGCTTATGTATTAATTTAGATACTTTATTTTTGTGGGTATCACATACTTTCAATTATTCATTCATTAGGGACCCGATGCCGCACAGAGTCACATGCCCTGGGATACGTGAATCTCACGAACACAAACTGGCCAGTTCTGATTCTTACTCAGAGGATGCAGGCTGATCTATTTACCTTTAAGTAGGCCACACACTGCTTGCTCATTACAAAACCAAGGGGTATGGTGTATAGATGAGTGAGGAGAGAAGTTTGGGCAAGGCGATGTCCTATTCTTTGAGAGCTTCTCTCCAGATTAGTGAGTTTTATTGTTTTATTGCAGGGTGTTTGATCTCAGCTTTTGTCTTAGCAGGAAAATCAAGTCTTACAGGTTTACTGATACTGATCGCTGCAGAAGCCAATCAACCAGCAGCTTAAAACTTTTTCTAATAAAATTCATCCTTGTTGTATAACATTTGCCAAATTAACATGTACAGCATGTCTTTACACAGATATCCTTAAATGATAAGGTTGAATCTGATTGCATGAAGTTTTATTTTTCAGATGTATTGGTAACACTTCACAATAAGGTTCATTAGCTAACATTAGTTAACTACATTAGTTAAAATGAAATAATAATGAACTGCACATATACAGTATTTATTAATCTTTGGTAATGTTAATTTCAACATTTACTAATACATTATTAAAATCTTGTTAACATTAATTAATGCTCTGTGAACTAACATGAACAAACAATGAACAACTGTATTTTCATTAACATTAATGAAGATTAGTAAATACAATAATAAATGTATTGCTCATGGATAGTTCATGTTAGTTAATACATTAACTGATGTTTAACTAATGAACCTTATTGTAAAGTGTTACTGATTTATTTCAGTCAGAGCCATCGTTTCTTGTCATGATCCATCATTCCCCACCACCTGCCTCGTTCTTTCCAAAAGGATTCCAGTTCATCTTCAGCTGCAGAAAGCGTACTTTGAATGATGCTGTCTATGGCTTCGGCAGCAAGGGGCGCACATGGCTGGCCACATCGTTGAAGGAAAGTGGAAAATAGTTGGGAACTTCATTGCCAGGGTAAGGAATAATCTGGGAACCCCGATGACTGACGTGCTTGTATAGCACCCAGACACCACCTTTCACTTTGTGGGAAGAAGCTACGTCACTGAAATCAATATCGTGAAGATTGGCTTCTTTGCGTAGGGTCACGCTTCTTCCTTGATAATTCACATTCAGCTGGATTTCAGGGTTGTCCAGGTCATCTGTGACTATCTTGAGGGAAGAAAATCTTCCTTTGTCATCAAGGGTGGCGTACTCTCCTTCCTCAAACACCATCTGCTTTCCAGCTAAATTCTTGTCATAATACGCTACCCATGGTGCGCCAATGACTTTTATGGAGCAGATGACGTCGCTGAAGCCCTTTTCTTCTAAGTTGTGGACATCGTTCTTGAATTCAGCTGTTCTGCCCTCGAAGGCCTCTTTGCTAAAAACAATGATCTTGCTCATTTTGATTGAAGATTCGAGGAGAGAGAGGCTGGAGAAGACGAGTGTTTCTGAAGCAGCTTCCTGTGGCTCTGCTGGAAACAGTGACTTACTTGGTGTGCAGAGCTGCCTTTTAAAGCACAAATATGCCAAGTGAAAAACAAAACAAAACAAAACAAACAAAAAAAAAACATTGTATTGTGTTACTTTGACTGCCACTTAACTCTCAGATACAAGTTGCTACTGTTAATGGCCAAATCCCAAATACTGTTAATTGACCCACTAAATTCTTTAAACTCTAAGAAGCATCTTAACTGAGATGCAGAAATACCACAAAATCAATGTTCTGGAAGAAAAAAAAAAATCTGTACAGGGTAGGAGAAACCGATCCTACACCAGCAGTTCCAGGCAGCCTTAATACGGACCAGTTATAGATTGAGTGAGCATTACACCTTGTATTTTAAAGAGTATATATATTATATATCATATATATCATGGCATGAGCAGAGGAAGACCATGGTTTGCACAGTGTAGATCGTTGTCTTCACATCCTGCCACTATTCACCATTATCATCTGTTCTTTCACTGCATCAAAATGGTTGCTATTTACCTCGTCTGCCAATAAAACTGCATTTGAGTTCATCTTCTGCCTCAGAGAGCTCAAACGTGTTGTGTGACCCCTATGCATTCGTCAACATATGTACAGATTTTAACTCCTGATACTTTATCACGTTACCCAACATAGAGCAGTATCTGTACAGAGATCTTCATGCGACAGGCCACTTTACCTACTGTGCGATGCTCTTGAGGAAAATGAGGAATAAAAACAACACAGCGAACAAATGATTTGTTAAGAGAAGCTGTAATATTGAATTCATGTCTTATTTATAAATATTTAGAATGACTCTAGAATATAAGAAGATAAGATAGAATATAAAATGGAAAGAAAGTCAGAGAGAAGTGACTCGTTTCACATCAAATGCACATTTCTTAGAGTCATTTTACTTTTTATTTGGAGCTTATAATGAATGTTCAGCTGTTATATTATTTTTTTGACTACTCCATGCTTAATAACAACCTCTTTGCAAAGCCTGCATTACGTAGTGACAGAATTTGTGCTGAAATGTGAGTCAAACTGTTCAGTTCAGACTTAAATTGTCATGTATTTTGTATGATTGTACTACTCATACCTGTGTGACGTCACTGAGAGTCGATCCTGCTGTTGCAGTCATCTCATGTCCGTGTCATCTCATTCTTCACCTACAAAATATATAAAATACATAAAGCAACTTGGCGGAGAACTGGAAGGTATGGCTTCAGAAATTCAAATTGTACCTCATTGCTAGTGGCGTGGCAGAGAAATCAGAGACTACATTCATCAGTGTGCTACATTTCTTCATATTATGGGTGAAGAAGCCATTACAGTGTTCAACACATTCCAGTTCACAGAGCGAAAAGTGAACAAAACTGAGAAACTAAAAATGAAATTAAAATCTGACTGATTCACTTGTCAGGGATAGAATCACATGCGAGATAAGAGACGTCAACATTCGTGCAAGATTGTTGCGTGAGGCAGACCTCACATTGGAAAAAAGCAATCGACATCTGCCGGACCAACAAGATAACGTCAAATCAGATGAAAATGCCAGTCGATGAAATAGAAATGAACAAGATAAGCAGTGTCAAATGCACAAAGAAAAGAGGCGGCAAAACAGTGCAAGATGAACAGAGTAAACAACATACAATGCATAGTTGCCACAAAGCAAACATGAAATATTCAAGATGTGGTTACCAACATGAAAAAGTGCCCAGCATGCAACAAAAGAAACCACTTTGCAAAAATCTGCACAAGACAAATGAAAAGAATCAAACTACGCTACCCAGGGGATATTACCACCCAGGAAAAAGAAGTAATAATACCAAATAAGTGTACACAAAATGGTCACAATAATACGATTTTGGATTAAAAAACAGAGATGCGACTTCCAAAAACAATATAAATATTTGTTACAAAATTAATCTGTATTCCAGTAGAAACATTCTAAAATACATCACTTAAAACAGTTTGCCGATGAATTAGCCACATAGTTAGTAGACACCATAATAATCCAGCATTAATAAAGCGCTTTGAGTACCCAGAAAAGCGCTATATAAATGTAAGGAATTATTAAATTATTATTATTATTTGTGAGCTTGGAAGATTCATTCAATTGTTGCAGATCCATTAAGTCCAAACGAGATGCAAGAAAGCTCTTCAAGGAGTTTCACCCCTCACCAATTGGGGGCAGTCATGCATCCTGAAAACGCACTGCAATAAGCTCCAGGTTTTACTGGCTTGGCTTGTGTATTGATATTGACAACTGGGTATGTGTTTGAGTTATTTTTGCGTTTTAAACTTGTTGTGTAGCTGTATCAATGTAACAGCTAGTAGTAAAGGCCTTGTAATGCAATGAATGCCAGAAGGTTGGAAAATCTTTGGTTGCTGCACAGCCATTAGAGTGTATGAAGGTAAATCTTTGCAGTGGTATCTTGATGTTATACAAAAGCTATTAATAAAGAAAAACTGAAAATGTAAGAGTAAATATATTGGTTTTACCTTGATATGTTTCTGCTGTCTGGGAGCACACTGGCATTGAACTGACAGGACCTCTCCCAAAAACTGTGGATGGCTTCCAGTAGATTCTGACTACTACTGTTTTCCAGTATATACAGACTACTTTTCAAAATGGGTTGAGGCTTTACCATTAAAGACCAAAACGACAGCAGAAGTGCGACACCATATTTGCTCTATTATATATAGATATATATGAAGACAAAAGCAAAAAAACTCTAAGTGCCGTCTGAAATTTTCTTCTAAAATGAGCATTTTTATCAAGCTTGTATGTTTATGTTCAGTTATTTCAGTTTAATGGATATGAAAATGACCTATTAATTTACATCAAAGTCAAATTACTGAATCTAAACATACCGAGCTTGATAAAAATGCTCATTTTAGAAGAAAATTTCAGATGACACCTAGAGGATTTTGCATCTGAATTGTTTATATATAGCAAACAGGTCTGTGGATGATCCAGTCAACATGGGACTGCGTGATATCCTCCACATCTCAACAGACCTGGGACTTAGGCAAGGATCTTATTTGTGGACTTCAGTTCGGCCTTCAATACAATCACATTCACAGAGTCTTTTACAATGAATTTAAGGTCCGGACTGATATTGAGAGGATTGCTGCTCTGGAAAAGAACGACATATACTTGAAAGAAGAAAACAAACAACTGAAACTTCAGATGTTGGAGGCGAAGAACCATGGATGAAGATGGGGGCTGAGCCTGCACGGGATGGAGGAGAAAGTTCAACAGGAAGACACCCGGGATCTGGTAATCTGGTTTTCTTAATTTTGGGAAATTATATATAATATATTTCTTTCAAGAAACACTTTCTTGTGGTACTGACTCAAAGTTCTGGAAATCTCAATTGGGCGATTCTGCATTTTTCTGTCATGGCACAAACCATTCAGCAGGGGTTGCAGTTCTCCTAAATACATTGAAAGGAGACTGCAGTTTATTCTGGTGAAAGTATATGGATTATGATATGAAATTTATGGACATAACATAACATAGTCTTTAAATTCATGCATGTTTAAGAAACTTAGTCTCGTCTTATTATTTTGACAACAGTGCAACTGAAATGGACGTGGCAACTTAAAGCAGTCAGATTTTCAAGCACAGTTTGGACCGAGTTGAGCTGGCATCCCCATCTAGTTTTACAGAGCTGGACAAATGCACTGTTCCCTAAACCCAGTTGTGTCTGTGTGTCATGAAATCCTTGATGATTGACTACTGAAACACTAAAGAAAGAATACACATTCCCTAATGTTTGTAAAAAACTTGTCTGCCTCTGGCACAGCACTACAAGTGTGACAAAGTACCAAATTCAGTTCATGGGTATAACAATGTACATAAACTGCTTCGGGGTGCTTCTCACGGAAACTCCTCCAACTGCACCTTTCATTACTGAAGCCCCATCATAGGTTTGAGCCACACAGAGGAGATCATTCAAACCTTTCAATGTAAGCACAGGTTCGACTGCCTCAGTGATCGTCGAGTCAGCATTGAAGCTGGTGATGTTGGACAGTTCGGTGAAGTGCTCTTCTACCGCACACATACAGCGAGCTGCTCGACGTGGTCATCCCTTGCTTCGTCAGCGAACATTTTTGATTTTTTCAGCTCTTCGACTATACAAGCAGTTATCATCTCATTTTGTGAGGCAGGACAGAGGGAGGTAGCATCTGAGGGTGGTTTGAGGTGTCAAATTTCTCCAGGAGTTTCATCAACTCCAAAAAGTTCCCCTGATTTCCACTGGACTCTGCTTCTTCTTGTCCTCGAAAAGAAATTCTTTGCTTCCCTAAAAAGCTGGTGACAGCAACAATTCTGCATAAATATTCACGTCTCTCAATTATGTCACCAATTTGTGCCACATTCATTTTCTCAACAGTGCCTGGTTAAACTGGCTTCGTAATTCTTCCAAGCAAACACTGAAGCCTTGTGTCCTGAACTTGCTTCATGCACTCAGAAAAAAAAGCTTTACTGGAAAAAAGCATGGTTCTTACCATATAAATGTTGTATCACCAACAACGTCAGAGAAATAAACTTAAATTTACATAAAATATACTCCACTAATGAGATCACATCTAAATTTGGTAATGTTCATTTGAATCATAATTTCTGTAAAAACAGTCAAATGATCATCTTTTTTTTCAAATGTCCCCTTATCAATGAATTTAGGTTTTGCTTAACAATACCCACATTTAACAATTGTCTTCATGACTTGTTAACTAGTTATGACACTAAAAACAATTAACAATAAAAAGTGTCAAAATTGTATGGCGAACTTCTGAATGTAGCGTTTTTTTGATTCATCACCTTTTTATATTTAATTTTGTATAATTGTATTTACATATTTATTTATTTATATTTTGTCTTCCATCCTTCAACAATGCATGAGGGCATATTTTAAAATAATGTACTTAATTGTTCATTTTTTTGGATTATACTTGTATTATCTGGTTTGTTCACATAACATTCAATAAAAAATGAGCAGTTTCTGTGTGAAACGCTGCGATGAGTTTAACAACAGTGTCAACGCGGATCACAGTTCATATCCAGACTGGAGCAAGCATGTTTCAAGTTTTTATGGACATATTTCATATTTCATGTCTTCCTCAAATGAAATGCATGTGCAAATAAGTCTGATCATGAACGCACAGAAGACAATGATGTAGACAGAAAATTCAAAGAAGGATGGACAAAAAAGTAACTATGCCATAATTCTTTGAGTGTTAAACTGATGTGTCGTTTGTTCAGAGACTGCAGAGCTTCTAAACATAATGAAAACATTATTAGACCTTTAAAATGTTCTTCCTCATTTTTCATATAGATCAATTGCGCATGCTTATTTGCTGATATTTTTAAGAATAATTTAACAAAACGTATTTGATTTGTTCATGATAGTTGTTAGTAGATTTTTGTGAGATTGTTGTCATACATGAAAATCTCTGTAAAATCTGTGTTGTTACGTTGCCAAAACCCAATGAAAATCATGATGTCTAATGTCAGGTGCAGGTATCTAATGGCCCAGCAGACAGAGAGTAAAGGATGAAGTTTAATGTTTTAATAGAGGATGTCAAACACTCTCATTAGCTTCTTCTGCGTCTACCAGCATGATCGGAGATAAGCCACCCATGTGATCTATACAATGATCCTTACGACTTTCCTGCAAGATGAGCCAATCCCACCCGATTATGACCTCTGTCATAGATGCTGTAAAACTGTGAGAGGAAAACGTCCCCCAGAATCCAGACGGGTCCAGCTGGAGAAGGGATGTCTATGGACTGAAAGCCACTGAAGCAGATCTCCTTATTGTTCAGCGTCTCCTGCGGAGAAAACCAGTTCAGCAGACATTTGCATTATCTTGCACTGGTAACAATCCTCCACTACCATTCATGTTTGAGGTTGCCAGATTTCCATCCAAAAGTTCGCAAAAAAAGAAAAAAGACAAATGCGAATTAGGTGGGTTTCGAGCGGATGACAGTGGTATTGTTAACCTAGTAACCAACATAAATAAAACACTGTGACCAAATAAAGTAAAGGGTTCGCTTAAACACTTATGAATAAGAAAACAAACTCCAGTACAAAAGTGCGCATGACCCTACCCATGGCAAGCCATAATTCATAACAGAGTCAAACAAAGTTTTCTGTTACAACACCATCCGTGGAAACGGCAAATTACGATTAGTCACATGGGTTTAATGTTCGCTACGTCAGAATTTATTCGGCAAATGCGTTTCCATCTCCCATTATTCGCATTAACTCTTTTTTGCAAGTCAAAAACCACCTCAAACGAGCGTAAAAACTTTTTGCGAATTTAGGGATTTTTATTTGAAATTTGGTGTTTCCATCACTTGTTTCTGATGCGATACTTCAAAATGTGCATAAAAACAGGGTGATGGAAATAACTATTAGGTCCATCCCAACGTGAAGGCTGCGGACTTTGAAGTCCAGGTTGCCAGGTCTGCACAACAAAACCCTCCCAATTGCTAATCCAAAGTAGTGGAATCACAGACAAAACTAGCCCAAACACGGAGGGAAATATCGCTAAAGTAAAGACAACTTCAACTCGCAGACTATAGGCTAAAAACAACCCACAGCAACGGTGTAAAAGTAGTTCAGTTCCAGACTTGGCAACACTGAACCGAGCGTCGTTACCTGTGTGACAGCTGACGTTTGTGAGGGGATTTTAAAAAGACAAATGGAGGCAGAAAAGTTTATTTCTGTTTTTATTGGATTTTGTCATGCTTCAACGCCAGCGACGACAGGGAGACCGGACTATAACCAGGTCAAACATGTTTGGTTAAACTGTGTAATGTCACCTTTATATCATTACAAAAATAAATAATGTATAGAGCAACTTCGTTTCATTTTTAACTGATAAACAGTGAACAGAAATTACTTTTTTTGTTTTATTTACAAATAAGTGATGTTTAATATTTAGGAAAATTGATTCATTTACCAATTTTAACTTACATACATTTTATTTCTCAACCATTCTCTCAAGAAGAGAAAACCGTGAGTCCTTTCTTTCCCTGCTCTTTCTTTTTCTTTTTTTCTTTTTGCAATTACTTTGAATAAAAACCCTGTCTTCACCGGCACACAATGAATTCTGGTATAGGCTAGATCGCGAAGGGTCCATCTGTTGTACCCTTCATTTGCCTGAGAAACGGAGGGCGCATTTGAATTCACTTTCAATCGACCTTCGAATGCAGCCTTCAGAGGGTGTAGCCTTTGAATTGGGACGGCTTTCGTCATGCCGCTCTGAAACAATCACACTTCAAATGCGGCCTTCAAATTTCATAACTTTCTTATACACTGTTCTTTGGGCTGCCATAGACCCAAGAGCAAAAGAAGAACACTAATGAAATACAGTATTATTAAGTCCATTAGTCAAAGTCCAAAGTAAATCTCATGCAGCAGAATAAATGAGTTTGTGTTGGCGTTGTACTCACCCTCCTGACATACTGCTCTCCAGTGAGGGAAAACTCCACATCGTTGATCAGGAAGGACACTACAGGAAGACTGCTGATCCTGACACAGTCTAACAGATACTAAACCCCACAAACAAATAAACTTCGTTTACTGAAGACGTTCATCACATCAGTGAAGTCACCTGATCACTGGATAATCAAATCAAAACTCATGGCCTTGACTCTTTTACGGAGCCGAACCAGTGCGAACTACTGCCCAGCCATCTATAGGTCGTTACATCAGACCGGGTGTTATACTCGCCTCTCCAACCGCGGTGGGTGTTGCTCCGATAAACTGCTGGAGGAGCAGGACGTCTCTGGCTGGGCCGCCAATCAGAGAGGTTCCCGTGTCCACTATAGCTTGACAGCCTTGAGGACTACGATAGCAGAAACTCAGAGCTCCCTGAACCTTCACACTAGACACAAACACACACAACACACTGGTCTCTGTTGTCTTTGTGAAATGAGTGTTTTTAATGGAAGTGAACTCACTCACGCATCTAATCTGATCTGCCAGTAGCCCTTCTGAGTGACTGGAACCCAGCTGATGGGAGAAACGAAGCGTGTTTCATCCACGCCCCCAAAAAGCAGCTCCCCTCCAAATTCTGAGCCGTTGTTCCTGTAATAGTGTTGAACACATACTCCAAGTCTCACACCCCCAGTAAAAGTACTTCAATTTTGCAATTTTCCCATGTAATCTTTTTTTTAGTACAAATGATATTATCAGCACAAACATTTGAGTGAAAAGTTGAACTGATAATTGAACATGAATGTGAGAATGTCTCAGGCCCTGTTTCCACCTGGTATTAAGATTGTTTGGTCGATCAGATCACATGTGGATGATGCTAAATACAGGTGTTAATGGGGTGTAAAACATTCTGAGCTTGTTCACTTTCGACCACTTCCAGGATTGCTTTCGTAGCGTAGACGCTCATGTGGTCAAATGTGTTCGAACAGCCACTAAAAGACCACCTACTGACCTAATGCGCAACCATTATGGTAAGTGTGGTAGCCAGATGGGATTTAAACCTTGTCGGCTGGTTTGAAGATGAAAAATGCACCAATCACAATGTTCTCTCACCATTCCTGATTTCTAACACACAATCATAGTGTTCAGTGTGTGTCAGAACAAAAATGAAAGCTGATGTTCTCTATGTTTTCTATCATCTCCAGGCGCGTTCGTATATAAATTGCGCAAGCTTATTTCGTCCATTAGATTGAAAGATCTGAAAAGGCCCAGACGTTTACCCACCCATAGACCCTCCCCTCAAAGAAATCAGGACAGAAAGAGACGGATTAAAACATGAGAATGTGTCTCCCTCATCCACTTGTGATTCGATTGACTAAAACGCATCTTAATACCAGGTGGAAACAGGGCCTCAGTCTCTCTTTTGCTGTAATGACAGCAGCACTGGAGCTGACATGAACAAAACCTGATGATCGGGTTGATGTGCGCCTTTATATGTCATCATTTTACGCCGGACTGCTTCACAAACGAGGGTCAATTCAACGCTGGATTTGCACAAAATTCACTGTTATACTCTTGTCCAGTTCTCTATTCTTATACAGAGATTTCATCTTTCCAATGTCGCAGCATTAGCAATGAAAAGGATCAAAGTGTAGATCTGTAAGTGATGCTGTGGTGATTTCTTACTTGAGATAGAAAGAGAAGACGGGCTCATCCAGAATGCCTTGTGCTACCATACTGTCAAACACAGGAGAGCCCAGCTCCTCTGCCAGCTGAGGGAAACCCAGACCCAGAACCCCGTCAAACTGAGCCAGGACGAAAGAAAAACCGGGCTCATATACAGCCTCGCCAAACACCTGATTCTGAACCGTCACAGAGCCCACCTGAAGCCAAACCAAAAAAGCAAATTATTTTAATAAAATAAAATAATAAAATGTAATCCACATGTGGCCCAACATCATGAAGACCAACAGAACATCTCAAAAAAGCCTTATTATGGCTGATGGTGAACAGATACCTTTAGTTCTTCTCTGGCCATCACTCCCAGCAGGTGACCAGAGCCATAATGGATGCCAAAGACTCGTCCGTCATGTGTGTACGTGCTCGATTCAAAGGCCTTGAACTTGTGGTGCATCGCTGTGCCAAGAGAAGAACACAACGACCCAACAGCACAAACAACATCCACGTCACTTCATCAGCATTCAGACTGTATGGCAGCTTTCACATGAACACTGGATGAATGTGTGTTAGTTACCACACGCTTGGCTCACGCAGTAGGACGACGGGACCCAGAGGTCAGAGGATCCCGTGTCAAACACCACCGTGAAGTTCTGCTCCGGTTTACCCAGACTGATCTGACCGAAGAACTGTGCCTTCACAACACACAAACACACCTCATTTAATGTCTGTTTCAGTCTTAATCTTTGGCCTTTTTAAAAGAAATTAATTTGTATATATTTGTAATATTTTGTAGAAATAACAGCACTAAATTGCCTTTCTAAGAACCATCTTTCCTGACTTTCAGTACAGGCATTATTAAACAAAAATGTCCACCCCATTACCATCAAGCCCTGTAACCTTTCCAAAGACATAATTACATCCTTAAACATGATTACATTTGTCTAAAACCTGCCCAAACAAGGCACCTGTTTCAGACTGATTCTCAGGTAAGTTTAGAGCACATATAAGAGAGTGTGTAACAGCAGATGAACACAGAGCACGGCTCACGTCCATGAAGTTGTAGAGTCTCTCTTTGGCTTTGCCGCCCGTATTGAGGTAGTGTTGTGCGGGAGGGTAACACTGGGCGTAACGCCGAGAGAAGACGTCCGGTTGGTGCTCGCGCAAGAACTCATCCAGCTGCTCAGCGGCTCGAAGTCGACTGCGCACCGAGGGCAAGCGACTTAACGGGACCCTGAAACAGAAAGATACGTCATTATGCTAAAATCCTCCCTGTATATTCTCTCAAAAGTATATTGTAGTCCGATTGGTCATTTTGTGGCCCAATATTTGTGTCTAATGACTCTAAACTGTATAACTGATGGTTGTCTCATTGTTTTCTTTCATAGCCGTGTTAGTTTCATAATTTCTTTTATTTCGTAAGAGTGACAATAAAAGCCTTTTTAATTTGGGAAACAAAAAGTTTTCTTTATTAAATCATGCGTAATTGTTTCTCCCACAGCATGAATCAGTACACATATTATAGTAAAACCATATTTAGGGGTTCAAGCGCATATTTTGGATTTTTTGCAAACTAGTCCAAGGTTTTTTGCCCGAGCAGAACCAAACCAGCGCAGTGAGATTCTCTGGAGTCTGATTGTCAATATTATCCAAAAAAAAGCTGAAATTCAGATTCACGGTCTCTAAGGGGCATCAAAACATTCAAAGTGGGTGGAGCCACTTTTAGTAAAATGGGTGTAACTCAGCACACCTATGTAAGAGCTCATTCTGTTGTCACGTGAAAAAGGACACTGAAACTGGCCACTTGGTGGCGCTATAACAGCAAAAAACCTGAAAACAGCTATAACACTTTCACTGTCAGTCCGATCGACTTGAAAATTTGCATGCAATGTCTTTGTCCAAGGTGCCATGGCTGTCTATGAGGACATTGATGTATCTCGAAAAACATGTCCGCCATCGGCCAATGAAGTTTGAGCACCTATTAGACAAGGTTAACGGAGGGCGATCGGAACTAAACTCGCTGGGGCCTGTTTGACTCACGGCCCTAGAGACCTGTGCGAAATTCAAAAGAAATCAGCCACCGGGGGGCGCCTTTGCGTTTTTCACATGCACACGAAATTCGTACCAGCATATTCTCCATCATGGATATTTTATTGTGTCATTTCGGGTTGGCCTAGACCTTAACACCATAGTTGGCATTAAGTTTTTAAAATGTTTGAACCCCATTAATTGATGCTCACAGCTATATTTAGTTTTGTTTCTTGAGTTTTACAACGAAACCATAGTTTAACTGTAGTGAAACCATGATTAATTGCGTAGTTCAGTTAAACCACGGTTAATTGTGTAGCTACTATGGTTTTATTACAGAATTCAGTTAAACAATGGTTATTTTGTAGTTACTATGATTTTACCGCAAACAATATTGTAAAAACCATGGTTGTTTTTGTAGTTACTATGGTTTTACTGTTAAAACCATGGCTAAAACACAGAAATAGATAATTTATGGGCATTTATTTAAGTGTTTAGTAATCAGCAGGTGAGCCAATTTTCAATCACAAAAGAGACAAACCAAAGTAGCATATTCTTACCTTACCAGACTCTGAACAAAGCCCAGAAATCCCAGCAGGATCAGACTCGTCCTCATGCTGACAGGATAAAGCGCTCATTCAGAGCCTCAGTGACTCCAGCTGATGTTTGAATGTAGATTTCAGACAGATTTAAGGTCACTACGACCCTTTCATGTGTTGATTTAACACTCAGCAAACAGACCAGAGGTGAAGAAATGAGATCTTAGGACGTGTACACAAGTAAAACAGCTAATATTACAGTGGTTTTCTAAAACAAAGACTCATTTCTTTAAACTATGAACATTATTCCTGTAGCATATTTCCTGTTCCTGTTTAATATTTCCCCAAAACTCCAAACAGGAATTCAGAATTTTGTTTGCGCTTAGGACACGTTCAAAGAAAGACCACCTTTACAATAATACACTAATTTTAACAAGATATAGTCAGCAAAAATAAATAAAACTCATTTTCAACTGATTTTCCCTCCCAAGCAAACTTCTTGAGTAAATGTGTACGGACATGAAAATATTCAACAACTGAGACATACACTGGACAGTTTCACAGACTTTTGACAAACAGAAATGGAACAATGAGTCTGAACAAAGGTGTATATGCAATCAGGATCTTGTGAACTGAATTGACACTCTTGTCTACAGTAGAGCTGCTTTACACCAGAATATGAATTAGTCTCATATTTGATGAAGTGTGCATCACCGATTCAGTTATTTTCCTGTTTATCACTGAGAAGCTGCTTTGAAACAATCTGTACTGTAATAAAGCGCTGTAGAAATAAAGCTGACATGGCAAGAGAATCAAACACAACAGGCTTTGTTTGTTCATGACAGTTTTATTAAGTAAACAAAAAGGTCAGTGCTGACATTCACACATGCTTGACAAGTGCAACTGCACAAGAAACTACAAAAGAAAGAGAATCAGCTTCCTGTCAATAAATACACGGGCCGCTAGCAGTGCGCGCTCAGCAGGGGTGATGATCCGGGACACGCTTCCTGAAACACAGCACACACACACACACACACACACGTTAAAAACATGCAAGAAACCCTCAACAACCTCTCGGCTGATTCTCATAGACAGCACTGAGATGAAACTGAGACGTCTGCTGAAGCCAAACCACATCTGTCCACAGTGTTCCTGAACTGATCTGAATCAACAATGAACTGACTCCAGCTCAATAACGACACTATTCAGGGCTCCAGACTAACATTTGAGAGCAGTGAGCTTGAATTGCGATGCAGATAAAATTTACTTAACAGTAATGTGCAAAAACATTTTTGTAGGGAAGAATGTAAATATTCTACTCCTATTAAGTGTACCACACTGAACTGACCGACACCTTCAGTGATTATAAATCACTCTTTATTTGCTTTGTGTAATTCAGTCACAATTTGAAGTTTTTGTTTTTCATGAGACTTTTCCATATATTAGGGAATTTACAGAGCTTTATAGAGCTGCTTTTCAGCAGAATTTGAACTTGATTTAGTTTGCATCATTTATCTAGATTTCCATCCAAAGTTGTGAGCAAAACTGGAATATGGCATAAAACATTTCCTTTCCATGTGCTCAAGAGAACAAAATGATCACTTCCTGGGAATTTGGGACAAAATATCTTTAATAAAAATGGAAGTTGCTGAAATTGAGGGAAAAACTGTGGCTCTTTTTTTCCTCCATCATAAATGACTTGCACCTCAGAGTGCTCAGTTGAAGCACAATAAACACTGTCATGTTCTCCAGCGTTCAGATGCTTGAGTGTTTACAGACTTTCGCTCAGAACAACCAAACCCACAGCGAGTCGCTGCGATATGACTGGTCAGCTGGTTAGTCCAGTTATCCAATCACATCCACTGTTGAGGCAAAGTCGCACGAGGTGTGTTAGCCATCGAGAGATTTCTTCTGTAAATGTGTTTATCGTAGTTTGTGTGCATGTCTAATCAGATTTTTTTTTTTTAATTATGCACCTCAATTGTGTTTTATGTGCATTTTTAGAATGTTTCCATTGAGTGTTTTTATGCAATATCACAAAATTATGTATGGAAACAGCTAATGATTCTGTTATTGTCCTGTTTATTACTGTGAAGCTGCTTTGAAACAACCTGTATTGTATAAATCACTGTAGAAATAAAGCGGACTTGACTTGTCAATGTCTCGAACTGTGCTGGGATCTGGCACATGAAGCTCAGGCGAGACATCTGTGAGCCGTGAAGGACACGTGTCTGAGCCATTACCTGGGAGCAGCTTTGATGATGTTGTCCACGCGCAGGATCATCTCGGCAGCCTCAGCGGCGCTCAGCAGCACCTGTCTCTTCACCTGGAAGCTCTCGGTGATGCCCAGCGCCGCCATGTCTCCCACGCAGCCCTGGGTCATGTCTGTCAAACAGCATGGGTCAAAGGTCAGAGCAGGGACTCGGGGCTACTCTGACATTAGGTGGGTGTGTGTGTGAGAGACTTACCCAGGCCAAAAGTGATCTTCTTGTCCTGGTGGGCGGCTCTCAGCTGGGACACCAGCTCTGCACTGTCATATCCTGCGTTATCGGCGATGATGGTGGGCAGCTGCAACAACAAACAGCCTTAAGGTTTTAAAAGAGGCATTGATCCAGGTTCAGAAATTAACAGATGCTGAATTGACACCAAAATTAACTAAAATGCCCTCAATACTCCAGATGCAGGGGCAAAAAAAAAAAAAAAAAAAAACACACACATTTATACACATTCACATCATATGATATAGTTAAGCGTGCTGTTTTTCCCCAATATCAGCACAATTGCAAGCAGTTCAATAAACAAGACGTTAATATCAAGTGACTGAAGTTTAGAAAATATTATCAGTTTTTGCTCTTTTTGCCAAGAAAAAAAAAAAAAATGGAACTGTTGCACATCTCCGAGCAACACACTGGTGTTTAGTTTCTGAATGAATCCACATTTTTGAGCAAATCAGTCGAGTGAATGATTCAACAAGTCACTCATTAAAAGAGCTGCTTCTTTCCTGAATGAATCTGTGTTTGAGAACAAGTCGGTTAAGTGAATCATTCAATGACTCACTAATTAAGACACTTCAATTAACACACCTTCTGGTGGTTTTACTTAATATTTTTCCAATGATTTATGCATTATGTGATTGTAATTGCACTGTAAATACCTAAATATATGATGCATACATTTAAAAAGATAAGGAAACATTATAAAGGTAAAACTTGTAAAGGTAAAAATACACCTGGAAACCAATTTAAGTGGAGAAACATAGCCTCCTAATGGAGAAGTTAAAGGGTTAGTTCACCCAATAATGAAAATTATCACCTAGTTTACCCACCCTCAAGCCATCCTATGTGTATATGTCTTCTTTCAGAGTTATATTAACAAATATCCTGGATCTTCCAAGCTTTATAATGGGGGCAAATAGTAACTGTGATTTTGAAGCACAAAAAGAGCATCCATCCATCATAAAAAGTAATCCATATGACTCCAGGGGGTTAATAAAGGCCTTCTGAAGCAAAGCAAAGCATTTTTATAAGAAAAATGTCCGTTTATAACTTTATAGACCAGCTTCCGGTAACATATGTCCATGCATTCACGAGAGTCGAGTTCAGGCTTTTTTTTTCTCTCTTTTTTTTTTAATAAAACTCAGATTGTGTTTGACTGAAAGAAAAAAAGTCACACACATCTAGGGTGGCTTGAAGGTGAGTAAATCATGGGATCATTTTTGGGTGAACTATCCCTTTAATTTACATCATTGCACTGATCCTCTCTAAACAGCCAGATGTGAGCTATGACGTGACGCACCATCCTCAGGGCTTTAGCGAAGGACTCCATGGCCACGGCCTCTTTGCCTGGCGTCCGGTTGGCCAGATCTGTCACCACTTTAGCCATCAGCATCTCAGAGCACCCTGAAACACAAACACACAGGCGTGAGTGTGAGTCTCAGCAAACATTGGTCAGAGAGCCGCTGACGTACTGACCTCCGCCGTATACGGTGCGTGTCTCTTTAACGGTCTGCGCCAGCACACACAGAGCGTCGTGCAGCGAGCGCTCGGCCTCATCCAGGATCTGCTGCGTCGCCCCGCGCAGGACGATGGTGCAAGCTTCACCTGTGCATGGGAACACATCAGAGGTGTTTTCAGCATCTCAGAGCAGCTTATTGTCAACAAACAAGAAGACTTAAGGGCTTCCTGTGGTTTTTCACCAAAATAAAAGCTTGACGGTTTAACATTTATAAATAAAGCAATTTAGACTACGGAGTATTGTAATTTCAATCCGAGAAACTGCAATTAGATGTGCTTGCCCAGCACATACCCATGTCCACTCCTGAGAAGTGAATGAGCATGTCTTCTCCAATCATCACTTCCTCTATCAGCTTACAGTGGCCGAGCTTCACCAGCTCAGGATGGTCAAAGGTAGACGCGATCTCACCGCCTGCACATTCAACAAACAAACAGCTCAAACCAGCCCAATGAGTCACACTGGGATACAGTTATCACAGCAGTGCATTTGTGTACCTGTGACGAGGGCCAAGCGCTCCACTCCTGCGAAATCAGCGTGCTCAATGGCCATCACGCCAGCGCCAGCAAACAGCTGCTCAGGGTAGTTATAGATCAGCTGCCTGAGGATCAACAACACCACAATGCTCTCATGTCAGACAAACACAAACACACTCGGGTTTGTTCCTGAATTAATCAGCTGTTCTGAATGAATCGGTTGAGTAAACGATTCAATGATCCATTCATAAACACAGTGGCTGCTTCCGAAATCACATACTTCAGCTTCTATATATTAGGCAAAAAACAGAATGTGGGTGATTCTCATGAAATCTTAGTTACAAAGATTTCAAAAAGAGAAAATTTTAAAATGTTTGCATCAACAAATTTACTTTTTAGACATTAAGAGCAAGGTCTGAAGTGTTTGTGATCATTCATTTTATAAGATTTACTGACAATTTGACACCTTTTTGAACATATTTTCCTAAACAAGTCCTTAATCTCATTACTGCAACAGTCTATAAATGTCAGTACCATTAAGAAAGCTAATACATTTTCACATAATAAAAAAAAAAAAAAAAAAAAACAGCTATGCACACTTACTTGAGACTGAAATATATATATTTTTAAATTGACATTATTTGATTTTGACTGATTTTTCTCATTACCGCAACACCTGCCAACATTTACAACCAAATGTTTTTATTATTTTATTGAAGCCTGACATATTTACAAAATGATGAGGCAAAGGAAATTAGGAACACAACATTCGGATATACCTGGACACATTGCGGTAATGAAGAATTTCAGCTGAAAATGCAGTAAAATACAAAATTAATTTATTTCTATGTTGGAATTAATTTGTGAATCCAACAGCAACTGATACTGGTAGGTCACATGACAATGACAACATGATGGATGTAGTACGTCCAGATTACATTCATACTACACACATTCATACTATATAGAACAGAATTTTTAGCAGTTGCGGATTAAAGGCGCAATATGTAAGTTTAGCTGCTAGAGGTTGCTTATTCAAAACAATGAATGTGTAGCTTGATGATGCCGTTAATGAGCATGGAATCATGGGAGTTGTCATCTTCACTTCCAAAGCCAATGGGAATCGTGTTCGTGAGTGAACTAATGTAATCAGGGCTCCAGACTAACTTTTTTTACTAGGAGCACTGTAGCCCCTTACTGAAAATTTTAGGAGGACAAGCAGAAAATTTAGGGAGACACCTTAGATCGATCTGCAGTGCAGTTATTCACACTTGCCCCTTTTTTAAACCGTATTACTGACAAATGCCTTGGTAATAAATACTTAACTTACAGAAATTACAATGTGCAGTTTTATTTTAAGTTTGCAAGGCTCCAGATGAACACTTGAGGGCAGCATTATCATTCATAATGTCTAAATAATAATTCAAAAGCAAAACGATTGAAATTATATATTAGGGAGTGGAAATGGCAGACACCCACTGGTTACAATGGGAATTTAATGTCTTTTTTATTTTGAAATAAGTGTGAGTTTTCCTACATGTTGAAACGTTTAGTTTTAGTTACCTATAAAGGATGAACAAATAATGTTTTGGTCATCACATTTAACTATGATAATATTAGAGTTTTGAAGTGCTGGAAAAAGATGTGTAAAGTACTTGAAAGCATTTTACTATTCCTCCCAAACGTCCATGGTTACAGTTAGTGTTACTACATTAAATCCATGGCGAATGTTGTTCATTTGTGGACTGAAAGCCCTCTATAACGTGTTCATTCATGGCACAATGTTTCTCCTGGTTTCCATGTCAGCGCTGTTTGATCTTATATCTACGGTTAATAACGGAGAATT
The DNA here is from genome assembly GCF_019924925.1 of Ctenopharyngodon idella. Classification (NCBI taxonomy): domain Eukaryota; kingdom Metazoa; phylum Chordata; class Actinopteri; order Cypriniformes; family Xenocyprididae; genus Ctenopharyngodon; species Ctenopharyngodon idella. The sequence continues at coordinate 26,433,258 of NC_067223.1, forward strand.
CTGTGCTAAATTTGAGCAGCGATGCTATTAATTCTGTGGCGAATTCAAATGCTTTCCTTACGAGATCTCCCAGCGCTGTGTAGTAACAGTGTCGCTTGACCAAGATCGGCTTGTGAGTAGTTGTCGCCAGTGCGGCCGCATCCTGCTTTGTGGTATGAACCAGGGCCAAGAGCCTAGAACATCATTTTACGTTACTGTTTTTATAATGCTTATAAGCCACAGTCGATGGCTGCCACTCCTTTCATTTTGTTGTTTTTATATATTTTACGATTAAAGTTATGTTTAACATTTGCCTCCTTCCAGTGAACTTGAACATTGTTACAGTTGCGTTTGATCACTTAAATTCACAATTTTATATCATTCGAATGAAATAGCCACAAGTGCTGAATTATTACTCATACATGTCACTTTACAAAAAGCACTGCAGCTAGATATCAGCTGACACGAGTCGATGACTGAAAACACTCTTAATGTGGCATCAAGGCACCTGTTGATGAAGCAGTTGATGCCGTGTTTGAGGATGCGCTCCACCTTCTCCTTCATCTTCTCCTTCTCGGCCATCTCGATCTCGGCCACCTTCGCCGTGGAGTCCACACGCACCCTGGACCCGAAGATCTGCAGGACGCACACGCTCATGTTACTCGTGCTACTGGTGCCACATCAGCGCTCGACGAGTGAACGAGGCCGTACCTTGATCTTGTCCGTGTCCATGCCGGTGTTGGCGATGAGGATGTTGGCGTTCTCGATCCTCTTGGGCTGGTTCACTCCGATCCTCTTGTCCAGCAGGAAGCCTGCGAGGAACAAGAGCAGCGGTCACTTGACGCAGATGTGTGCACATGAACGCTATTGCTAACAAACGGCATCCGTGTATGTCTGAGCAGATACGCAGTTTGGTCAGAGAGGAAATAACGCTAGTGAAAAATGAGTAGCTGAATATGCAATAGAGGATGTGAGATGATGATGTTGTGATGTATTTCACATCAGCAACACGTTCTCCTTCATTAGTCAGAGAGGCACACACCTTCGTCCAGGTAGGAGTCGGTCATGCTGCCGCCCAGCTTCTTGATGACGTGGATGGCCTCCAGGTTTCCGGATCCCTTGAGTCTCATCACGGCCTCCACCGCCAGCCGGGCGAAGTGATCCTTGTGGTGCGTCAGCAGCTTGGAGGACAGTGTGGTGCGCGCGATGTTCATCAGATCCACCTGGAACTTCTGCTCATCGTTCCTGCGGAGAAACACACACGCTCACGTCCACCGCCTCTGCTGTTCACACACACACACGGCAGGCCATCCTTACCCATGATCCACCGCCGCCTCCCGGAGCGCGTCACGGGCCGCCTGAGTGGCCTTCCTCCAGCCGGAGATGATGATCTGAGGATGGATCTTCTTGGCGATCAGCAGCTCGGCTTCCTGCGGCATAAATCATCACACATCATCAAGACGCCGTCGGCAGTAAATAAAGCAGGTTAAAGTCGCAGTCGTACCCGCAGCAGCTCAGCGGCCAGCACCGTCACGGAGGTCGTCCCATCGCCCACCTCATCATCCTGCACCTTCGACATGTCTGTCAGAGCACAATTATCAGCATTTGTTAATGAACGTATAATCATATATATATATATATATATATATATATATATATTTTATAGGTACACACACAAACACACTCACCCACTAGCACTTTGGCGGCGGGGTTGTCGACGCCGATGGCCTTCAGGATGGTGGCGCCATCATTGGTCACGGTCACCTGACTGTCTCTGCCGCCACCCATCAGGATCTTGTCCTGTAAGGTCAGAGGTTATTAATGAGAAATGTTCGCCGGTAATGATCGTAATGGAGCAGCTGGCACACGTACCATTCCCTTGGGTCCCAGAGTGCTTTTCACCAGATCTCCGATGGCAATGGCGCCGATGAACGAGGACTGAAAGAGCAGAGAGAGCTCTTGTTACCCATCAGGCGTACTGACTGATAATCATGTTCACTGTACGAGTCGCACACTCACCAGTCGAGCCGTCTCGGCCTTCTCCTCGTCGGCTCCTTGCCTGAAGATGTTCATGGGGGCCATCGATAGAGACGCCTGCAAACAACACAGATCACACACGTCATCTGATGTTCTGATCACAATGAAGGGATCCGCGTGACCTTTCCAATGTGATTACGTAATGTGTGGCTCATCACAAGACGAGCATTTGTGGTTAAAAAGTATTTTTTTTTTTAGGAAATGTCCGATGGTTTCTCTAGATAAGACTCTTATTCCTCGTCTGGGATCGTGTAGAGCTCTTTGAAGCTGCACTGAAACTGACATTTGGACCTTCAACCCGTTGAACCCCAGTGAAGTCCACTATATGGAGAAAAATCCTGGAATGTTTTCCTGAATTTCTTTTCGACTGAAGAAAGAAAGCCATGTGGATGACATGGCTCAGAAAACACCACAAACTCTTCATAACATGAAGTGTGATCATTCTGGAAACCCCATTATAGTTTTATATTGATTTATTATTGAAATTATGGTCATATTAACATATTAGAAAGCTTTCCAGCATCGATTCATCTTTTGTAGCATAGTATTACACACATTTGCTATTAGTGTACTTATTAACATTCCAGTATTTGTGATTTTTATTATTGATAATTTCTTTATTATACTAATATTAAACACTTACATATTCAAGCTATCATGCCACCATAATTTAAATAATTATTTATTGCACCATCATGTCGCAGATGAGCAGCCGTAACCCCGCCCTCCTCAGAAAACACTAGAAACTCCCTGATGATGATCCGCTATATAACATCATCCATCGCAACACAAACTACCGAAACATACACGAATAAGCTCATCACACAACAAATAAAACAAAGAGACCTGATGAGACAAACACGTCTATTATAATATCATAACGCGCTCGGCTGAACTCATTGTTCCTGTTCACGCGCATGTCGCGCACAAACCCTCACTGTTCCAGCGCGAATAAAGCGCGAGCGCCGCTCCGGAATCGCTCCGCGCACACTAGCCGTGTGTCACACTAACCTCTCACTCATTATATCTCCGCTGAATTATGATTTAATCACATAATAGCTCACCATGATGATTTTAGGATGTGCTGAAGAGACGCGCACGAGACAGGAAGAACGGAAGAGGGAAGCGCGCGACAGATCAACCACTTCCTGCGCGAACTCTTTTCAACTTAAAAGTCTCTGCGTCAGTAATAGAGGGTGTGCATTGACGTTCCCCACTTTCCCGCCGGAACGCGCTCCCTCAGCTGGACTGAGTGGCAAAAGAACCTGCTTCATGACTGGAATTAATAGAGAAAACGCGACTAAAACAAACGATTACACTAAAGGTTGGGCTCGAAAGTGTCTCTTTTGACATGTCAAAGAAACCTAATCCGACGCGAGATTTCGACGCAAGTAAATGACAATCATTTTTTTTTCATCCATATATTTCTAAAAGTGTACGATCTTTTTAAAATTTCACAAACAAAAATACTGTTATATGATTTTTACAAAAAAGAAATCAAACTATGAAACAGGATTATCGTTGTATAATAAAACAATAGAAAAAGTTAAGGAAAATAAATATTTGGGATTGTGGCTGGATGAGAAATATACCTGGAGGAAGGAAAATGAAAGAAAAAATAAGGTAAAAAAGTATTAAATCTTATGAGATGTATCTCAGGTATGGAATGGGGAGCAGAAAGGGAATCTCTATTATATGAGATCAACTTTAGATTATGGTTGCTTGATATACAGAACTGCAGCTAAAACTATTTTAGAGAAATTAGATAGAATCCAACATAGAGCTTTTTTATGTGAAAAAGTGACACTCTCAACATCACTTGTGGTTTCGAGAGTTACTGCGTGAAGGTGTTTGACTAACTGGATAATTGAATGTGATTCAATGAGGCCAGAACACACACTTAGATCAGTTTTTGTGAATGAATGAATGACTCTACTTGCAGAAATGCCAACAGTATTCATGCAGTGATTTATTACATAGAAATATTTATCTTAACCTCTACAGAGAATGTGTGAATCATGCATTATGATTACAATAAGAGCTCAAAATGATAACATATTGTTATCAACAACTATTATGATTAAAGCTGAGATTAACATTGATTATCTCCATTAATTATCAACACACACTTAATGGCTGAAGACAGTTTTTGCCATTGAAATCTTGTGTAGTCAGACGTAGAGCAGTGATAATAGTGATTCGTCATGATTAAATCTCCAGCAGAAGAAAGCAAAGCAGCAAGATGATCAGAGAGGAAGCAGTCCTGGAGCTGGAACTGCAGAATATGTCCACACACTCACTACAAGAGGAGATGAACATCATTAATGCAATAGAAAAATACTAACTGCATATATATGTGTAATGTGCATGCAGTAAATCACGTCACAAACAAATGACTCTTTTGAGGCAGTTCTGTTAGTGAATCATTCAGAAAGACTCACTGTTCACCAGCCCTATTTACGGTTATTTCTGGTCATAAAGTAATGCTGTGTCATGTTGGGACGGCACTTGATGAATCAGTTTAATCTAATGTTGTATTCTCACCGCTCAGTGAGTCCTGCTGGTGTTGTTGTAGTTGTTGAGATCGGCTGAGCTGTGGAAGATGCTCTAAGATACAAACAAAAATACTCTTAGGTTTTTATCATCACATGAAACATTTTCTCTCTGAACACCTTCTGACCAGTGTTTTTAACATTTAGCATGGTAAAACTTTGCCCTTTATCTGTGTAGGACTGAGTGAATATTGGCGCAAGTCTTTACTATGGCGTTATTTTAATGACAAAAGTTGAGTGAAGTGAAGTGACATGTGGCCAAGTATGGTGACCTTTGGCATTTGTGCTCTGCATTTAACCCATCCAAGTGCACACACACAGCAGTGAACACACACACACCGTGAACACACACCCGGAGCAGTGGGCAGCCGATGCTGCGGCGCCCGGGGAGCAGTTGGGGGTACGGTGCCTTGCTCAAGGGTCTCACCTCAGTCATGGTATTGAGGGTGGAGAGAGCACCGGACATTCACTCCGCTCACCGACAATCCCTGCCAGACCTGAGACTCGAACCCATGACCTTTGGGTTACAAGTCCGACTATCCATTAGGCCACGACTGCCCCGAGCGCATTATCGTAACACAAGAGCGCATTCATGCAGTGCTCAGGGCGAATCTCTCTGCTCACGCGCAGATTTCTGTTTGTCTCACTCAAAACTGGACGCTTGTTCTCAAATATACAGCGCTCTCTTATGAACTGCCTATTCTCTGTGCGCTCAAACTGTCCTGTGCACTAGCGAATCTCTCCGTGAAATGAATTTGCCTCTGGATTAAACGCTGTCAAAAGAATAGACTACCACGACTGACCAATGAAAATGCTCCATGGAATCTTATTGACTAGTGAGTCAAAAACAGTCTGATTCACAAACTAACGACTCTTTTGAGGCAGTTCTGTTAGTGAATCATTCAGAAAGACTCATGAGTTGCTGTTTGAATCACTCAAATTCTTCACTAATTCAACTCAAGATGCTTTGGAAACATTTTTGGACATCCTCAGTTGTTGTAAAACCAATTCATGAATAAAAAGCAAATAGAGACTGTCACTGAAACACGTCCACATGCATCTTAATTAAACCAATGTCACTCAAAGAGAGTTTAAATCCGAACTGGAAAATGTGTATGAACACCAGCCCTATTTACGGTTATTTCTGGTCATAAAGTAATGCTGTGTCATGTTGGGACGGCACTTGATGAATCAGTTTAATCTAATGTTGTAGTCTCACCGCTCAGTGGGTCCTGCTGGTGTTGTTGTATGGCCAGTTGTTGTAGTTGTTGAGATCGGCTGAGCTGTGGAAGATGCTCTAAGATACAAACAAAAATACTCTTAGGTTTTTATCATCACATGCAAACTCTTAAAATTTCACTCTAATGTCTGTATATTTTATATATATATATATATAGATATCTTTGTCTGCATTAAAGGCTTTGAGAATCTTTCCTTTTATCACTGATAATGCTGAAATCTAAAGTGATTGTGACTTTCATTATGTAAACGTTCAAGTTAAATTCTACACAATCTAAGAAAGACTCTTACCTTTAAAGAACAAGAGCTGAGAAGATAACAATAACTTTAAACTAGAGTGTACGTTTCATGAATAAAATGTGAATGGTGCTTGCAGTGGCAAAACTCGGAACTCGGTTACTAGGGTGTTTCTAGGTGGTTGCTAGGGTGATCTGGGTGGTTGTTAAGGCGTTGCTAGGTGGTTGCTAAGGTATTCTATTATGGTGTTGCTAGGCAGTTGTAGTTGTCACAGATAGTTTCTATGGAGTTTTCATAGAGTTCTTAGCATGTTTTTAGCCTAATTTAGCTAATCACTATTAGCATGTGGCTATTCTATGCTAGCATGTGTCGTAAGTCCAGTTTGCTAGCATGAGTCAAAAGAGCCAACCGCCGTGTCTCTACGATGTTCTGATGCAGAGATATAGATCTTGCTGAACGGTTGCTAGGGTACTCTGTTTGGTTGCTAGGGAGTCAGATTAATGATACTGGAGTCAGATAAATAAGTGAATTATGAACGTCGTGCTTCACCTGCTTTCTGTTACGATTATTAGTTTAAACAGCAGCGTTACAGACTGTATTCACTCAGTACAGCATGTTCTCCTACATTATTTCTCAATATAGTGTTTATTTTTAATGTTTTTGATGTGTGTATTTGTGTTCATCAGAGGTTTAGAGGACATTCACCTCGCAGCACATGGTTCCTGGTGGACACTTGTGTCAGTAGAAGCGTTGAAGTTCTTCACGGTCACTTTAGGGCAGGATAGAGAGTCGTTCTGAAGCAGACCTGAGATATCTGGATCGGCACACGACATTTATAGAAGAGAGACACAATGGAAATCTCATTCCTGCCCATCATCGTTCTCATAACGCCCAGTTTGATCTTGATACAGCAGTTAAACTCGTTCTCTGAGGTTCCTTCACAAATCATACCTTGAAAGTCGAGGAGAAGTATGATGTCACCACCCTTGATGAACTCTCTTCGAGCGAGATCATCTGTTGTTAGGAGCTTAAAAGAGGCAGTTCCACCCACAAATACAGACTCATCACCATTTTCAGGATTGTTCCCGTCTGTATAATACATAAAGTCCAAGTAATCTGTGAAAACAAAACATGGCTTCTAAAAAATACAGATAATAACTTTGATTCTCATTAAGTAAAATGTTGTATATAAACACATGAAAAATGACAGAAGATAATCAGATTTCATTAAAGATCTAACCAAAATTGGGGTCAGTGGTGGCGCTTTGCTCGAAGGACATGCGCTTCTGTATGTGTGGATTCTGGTCGAGGATCTGGACGGTTATTTGTCTCCATGGACAAGGCCACTGCAACTGTTCATCATATGCACCAGGTACCAAAAAAACACTCATTGAAAGTTGATTCCCTGATAAATATAACTTAGCCCCAAAGCGATAACCATCACTGGAGTAATACAGTGGACTCCACCAAGAGCCAAACCCACTGTTCAGTTCCTTCTCAAAGTCTCTTATCTGCCATGTGTGAGAAGGACACTCGGTCTCTGAAACATTGATATCATCCAGTGAGAGTCCTCCACGGGAGTTTCCAGCTCCTTTACGGCCTTCAAACACAACTTGGAAAGATTTATTTGCGTTCAGTGGCACATGATGCAGCTTCCAGTAGTTCCCAGGGGTTTCTGCAAGAGACGAAGCGGTCAGTAAGACTGAAATACAGGCCTGTGTGACTATATGAAGAGACAGACCTGTGATCTGATCCATCAGTCTGAGAGATCCTCTGCTGTCGGACTCATTCTGGAACTCTCGGATCCAGATGTTGAGCTGGTCAGACTCGTTTCCGCTGTGATAGTAGTAGAACTGCAGGCACTGGACTTTGCAGTCTCTTGTCGGGGTCAGCGTCCTGCTCTCCAGTCGGGCTGCGTCCCCCTGGTTTCTGCCCTCAGTGCTGAAGTGCATGAAAAAAGACGACCCTGCAGGCATGAAAACAGCTGTGAGGTTTGAGGAACCGGGTGGGACAGAGACTGCGACTGTGGACGGAAGTGGAGATCTCACCGTTCTGCTCTCTGCCCAAGTAGGTGTGGTCAGTCACGTTGATGCCTCTCACTGACTTCAGGCTCCGCCAGCCATCATCAGCAGCAGAACAGACTCTCATCTGACACAGAGATTCATCATCAAAACTACAGTGGTCGAGGAAAGAGACGGAGGAATCTGAAATGAAGACAATCAAACTCTGAGAACCAAATTACAGTTTCCATTCATCACGATGATCCTTGATCTCCCTGCCATCAGAGATCGGTCCAGGTGAGATATTGTGGTGAGATGATTTCAGTCTCACACTGAATCCACAAATTAACAAACAAAACATTAAAGGCCACAAATGAAAGCTGTCAAAAGCCCTATTCGGATGGTAATCTTTTCTCATGTGGACGTCTGTAAAAATAAATTAGCACCTTAGTGATAAACCTCAGGCATTCAGATGGAGATTTACTGAAGGGGAAGGAGCGAGTTTTGTGGGAGCGCGCGCTGCTCACTCGGTCGGTTGCATGATCGTCTGATGTGAATAAAATAACACATGCTTGAATAATGAGAATAAATTCATATTTAATGTAATAATAAAATTCTGTTTATTATTTGATTATTTAAATCTGTTTAAAAATAGAAAGACGCAATATTTAGTTTAAATGATTTTGTCTTGCATTTAAAAAAATGGGGAATTTAGCGGAAATAAGTGAACGCAGCCTCTTATTTAAGCATGAAGCTGCTTGCTTTATATTTTAATGTAATTGTATAGGCTACATATTTTAAAATGGTATTGCACACCTGTTACTGTCAGAATAACTTTATTTCTCTTTCTCCTTTTTCTTCTTAACATCTTCCCGCTGTGGTGGAGCGGTGATGAAATATTGTTCTTGGAAATACTTTCCAACATTTCCGTAATAAACAGGGACGTCGTGCAGATATTTTGGGGGGCAGGGGCTTAAGTGGAAAAAAGAGCACTTCTCACAATTATTTATTTAAAAAATAATAAACAAAACGTTAAATATATTAACGCAACTCTGACTTCCTTACCAATTTATTTTAATTCCCTCACACTCCACAGATTTCTACAGAATAATCAGTTCACACAGAGACCTTGTCTTCTTTAGTATTCACTAGGTTTATCACAACAGCAAAGGACACTATGCCACAGTGTGCATGTTTTCTACACTACTATTTTCAAGTAGCTATATATTTAGAATAAATGACTGCACCAAGGAGAGGGACGTAGCTTCACTAATAATTTGTTTTGCACAAATCAATAAATCGCTTTAATTTTTTTGGTGTTATTGGAATACTTCTTTCATGTAGTGGACAATTTTGAGATTTTGGTCTCATTTTTGCTTCCATGTCTTTTACTCTAATGGAAAGAAAACTTCCGAAATACTCATTTAGATGGTGTTTGTTTTAAGTCTACTACCCTCCATCTGTTTGCATCTGTAGATTTCTTCTACATTAACCAAAACAAGCTAATCTGCATATTTAAACACATCAAGAGTTTTTTCCCTCTGAAATGTTATAAATACATTATATATATTATAACTAATGCCTGCAGAGGGCGCCAAAAGCCTGGTGATTGTTGTTGTTACACTGCACGATCAAACCAGCATGATTAAAAATATAATATTAGTTAAATAATAATAATAATATTCAGCCACTTTTTTATGATAGAAATGCTACAGACACTGTAATTTCTTCAATAAGAATATGTGGACATCAAAACATGCACAGAGGGTTTAAACCTGTATTCTCCTGTGTAAGCGTAGATTTAAGAATAGCATTATGTAATGCTGTATTATGATTTTTAAATGATTTTAATAATAGAAAACGGTCTAATAATGCGGTTCGTGGATTCGCGTCCATGGAAAGCTCCTCTTCTGATATTGACAGCCCTACAGATATCTTCACCATGGTTCAAAACGCAATGCATAGCACATTAAAATAATTGAAATGACAATGTAACACAAATTGCATTAGTATTAAATCAGGCATATGCATTGCTGGTGGTCAAATTATTAACGAGATAATTATAATCTCACACCCTTAAATAGCCAAAGATTGCACATGTTTGTGAACATACATAGACTACCTGAAAGAGATGCACGGGATTCATCTAGGGCTTTTTTCTTTTTCGCTTCTCATCGCCAGACAGCTGTTGTCTCTTCCCGGGCATAGTGAGTAACCCCAGAGTACAGTCTGGATGATTGGGGCGGGGCTACACATTAAGGCGGGGTGACACGTGTCGCTCCGCCTACACCCAATTTCATTGGTTTATAATACAGCAGAGCTTATAGAGTACCTCAGGGATGACGTGTTTTTGTAGGCCAACCCGGAAGTTAGCGGCGCACCGGTTCCCTCGATCGAAAGCCTATGCATTTTTCCCATAGACTTTTGGAAAATCACAAAAAATAAGTTCTGTGTTTAACAAAGGGTTATGACACTTACACGTTGTGTCTATCAAGATAATCTTTACAAGTTAACACAACATTTATACATTTTGAAGCCTAAATAAAGTGGTCAGATATAAAAAGCTAACAGTAGGCTGTAAACGCACTACAGCACACCATGGTCGCGGATCAACGTCAGCACCACCAAGCTTCCTCACACTTTATTTAGAAAACAACTTTACTTAAAAACATGCTCGCTGATTATGATCTGCGCTGTGTATGAATACTTCATATATTTCATGAAAAATGCTGTCCAAATGTCCTGTTTGTCATGATGACATTTAAAGTCCTCGCCAAAGGAAGTAGTCCCTTTTAGTAGTGATGGCGAAATGAAGCTTTGTGAAGCGCTTTCCCCTCAAGTGTATCGTAAAAAGGTTCATTACTCGAAGCTTTTCAACACGGTGCACACTAACGACATCTTGTGGTCAAAAGGTGGATAAAACTGCATTTGCGTCCCAGAAAACCCAGCTATTTTTCATGGAATAAATCAGTCTGTGCTATGAAAAGCGTATAAAACAATGTAAATTATTATTATACATAAAAAAAGTCTTTCACATGTCATTTTACTTGCACAATTTGAATAAATGAGTCTGAATAAATTTTGGGGGGAAAAATAGGCAAGCTTGGGCATATATTATCAAAATAAATGATTGTCATAGAATGAAGTATGAACTGGGAATAAATACAAACTGAACATGTAAATATTTATTCGTATTATGGCATATTCTTTTGCTAAAAAGCAAATGACACTTCACATCTGCGCAAGGGTTCACGTTATGTGAATCAGAATAAGAAGCAGTCACGTGGTTGTGTGTGAAAACGAAGCTTCGGACGTCACTGATCACGTGGTTATGGCAAAACGAATCCAGCTCCGATACAGTGCTTCACTGTGAGATGTTTCGTTTTTTTGATACAAGCCTCGGTGTTAAACGTCACATCACTACCTTTTAGCAATTTGTTAGCAACCGCCATTTTTAAGACACAATAAAGGTTTAAAAAATCACAAGCGGGTTATAACTGGTGTGTTTTATGTCATAGATCAAAATGTGAAAATATTTAGAGGCTTTGTTAACCACAGACCTTAATTCAGGCGATTTAGCAAAAACCCATTGACTTCGGGGCGATGGAAGCAGAAGTCCTAAAATGCTAACTCGCTTCCGGGTTTTGCCTACAAAAACACGTGATCCCTGAGGTACTCTATAGTTGTCACAAGTTGTGAGCCAGCAGCAAACACGAGGTGGGGCGGCGCGGGAAATATACATTTAGTAAATACATAATATATTCAGTAAATATATTTGTTTGACAGGGAAGCTGTGCACAAACAGTAATATATATTCATTTATTAAAAAAAAAAAAAAAAAAACACCCCCCAAAAAAAGGGCAGGTGCTCAAGCCCCCTTTTATGTCTATGTGTGCACATGCCTAGTAATAAATGTATCTTTAAAATGTGTGCAAATGACAGTGAAGCTCAGCACTTATCATACGGTGCTCTGCAGTGGCCAAAAAGGATGTAAACAGTGAATTTTGTGTTGATCTTGTAAACTCAGAGATGTGGATTCAGACGGCAGTTAAATTACCACACAACTTGGTGTTTGTCAGGAAACAGCAGGTAATTCGGCCGGGGATTTTTATGCAGGTGGTGGGAGAAAAAACACTGACATTCTGGATCGGGACGGCAATAAAATCACAGACTACCGTCTGTAAATGGTGAGAATACCTTACGACCCCATGAGAAACAATTACCGTCTGAACAGGGCTAAATACTCACTGCACTTATAGAGTTTGTTGAGCTCAATCACATCAGATTCACTCATTTCCATCAGTTGTCCGATCACTTCCTGAAACTCAGATCGTTTGGTGATGATCGTGGATCCTTTACCGCTGCTGAAGGCATTTTTATTAAAATGCATGACAGAGTAATAATCATATGGGGTTCCTTGGGTGACGGACACGTTCTCACTGGATTTATTGAAATAACCCTCAAACCCTGAAAATAAACACTACTGCAGTTATTAATGTGATTGTTCATGTTTTCTGTAAGTGCTCTTTAGTAATATTGACACTCAGTTTGTACAGCAAATGAATGCAATATGAATGAATAATAAAATGATGTGTCAACCTTTGATGATGTTTTGATAGTTGATTGTCACATAATCATCTCTGTCATATCTCGTGTGCTCATGGGAGAATCCCAGTGCATGGAGAAACTGGTGCTCAACAATGGCTTTTCTTCCACAGTCTTTTCCGATGGAAAGAGTCTGTGCTCCAGGAGATGATGAGCGTCCGATATACGACCAACACCTGTGAAATCAGTCAGAGATACCAGCTCATTCACACAACACACGCTCAGATAAAGAGACCAGTCAAACTATACTGCCTACATGATATAACTACAGAAATACATTTTATTTTATTACCATTTCATTTCCAGTGTACAATATGTGTGTAATACAAGGAAAAGTGTCCAAACTTTTGACTGGTGAATAACTATAATATACAGTTCTACAGTCACTAACCCTTCACGACTCTCCACAGAGATGTAAAACCCTTCTGATTTTCTGGGCTTAAAGTCAATACATGATTTCAGTCTGAACTGCTCGAAGGCTCTCAAAATGACTCCTCTACGGTTCATACCTATAAACACAAACACAACTCAGTGGAAAACAATAGAAAAGTTACACTCAATATTTAAAAGTTGACTGAAGTGAAAGTGAGAAATCTGAAATCTTACTGAGATTTTGACTCAGCTCATAGGGGACAGGAATATCCCAGTACTGAATCCTTGGATTGACGCTCTCTTCCCTAGACTTTATAGCAGATCATGAAAGTCTCCTGACTTTCCTTATTGATACAGTATATAGACTTACCTGCATTTATATATTCAGACTTACCTTCATGATGTCTCCTTCTGTGAGATTTAAACCTGATACCACAAAAGAGTTCAGTTCACAGTAAATATGCTTGAATTATGATTTATAAACAAAAATAAATAAAAGTTATCTTACTGCTTATATAAATGTATTTGAGTGATTGAGATAATTTAATAATTTTACCTTTGTTTATATCCGGAATGCTCTTCCATTTCTCAAAAATGTCTTTGAGAAGATGATATTGAAGTCAACAAAAGACACAGAGAGGGAATGAGCTTGAGTTCTTGACAACATGTAACTTTAGTGAAACCGTATGAAAGTACGATGATAAATGAGTGATCTCATCATCAGGCAGTAATGAGCAGATAAAAACACGCTGGAAACATATTACAATAACTTTACAACAGATTCATGTGACTGTGCTGTACTTACCAACTGGCTCCTGAGAACATGAGAAACGAAAACAAGACATGAAGAAAAACAGATTTAGCCTAAAAATCATCATCTGTACATCACTTTAACAACAGCTCTATTGGGACAGTAACTGTTTCTCATGTGGACGTCTGTAAAAATAAACTTTCATGGCACCTCGGTGATAAAACTCAGAAACCCGCTGCTCATGTGGTCAGTCACATGATTGTGTGCTGTAAATAAAATGTCAAATGCTTGGAAATATATGAATAAATTCATATTTAATTTAATAATAGGAAAATAATATCCTATTTATTGTATGATTATTTAAATTTACCGTTTAATAGGAAGCTAGACACACTATAGTTGAAATGATGATTTTACCTCAAAATGATGGATTTTATTTTAAAACTGTGGAAATTATTGGAAATAAGTCAATGCAGACTCTTATTTACATGAGGTAAAATTAAAGCTGTTTGGTTTATATTTGAATGTATATAATTTAAAAAATGTATTGCACATATTTCTGCCACAATAACAGCCCATTTCAAGTGTTTACATGCTTTCTTCTCTTTCTTCTGTTTGTTCTCAACAGCTCCTCTCGCTGAGGTGGAGATTTTCGTTTCTTGTAAATACTTTCATGCATTTCAGTAATAAAAGTGCACATCTTTAAAATGTATGCTAAATACAGCGAAGCACAACAGTTATACGGTGAATTCTGTATTGATGTGTTCTTGTAAACTCAGAGATGTGGATTCAGACGGCAGTTAAATTACCACATGACCTTGGTGTTTGTCAAAAAACAGCAGGTAATTCGGTCGGGGATTTTTACGCTGGTGGTGTGAGGAAAAGCACTGACATTCTGGATTCGGACGGTAATAAAATCACAGATTAACCCCTGTAAATATTGAAAATACCTTACGACCCCATGAGAAACAATTAGCGTCTGATCAGGGCTAATGACATGTACAAAGGCTGTCCACGATCTAACTTACCAAAGGTAATGCGTGACCAACAGCCAAAGCCAAGCTCAGCAGAAGAAAAGCACATAAATGCATTGTCACTGGAAATCATAATCAACACATTTGATTCATAAAGTTTCATCTTATCACTTATTACTCTGCAAGCAATTTCAATTAAATGTAACAATATAGAAGACCATTAACTCAGGAACTGAAAGAGGGATACGTACCAGTTTCCAGTCACTAATGAGGCTTCATGTGTTTGAATGTGAAGTGATCGTGCCTTAAGCTTCATTAGCCCTGCAGTACTGCCTAAAACCCACCCTGAAACTCACTGGAAAAACTGGCTATACTACAAAATCAACATAACAGAAATGTCTGTTTGTTTGCTCATTTTGGTCTTTACGTAAAGATTTCAGACTCCAGCATGGATATTGAATATTTAGATATTTTAGCTGTTGTTAAATTGCTGTAAACCACAGCTTCACAGGGCTTGTTTTTTGTTTGTTTACTCATTTGGCAGATACTTTTATCCAAACTGACTTACATTACTTTACGCTTATAATGTAATATATTTCTGCCTCGTACTGTGATCAGATTACACCCGCTGGTGTCTGAAAGTGAGTTTTGAGCTGAGAAAATGGTTTAAACTCAAAGTTCACTCATGAAACTCTAGATGGCACAGGCTCTGAAATTCAGCATGTAAGATGGGTGAACGCTCTTTTACTCCTTTATTGTGCATTATTGTGTGGTCTGCATTTTAATTCTTAAATGAGCAACAAGTTTTCAAAGCAAGCGTCATGCTGGAGTAAAGCAGAAGCAGCAGCGATTAATGATTGTGTTTCTGCAGCAGCAGCAGCAAGAGGTTTATGTAGTTGATGTGAGAATATCGTGGATATGAGAACATGTTTACACATTTAACCAACTCACCATATTGTGCTCAAATCCTCCAGCGATACCTCCATTAATTTTCTAAGAGCGAATTTTCATTTTCTAAGCCGAGTGAGTGCGGGCTGATTTCAGATGCACGCAGTGTCATAGAGTCATATCTGAGATAAAACGTTGTGTTCATGGAATGTTTTACGATGTTAGTCTACCTTGATGAACATAACATCGAGAGAAAACGTTCTTAGAACAAAGTTTGCCAAAATCTCAGTGGGAAAACCTGTACAGTTGTTACATACAGAAGGGGACGGAGACACAGATACGGGTTAACAGGTTTATTGAAGGTAATGCAGAGCGTGATCAGAATGCAGGTAAGAGAATGCAGATGAATGGATCGCTGAGCAGATGAGCTGGCACTGATACTTGTCTGGATATTTCTGTAGGGAGCGTGGATACCAGGAGACGTGGGAACGAAGACACACCGGAGAAGCACAGGAGACGAGGAGACACTGGGAATCACGGAGGACGCTGGAGACAGGTAAGTCGGTAGCAAGGGAGTCCAAGAGGTAGGTAAACACAGGTTAGTGTCAACGAGACCGGACAGTGACTGTGTGAACTGGTGTGTCTTTTATGTGGCTGTGGTGCTGAGTGTGGATTGGCGTCAGGTGAGGCTTGTTAGTATTCGGGAGAGGGAGTGCGATGTGATTGGGTGACTGTGGAGCCTGGCGTGTCTGTGACAACAGTGGGCTTTTCAAATATTTTTGTTATTCTCTTTCAGTATATAGATGAAAGAAAAGACAGTGGAAAGAATTCAGACCTGCTGAGCAGCATGACATGTGTTTATGCCAAAGGCTGTTAACTTTACAAAACATCTCATGAAGAAACACACCTTTAAAGTGTACACTGTTAGCTATAAAGAAGATTGAAGATTGTGTTTAGATTTATTGACCTCCAGTACCTGAGAGCAGATTAAAAGCTTCAGGCAAATCATGATCAATAAGACACATTTTACTGATGACATTTACAATGATATGTCATGTAGAAAGAAGTTTCCATGCTTATCCTTATGTTACTATTCTACATGACGAAACGGTCAGAACTGACAGATGAAGAGAAAGCTAATGATAAAGAAGTAGACAGAAGTAATCTCAACCTTACTGTGTAAATCTCAGGTACAATATCAGTTTCACTCTTTAAGCTTTTCCAACTGCCTTTTCAAGAGCTTTTTACTTTTCACTTCTCTTGATATCAATGCTTATATACGTAAACCACTGAAATGCTCCCAATATGATGCATCCCAGCAAGCAATTTTGTGTTTAAAAGTCGTCTAATAGCCATCAAAACACAGCCCTGACGTCTAGGCTAAAACAAGGCAAAATTTTGGCTGTCAGTGAAAATCTAATAGACATTTAAACCATAGCCCAAGAATAGACTAGTCATCGATTAGATAACATGTCAAAGAAATGAAACCAAACACCTTGTAATCACTGTTGACTTTGCTTACATGATGGAATATCGTACATCTCGCAAGTTATTTTGGCAAAATTAAGTAAGTTTTTCCTTAAAACAAGCAAAATAATCTGCCAGTGGGGTAAGCAAAATAATGTTATTTCAAATCGAAAGCAAGATTATTTTGCTTACCCCATTGTCAGATTATTTTGCTAGTTTTAAGGAAAAACTCACTTAATTTGAACAATTTTTTTCTGAAAACAAGACAATAATTTTTTTTACTTGTCTAGAAGAATGCTTCTTGAGTTAAGAATTTTTAGATATTTGGACTAGAAACAAGACAGAAAACAAGAAAAGCATTTTTTGCAGTGTATATCGGTCTATAGTTAACCGAGACGGTGAAATGATGGCTGTTGCTTGCTGGAATATAGCATTGATACGAAAGCAAATGTGTCCTTATGGCAGGTGCTGAAGAACACAGACAAATTCTTCTAAACTTTAAGCAAAAGTTGTAGTGTCTGCTTAACCATTGACACTTCTAAAATTACCATCATGTTTTCCTTTATCAAATGTTTTTCTCAACATTCAGGTGATTACTCAGAGTTGGACAGAGTTTGACATGGTGTTACAGCACTCAGTAAAGCCCATAACACTCTCTGTTACAGTATGTTATGGATCTGCGGTCGGGGCATGAAACATTAAATAAAAACATTTTTCACAAGTAAGAACCTCCTTCCATCAGAAGCATGAGACAATGAATGTGTAACATTTAAAGCATGTTGCAGTTATTACACAACAGGTGACACACCACTTTCCCTCAGGTGTTACTTGTGTACTTTCACAATAGTCCAACTACAGGCAAATTTAGAAATTGTGTTTATTTTAAGTATAACATCCCAATTTTAGCCCTTCTCTCTGTTTTTCTCAAGGTGCATCACAGAAATGTAGTGTTAGGATGAGTCCAGGCTTGATGCTAAGGATCCAGATTCCCTACAACTGAGCTCTTTAGATCAGATCATACAGTACAGATACAGTATCTCCCTCCTGAAGATGAAGACCTAATTACTCAAGAGTCATTTGAAGAATATTTGGTTTTAAAGTATTGTATATTTTATGCAATTTGAATAAAAAATTATAGACACAAAGGTTACCTTTCTAAAATAAGCATTTGAGTTCTTTCAACTTCTGTGGCTTAACTTTATTTATATCTAGGACATCATTTTTTCTTATTCATGTCTCACTTTAGATTACAAAGAAAATGTCAGCTGTTGATACAACAGAAGACATCAATAAATAACTAAAGGTCTTGCACGCTAAAATCACAACCACGTCACAAAAGTGAACTCATATTGGAATAGGGTCTGTCTGGAGACCACAGTCCTAGGTCCAAATTTCTGGGAATTTCTAGCGAATTGGATGACCAAGGAACGCTGTTCACGGACACCAGCTCAGTCACCCTTAGCACTAAAATTTCCAAGATCCTCCCTGCTCACCATCTGCACACACTCGCACCTGCCAGAATTCATCCTCGTTATCACACCCTCTATATATGCAGTCACCTTCCACCTCACAAGGGTCTGGTCTTGTTGATGTATACTATATTACCTACCTGTGATCATCAAGCCGTCTTCAGTCTTCCGTTACCAGTCTTCAGTCATCTGTCTGGTTCCTCTGAATATCCGCTCCCATCTCAGCTTCCTGCAAGTATCCAAAATGAACTGTTACCATCCTGCAATTATCTCTGCAAATGATCTAACTACTCATCTGCTTACTTGTTCTCCACACCTGCCACTTCAGTAAACCTGCTAAATAAACACTACCTGTTATTATCACTATCTTCTGCTGTTGTCTCCTTCTGTGTTTGGACAGAAGATCAGACCAACAAGAATGAGAAGCATGGAGATCGCTTCCATTAATGTTGCCCATTTGAATGGCAGAGAATTGAAGGAAAGAGCACCTGCAGTGACCTTACCCTGCTGGAGAATTTTGGTGTGGGCTGGACGCCATGCTGGACGCTGGAGAAATACATAAAATTCGTGCTATGGATAGATGGGTCCTCGTTCGCCATTTGGCAAGGTGGAGGAAGATACCATCACCATCGTCCAGCCCCACTTTACACTGGTCATGCAACCAGCCCCTGACCATCATCCAGCCGCCATGCCTGAGTCTTCACTCAAGACTCACGCCAGAGACTCCAGTGTGTGAAATCTCAGAGTCCGTTCCAGTATGTGAAATATCCCATTCTGTTCCAGTGAGTCGTCTTCATCCGCCTGTTCCCATGAGAGAAATTCCTGAACCCATTCCTGCCTTGAGGTTTTTTTTTTTTTTCTTTTAATGTAATTTGTCTTGTGTGTTTTTGTTTATTGTTGAAGTGTTGGAGAGAGCTGCCAGGAGTGGCACCGTATCGAGCTAGAGAAGCGAACCTGTGTGACCTAATAACAAACTTTGGGGTTTATTTCTATTTCCTGGGTGAAACCCTCCCAGGTGGAGTAGTCAAATTTTCTACAAGTAGATGAACTTGGGCTTGTGTGTTAAAACCTGTACCGCTCCCCGCCTATAATGATTTTACAAAGGAATGAATCAGTACTGAATTTACTTAAGCTGGACAATGACACCATTTTCTTTAGGAGCTGCTGTGCAGCCAAAATTATATACCAGTTATCACTGTAAAGCTGCTTTGACACAATCTGCATTGTAAAAAGTGCTATATAAATAAAGGTGACTTGACAATGTATAGGCTATAAGTCAGCATCCAAATTTGCTGACTTCATTTACTCATTGTTGATATAGTGCACTCAACTGTCATGCACTAGGCCTATATAGAGAGATTCATGAGTTACAAATAATTAGAGTAAAAGAGTCTGTGTATTTGGCGTGCTGTCCGGAGGAGCGCTCCGAGCTCAGAATGTGGCCCGAACCCAGAGTATGTCCCCGTATCCCTGGCTGGGAAAGGAACTAGCCGAGAGTGAGGAGTCGAGGTGGCGGAGGGATGCAGAAAAGACTGTCGAGGAAGAGTTGATTCAGCTATCTATATATAGGCCTCTAATCGTACTGATTAGATCATTTGAACGTGCTCCTCCCGAACTTTGTTAATAAAACATCATTTAGTGAATGAGTGAGCGATTTTGAACATAAATCATTCTTGACAAAAGCTTCTAAACTCATGTAACTGTTGTCATGTATGTATCATGTATTTAAACCCTCATGTTTGTCTTGTCTAGTTGTGTATTGTCAACTTTTTGTTCATGGTTTGTTTCATGTTTTGGGATTTTTGGACTTTCACTGTAAATAAACTGCACTTGGGTTTTTTAAGTGTTTTTTTTTTTTTTTTGTCCCATCTTTGTCTGCTTCCACGTCAGCACCATTACAAAATGTTGGCTACTATAATTTGTGTCAGGGTAATGTTTGTATTTGGTGCTTTCATTTAATGCTTTAAGTGTGTTGAATCAGAGTTCTGCTGCCATCTGCTGAGTTTTCATGCTGTTGTTTGTGATGTATCTCATGCCTTCATTGATTATGTTGTACAAGTGATGTGCTGACTGTTATGACTATGAAAGTCAAGATTACTGCAGTTATAAAAGTGTGACAAGATGTCTGCAAAGCAGAGAAAATTGGTCAGTCAATTGAAAAAAATAGTGAATTGTGTCACAGTTGTGATTTGTGCAGTTAAACTACACACAACTTGACAGAAAACTTAAACCACAGTTGTTGTTTTTTTCAAATGATCACTATGTTGTTATCAGCATTTCTTATTTCATACATAATATATGCCATTTTGTTCACATGCAGACAAGTGGCAGCTCCACCATATGCCACTAGATGCCACCACAATCTCGCAGGTCATTTGCAGGAAACTTCAGCCAAACCAGGGTACATAGGCTGCTTTTCATGATAAACTCGGACAGTTGGCTGTTTCAGAGCTGGCAGATGCTTTCATTGGTACAAACAAACAAACAAAAAAACTGGAAAACAAAACTCCATTTAAGGAAATGGGTCTTCAAAATCCAAAAACACACATACAGCAACAACAGGAACATCAACAACAAGGCCAAACAATGAGTAAATGTAAGTGTGTTGGCTTTATTCCAGTCCAACCCTTTTCACAATGTAAACTTTGACCTATCCGCAAAGCAGTGTGTCTGTAGTTCCGTCTTACCTTAGAATTCAGACATACTACATACTGTTTTTCAGATGTAGCCATAGTATTTGAAAACATTAGGCAAAAAGTACCCAAACCCAACAACTTTCAAAGAAAACAAGTACAACACAATTAAACTCAGTTGATGTTTACTGGGACAGCACTACATTAATCTTCGAGTTGATTCAACTTTTTTCCCTCCGGACATTCTACACATCCTGGAGCCCACTGGAATTGCCATCCCACTAGAAAGACAGAGAGGGTGAAGCAGGGAGCAGAAACAGTCAGGTTTTGATTTTTTTTTATCTGTTGGTATTTGATAAAATCCATGATGCCATGTATCTGAACAAGAAGGACCTCTGGCAGAAAACAAGCCCACAACATTAAAGATCCAGCAGTATATTTAACTGAACACATGGGGTACTTTTTATCCATGTGTGCACCAAACCCATCTGGTGGGTTTGCTGCCAAAATCTCTTTTTTTAGTTTTATCAGACCATGGAAGCCTACTGTAAATTACTCTACTAACATACACCTAAAATAAATATTTTTATGGACTAACCATTTTATAAAAGTAGTGTTAATTTCATTAGTAAAAAGTATGACGAAAAATGTTCATCAACAACCTTTTTTTTCCATGACTAAAACTAGACGACACCAAGGCCATTAAACGATAACTGTGCCAATATCAACAGGCAGTATCACTGACAAAAAAAGACAAGACTAAAATGTAGGTAACACTTTATTTTAAGCTGACATAGTTACTCATTACTACTACAGTATTAACAGTAAATTATGCATAATTACAAGTAACTAACACTAAACCAAACCCTAACCGTAACCCTAATTAATATTACTCAGTACTTATTTGAGTAAGTACAATGTCACCATAAAAGAAAATCATGACAATGTTGACTAAATATGATAAAAACTAAAAAGTACATTTGACACAGGATTAAGTCTAAATTTAAAAATAGCAGCAAAAATTAACTCTTTATAAAAGCAATAATCACCTTGAAGCCATGGTTTACAGTGAATTTAGAACAGTTAGGCTTATTGCTTTATTAAACTCTTTCCAACAAAAGTCTGTTATGCTGATTCGGATTTTACAAAACTGTAAAGCTGTAAAACTGATCGTGGAGACCAAACCGTAAGTGTTAGAGACTTGGCCAGATGGTAGGTCTCAGAGTATGACCCCGATTGGCCTATAGGTGGCGCTACAACGATTGAAAATATGAAACTGCTCATTACTCCTAGACCATTTGTCGCAGACTCAAGTTATACCGTTGGAATTCTTGGCTCAAGAAGGACGTATATCTGATTTTAAAGTTCATTAACTATATGATAATGCCCAAATGTCAAAATTTTGATAGGAAAAGTGGCAAAAAAGTCCAATCAAAGTTGCTCATGGGTCATTTTTTACACTCTCAAATATGTAAGTGTATATGACTTCAAAATGAAATGAGATATTTTCACCAAATTTGACACACATATGTATGGACACACTCTGAGGACACCCCAAAAAACTGGTGGCAATCGGGCAATAGGTGGCGCTATAACTGTCAAAAAACCTTTAAAAACATATTTTTCTTCGGTAAATTGCCTCTATTGGCTGTAAATGGTCTTTTCCATCTATGATCTAAGTGTTTACATGAGTGCTAAATAAAATATACCTTTTTATGTGCTTAAAGGCCTTAATGTGCTTGAACCCCGAGGATTGCTGCTCGCAGCTATATTTATTATTATTATTAATTATTTTTTGCTGAGTATATTTGTAATTTATACTATTTGTATTTATGATATAATGAAATTATGTTTACATGTAGAAGTTAATTTTATGATTTTGTTCATGTAGTAAACAAATGTAATTGTGTAAATGTTTACTGTACTACATAAAAGTATATAAAGTGTAATTGTCACAATTTACCCCCATCAGATTCAGTGCAGTACCTGTGAAAGGCTGTAGAGGTAAATACATGTTTTTTACCCTTGTGTGGTGTTTATTTCATGCTATTGAAAGGGGCTGTGGAACAGAGGAAGCTCCAGTCTCTCGTTGATGGGTTCCAGATAATAATGCATGCAAACACTTAGATATGAAGCTTTACTGACTTTCATTTGTCAAAACTCATGCGTTACGTAATGAGTGTAGTCTTGACAATTTTCTGGGTGAAACTTTTATAAAAAGAAGGTTTATTTCGGGCATGCAGTTCCCAATTCCACCAGTAGGGAAAGGTTGTGAACATTGCCCACTGTTCTCTATGAATGACACTAGTTTCATGTCCCTAAAGAAAGCTAATACAAAAAGAAGGTCTACATGATCTATTTCTTACCGCTTCACTAAGAGGACGCAATTGATAATTCACATTGCGACGGTGTTTTTTGTAGTTTAATGCTCATTATATCCAGTGAAAATAATGAAAAAAATATTATTATTAGCTTTCCACTCATCAAAGTGATGCCGTTTTGGGAGCTACTGCGCGTTTATCATTGAATGTATGTGGAATATTGAAAACAAAACTAAACTATTATTTAACATAAAAACTAACCAGAAAAAGGAGCTAGTTTAGTAAGTTAACTAAGCTGTCTTAACTAGTTCTCAACTGTTTCCAACAATTAAAACCAAACAACAACATCATTTTGACACTGAGATTTTAAAATTAATCAATAATAAATAGATAAATAAATATTTTGCTACAATAAAAACCCATTCCATTTTCTCACAGCTTAATTCAACATTTGGTCCCAAACTAGTTTTATTGTGTTGTTTATTCGGTGTTTACTGATAAAAAGATAGAATCACACAAATCAGGGAATGTCATATGTCAATGTTTCATAGCAGGGTTAAACAAGTTTCAAACCTCATTAGAAAATAAAATAGCTCAAATAATATTTCGTTTTTATATTTTCTGAACTATTTGCTAAAAAATGTTATTTGCCATGACTCTATTTTGTAGCATATTTGTGGAAACTGCTAAATATATCATGTGTACTGGCTGCTGGTTGAGCTGTTCAGTCAGTGGTTGGCTATTGTCTGCTGCACTACGTTACCCACAATGCAGCTGAGCAGGTAGCAGTCGCACCTGTTGAACCTGGTTGGGAAGGAAAGCGAGAGCTGGAGCGTGGCGAGACTGAAGGCACACAAGACGGCAGCTGGACTGAGAGCTCTCTCTCTCTCTCTCTGAACTATGGGAACCTGCGCTGCGCTCAACTGACTCATGGATCCTCAGGAGGACTCCTTCGACTTCTCTTCAAGATCATCCTCATCGGAGACTCCAACGTGGGCAAGACCTGCCTGGTGCAGAGCTTCAAGACGGGCCAGTTCTCCGAGAGGCAGCAGAACACCATCGGGGTCGACTTCACCGTCCGCACGCTCAACATCGAGGGCAGGAGAGTAAAGGTCAGAGGTCACCGCAGCTCAATCTAGACTCAATATTTTGTCAGATGAAGAAGTGCTTATGGAGGTTAGTGTGATTCTCCTGCTGCACGTGTCGCTGTTACACTGAACCGGTTCAACCAGCAGAACCGGTCGAGCAGGTTTATCTTCTCATTCCACTGGTGTCGCACATCAACAGGAAGTGATTATGCAGATAAACACGCTGCTTCCTGCATCATAGACAAACATGCTACGCTTTGTGTTCGTCTCTCCGAATACAGAAGTATAATGACATAAATTGAAGAGCAAAGATTGACAAACCATTTGAAATCCAACCTATAAGCAATTTAAAATGTGTTTGTCAGGTAACAGAGTTCTTTTCTAAGACAGGAAAATAAATTCATATAAATAAATATTAATAATTATATATAAATAAAATCCTATAAAATAAATAAAAACCAAATAACTTAAAATACTGGCAGAAAGACCTGTGCTAAAGCCTGTTTAAAACAGCACACTGCATACTACTGTGAATTTCCTGCAACAGAGCCCACTGCACAAGACACCGTATCCCACAAGGCAACGCTCTCGACCTTCCATTTCCTGTGTAATGAATGAACAGGAAGTGATATCAACCGTGATGTTTAACATCCCTTGAGTCATCTGATCAGACTCATAGAATTTCACGTTTTAACACAAAATTGGATTAAAAATGTGAGAAATAAAAGCTGTATGATAATTGGACGCCACTGGCAGTATGAGGTCATGTGATGACAGTGTAGCTTAATGCATGTTTCACTTATGTATGGAGTATGGAGAAAGTAGTGTACACTCAGCAGTGTCTAGTGTGTACTAATGTTATGTACGCTCAGCAGCATGTAGTATACATTGTGCAGTAGACAATATGTAGTGTACACTGCAGATTGCAGTATATAGTGTACAGTTTTCAGTATGCAGTAAGTAGTGTACACTTAGCAGGAAGCAGTGTATAGGGTAAACTGCAGTATGTTCAGTAAGCAATATGTTGTGTACACTGAGTATAAGTATGCAGTGAACACTGCAGTATGTAGTATACACTGTTCAGTTGGCAGCATACATGTATTGTACAGTGTTCAGCAGACACTATGCAGTGTACAATAGGTAGTGTATAGCGTTTAGGAGGCCGAATGTAGTGTACAGTGTTCTGTAATGCAGTTTATAGCATACACTGAGCATTAGGCAGTATGTGTATTAGATACAGACGTGGACAAAATTGTTGGCACCCTTGGTAAATATGATCAAAGATGACTGTAAAAATAAATCTGCATTGTTTATCCTTTTGATCTTTAATTCATAACATTAGCAAAAAGTCTAATCTTTCATTGAAGGAAAATAATTGAAAGTGGGGGGAAAATCACATTGTGAAATAAATGTTTTTCTCCAAAACATGTTGGCCACAATTATTGGCACCCCTAGAATTTTTTATGTGTAAAATATCTCTGAAGTATATTCCTATTCATATTTACATTTTTTATCACACCAGGGTGATCATGAACATGAAATTGTCCAGCCATGACTTCCTGTTCCACAGGAGTATAAACATGAGGAAACACAAAGGCCAAATTCCCTTAATTATTCATCACAATGAGTAAAACCAGAGAATATAGTTCTGATGTGCAGCAAAAGATTTTTGAGCTTCACAAAATAGAAAGTGGCTGTAAGAAAATAGCTAAAGCACTGAAAATCCCCATTTCCACTATCAGGACAATAATTAAGAAGTTTCAATCAACTAAAGATGTTACAAATCTGCCTGGAAGAGGACGTGTGTCTAAATCATCCTAATGTTTGAGTGGACAAAGACTTTCCAAGGATCACAGCTGGAGAATTGCAGAGATTAGTTGAGTCTTGAGTCTCAGAAAGCCTAAAAAAATGATCAAACAGCACCTACATCCCCACAAGTTGTTCAGGAGGGTTTCAAGAAAAATCCTCTGCTCTCATCCAGAAACAATCTCATATTCAGTTGTCAGACACGACTGGAACTTCAAACGGGACCGGCTTCTATGGTCAGATGAAACTACAAAAAGAGCTTTTTGGCAGCAAACCCACCAGATGGGTTTGGTGCACACATGGATAAGAAGTACCCCATGCCCACGGTTAAATATACTGCTTTATCTTTAATGTTGTGGGCCTATTTTTCTGCTGGAGGTCCTGTACATCTTGTTCAGATACATGGTATCATGGATTCTATCAAATACCAACAGATAAAAATCAAAACCTGACTGCTTCTGGTAGAAATCCAATAATGGGCAGTGGTTGGATCTTCCATCAGGACAATGATCCAAAACAACATCAAAACCAACACAAAAATGTGTCACTGAGCACAAAATGAAGCTTCTGCCATGACCATCCCAGTCCCCTGACCTGAACACTACAGAAAATGAGTGGAGTGAACTGAAGAGAAGAAGCACCAACATGGAGCTGGGAATCTGAAGGATCTGGAGAGATTCTGTATGAAGGAATGGTCTCTGATCTCTTGTCAGGTGTTCTCCAAACTCATCAGGCATTATACATGAAGACTCAGAGCTGTTATCTTGGCAAAAGGTGGTTGCAAAAAGTTTTGAATAAAAGGGTGGCCAACGTATTTTGTAGAAAAACATTTATTTCATAATGTGATTTTCCCCCCACTTTCATTTCCTTCCTTCAATGAAAGGTTAGATTTTTGCTAATTTTACAAATTAAAGATCAAAAGGATAAACAATGCAGATTTGTTTTTAGTCATCTTTGATCATATTTATCAAGGGTACCAACAATTTTGTCCACGTCTGTATGTAATGCAGGTTTTAGTGTACACTGCAGTATATAAGCAGTTTGTGTAGTAGACAGTATGAAGTGTACACTGTGCAGAGGTAATACAGGGTTCATTAGGCAGTTTTCAGTATTCAGAATGCAGTGTACAGTAGGCAATACACAGTGTAGTTTTCAGCAAGCAGTACTGTATTGTAGTGTTCAGTATGCAGTCAGTCCGTGTTGAGCTCTCACACGAGGTCACAGTGCCGCAGCGGTGAGCAGGTGTGTTTGGTTTCTATGACTCTCTCTCAGAGGAGCAGCAGCGATCAGTGAACGTCCCTCGTGTACTGAATCTGTGTGTGTGTGTGTGCAGATGCAGGTGTGGGACACTGCCGGGCAGGAGCGCTTCCGCACCATCACGCAGAGCTACTACCGCAGCGCACACGGGGCCATGATCGCCTACGACATCAGCCGCAGGGCCACCTTCGACTCGGTGCAGCGCTGGATCCATGAGCTGCAGCAGTACGGAGCCGCCAACGTGCTCACGGCGCTCATAGGTACCGCCGTTCTCCTGTGTGAAACCCTGGGAGGTCACAGAACGGGTCATATCTAAACGCTTCCTCTGTTTCCTCAGGTAACAAGCGTGACCTGGAGGCAGAGCGCGAGGTCCACTTCGAGGAGGCCTGTAAGCTAGCGGAGGCTAAGGGCATGCTAGCGGCGGTGGAGACCTCGGCCAGAGACGCGTGGAGCGTGGAGGAGGCCTTCATCATGATGGCGCGTCAGCTGCTGCTCCAGAACGGCATGAGCGTGAAGCAGGACGACAGCGACGCGGCCGCACGCATCCTGCTGCGGACCAACTCGCACACCGTCAGTCTGTCGTCGCCATCATCCGCGCACGACTCGAAGAAGCCCTGCGAGTGCTGATCCACACACAGAGGACGCTTCGCTGCAGCTCTGAGCGAACCAACAGAGGCTCCAGGTCACCGCACTGAAGATCACATGACATCTGAACTGTTCGTTGAGCATCTGAGTGTGGAGCTGCTGGAGTTTCACGACTTCAAACCTGTCTAACAGACTTTATAAAAGCAACTTGAGCCAAATCTGACAGGTTTTTCTAGAAGCAGGTCTAGGTTTTCAGCTTTGAGCATGTTATGCATCATCAGCTTATGTGAATATATTGTGACTACTGTGCATTTTCGGCTGTTAAATTATTCCTCAGTATTTCTGTGCTGTTTTCATGTACGAATATCTAAACGTTCTGCGCTCTAATCAAAATTAAGTGAGCTTGTGCTTAATTCAAAAGAAAAGTTGATTTTTCTGACCCTACTGACAGACTTAATCTCCAGTGATCGTCTTGATTTGAGAATGTTTTAGATATTTGTGCTGGAAAACAGGAACAGAAGTTGTTTTTCTGGAGGAATGTCTTCAGCTTCAGTGGACGTTCATGTCGAACACAGATGTTCATTAACTGACAGCGGAACGACACAGATGTTGTCATGAAGGCCACATGTGACTGAAATAAAAACTCACTGAACGTGTCTTTATGGTGTTGAATGACGACAGGAGCACTGCTCGAACATAACAAACATTTAATAAGAAACAAAAACCTCTCACACACGGTGTTTTAAAACAGTTTCTGAACATCGGTATAAAATCTCTTTTGAATATGATTGAGGTCAAAAGCACACGTGCGACTCTCACACCATCTTGAGCTTGACCATGGTCCTCCAGCGGTCCTTGAGGTTGCAGGCCGTGCGTCCCTTGAAGGGGAAGGCTGCGCGGATCTGCTCCCAATGTCCCGCTCCAAAGCGCCGCACACCCTCCTTCAGCCAGTCCGACTCCTGCAGCGTCCACAGCTGAAACACACACACACAGACACGTCAGTGCACACGTCACGCTCACGGACACACACATAGAGACACTGTCAGAGACAAACGTACCTTCCTGGCGTACCTCTTCTTGCGGGACGGACCTGCAGAGACAAACATGAAGCAGAAACGTGAGTGTGTGACGACAGATCGCACAGATACACGATAGGCCACCATCTAGGATAACCTTATAATTGTTGTTTCGATGATACATGTGTCACTCACTTTTGCAAAGAACAAACTGAACCAGGCCTTGTGAGCGTACGCTTTCACTGAGTCAAATGAGCCTGATATTCAATATATGAAGGAAAAAAATAGCTGAGCAAAAATCACATGAGTAAGTGTGCTGTCAGCACCACTGCAAATGTGTTATTGATTTTGTACGACAGTTAATATTGGGAGTTATATTTCGGAAGTAATATTGTCTAATGAAAATAGCTAAAAAAAAAAAAAAAACCCCGTCTGAGCAGAGTTTCACTCCTGAATGAATCAATTATTCAATAATTCATTCATAAAGACATGAATCATTGAGAGAACTGGTTGAGTGAATGATTCAATGACTTACTCATTAAGACTTGCCGCCACCTACTGGCAGTTTCAGTGTTATATTTAATAGTATTATTAAAAAAATATATTTAAATATTTTAAATATATTTAAATCAATATTTAAAACATTTTTTAAACAATTTGAAAGCTTTACTTATGCGGTTGTAATTGCAGTATAAACACTTCTGCAGTGCAAAAGCAGATTTTCATACTGGTTTTATTTGATTGGTAACAGCCCTATGGTGTCTTATTAGGGGTTCAAGAGCGTAGCGTATTTTGGATTTTTTGAAAAACCTACTTTTGCGAACGAGTCCTAGGTTTTTGGCCGGATCAGAACCAAACCAGTGCAGCGAGATTCTCCAAAGTCTGATTGTCAATATCAAAAAAAGTGGAAATTCCGATTCACAGTGCCTAATGTCCGCCAAAACGTTCGAAGTGGGCGGAGCCACTTTTACTAAAATGGCTATAACTGAGATATTTTCACCAAACTCAGCACACCTATGTAAGAGCTCATTCCGTGGTCATGTGAAAAAGGATGCGGCCACTGGCCACTTAGTGGTGCTATAACAGCATAAAAACAGCTATAACTACTTCACCGTTATTCCGATTGACTTGCAAATTGGCATGCAGTGTCTTTGTCCAAGGTGCCATGATGGTCTATGAAGACATTGGCGTATCTCAAAAAACATTTCCACCATTGGTCAATGAACTTTGAGCAACTGTCAGACAAGGTTAACGGAGGCAAATCGGAACAAAACTCGCTGGGCCTGTTTGACTCACGGCCCTAGAGGCGTGTGAGAAAGAAATCGGCCACCAGGGTGCGCCTTTGCACTTTTCACGTACATAAAGGATTGTGTATCGTGCAATTTTTCAAACATTCCCACGAAATTCATACCTCATGGTAGAAGTCCTCATTCTGAGCAACATTACCTGTAGGACCGAAGCTGTCCATCTAATCATTCGTTAAATATTGGAGATTATTTAAAAAAAAACAACTTTGGCGAACTAGTCGTTTTTGGCTTGCTAATTAAAACATAATACCTTTTTACGCATGTGCTTAAAGGCCTTAAAGCGCTTGAACCCCGATAATTGCTGCTCGCAGCTATATTTCTAATTGAGATTATTGATTAAATGTAAAGAGTTTTACATGAAGATGATGCATACGTCTAATAAAGTTATAACAGTGCCCCATAAAGGTAAAAATACCCCTGGAAATCAATCAAGGTGGCAAATAATCGAAAAGTTAATTTCTGTCACTGCTGTGAACGGACCACCACACAGAATATGACGAATATGAAAAACTTCAGGAGTCAGCTGACCAGGACAGGCTGAATCCAACACAAAAATCCACACATGTTGTAAAAAAGGTCTAATTATCATCATTGACAGAATCCCAGACAATACGGAGATATCATTTTTGGCCCTATGTGCATGAAATGGCGTGTGTACCTGAAGCGGTGCTGAACAGAGACTCTTCATCGCTCCAGTCCTCATGCGTCCCTGACGCGTCCCGCCATCGGGCCCTGAGAGACACAGACAGTCTGTCAGTCAGTGTCTCACACACACACACACACACACACATATATATATATATATCAAACACACACAATTACCTCTTGGCGCTGTGCTTCCCTCCGGTGGACGAGCGGCTGTCGGCTGGAGAGCTGCGCACCTGCGAGCGAGTGCTGTGAACCTCCGACTCCGACTCGCTGGACACACGGGACCTTCGGAGGAAGACAGCGGTCAGTCATACGCCTCGTGTCATGTCTGTGATGATGCTAACACACGTACGCACCTGTGATCGCTCTGAGCGTCTCTGCTGCGGCGCGCAGGAGTCGAGCTCTGAGCCGCTGGACACACCTCCAGCACACACTCTGGTTCACTGACACAGAGAAACACACAATCAGTTACTGAGACGCTACAGGCAAAACCATTGCTGTGGTAATGTATCACACAAATGAAATGAAACTGAATTTAATTAAACTAAATTTGAAAATTAAATGATTACAGCATTTCAGTGTGTGTGTGTGTGTGTGTACTGAAGGCACCTGTCGTCATGCAGCTCCTGTCTGGCTGAGCGTCTGTCAGACGGAGGATCCTCTGCCTCCTCATCGCTGGACACGATCATCCTGCAGAGGACAGCGCTCAGTCATACATCATACACGGCATGACACTTTAGCTGTTTACAGTCAACTATTTTCACGCACATTTTGGGATATCCCATAAAAACTGGTGTGCTCAATTGAGTCAGATCATTTTTATCCGATGAGAGGATAGCAGTGGGTTCTGTGATGATGCTAAGACATGTTCTCACCTGCGATTGCTGTGTTTTTTTTTGTCTGAGCGTCTGACAGATGGAGTGATGCTCAGGTGACGCGCAGGAGTTGAGCTCGATTCACCACCACTTCTAAACACACACACACACACACACACTACGGTCAGCTACTGGACATACATAAAGTCCTGAAGGTTATCAGTCTATTCTGCAGCCTCATGTCATGTGAACACAGAATGATATATGACAGTAGAGCAGCGAACGGAAGCACCTGTGAGCGCCTCTGACGGACGGAGGGCTGCTGTGAGTCGAGCGCTGAGCTGCTGAATGCACCTTCGACACACACGCTGATTCACTGACACGGAGACAAACACACACACTACAGTCAAAATAATATTACAGGACAACATGATTTTAAACTTAAGTGATCTGAAGCACTGCTAATTAAAAGCCTTGTCATTTAACCTGTTCTCACGCTGCTTCTCTGTGGATGTTCGTGTGACAGTCTGAACCTCAGGATCATCTGACTCTGGATCACTGCGAATAATCATCCTGGAAAACACAGAAGCGTTCAGAACAGAGGGAATAACATGAGCGATTCAAATGCACACTGAGCTGTCCGATCTCTACTTAAATGTCATACACCGATCATTCTGCGCCGCTTCAAGTCCAACATGCCTGAAGAGAACCATTTACTTCACTTCTGAATGAATGAACCGAACGAATGAACGAACAACTTATTTATTAAGACATTTACCGCCACCTACTGGCAGTTTTAGTTTCTTTTTTAGTCTAATTTTATTTAAAAATTAATTTCATATTTCCATATGAATTAAATAAATAAAGGTATAGTTCACCCAGAAATGAAATTTCAGTCATTTACTCACCCTCATGGTCCAAAAGAGTATGTGCAATAAATTCTCTTCTTTCTGAAGCTACTTTTGTAAAGTCTATTTGACGCTTTACACAATAATCACTTAAAATGTGCAATTAAATTGCATAATGTAATTAATTAGATTAAAAAACTTTAATCGCTTGACAGCCCTACTTATAACACTATGATGATAAGTATAGTGAAAACTATAATGACAGCTATAACAATTATAACATTATGATGACAATATCGTTATAGTCATTGTCATGATGTTACAGTTGTCATCATATCTATTATTATAGTTATCGTCATAGTTTTGTAGTTATTGTTATAGCTATCATTATAGTTATTGTTACAGTTATTGCAGTGTTATAGTTTCCATTATAGCTATCATAGTTTTCACTATAGTTATAAGCTAAACGAAAACATATAATGAAAACATACAATAACTGTAACAACAACAACAACAACAACAACTACAGTAAAAGCCTCGTGATTTAACCTGTTCTCGCGCTGCTTGTCTGTGGGTGTTTGTCTGACTGTCTGAACCTCAGGATCATCTGACTCTGGATCACTGCCAATAATCACCCTGGAAAACAGTTTGTTATAATAAAAAAATTAATGATAGCTATAAAATCAATTATAACACTACGACAATAACTATAACGACAACTATAACATTATGATGATGAATATAATGATAACTATAGTAGGGCCCTATGAAATCCGTTTTATTTTTTCCCAAATTCCATTTTTTTTTCCCCATTTTAATTTTTCTGGATTCCAGTTTTTCCGTTTACATTTTTTGGACTCCATTTTAATGGTTAAATTAAATTTTAGTAATCAAAAAGCAAGTCTAATTAATTGAAATAATGAAACTTATCCAATTTACCAACAATTTATTAAAAGTTTAACAAAAAAGTACATTTCTTAGGGCCCTATGATAAATGTTTTATTTTTTCCCTCAAATTCTGTTTTATTTTTTTTACCAAATTCTGTTTTCTGGATTCCATTTTAATGGATTAATTACATTTTCAAATCATGTCTAATTAATTGAAGTCTTAAAAACAACAAAACTTATTAAAAAAAAAAAAAAAATTATATATATATATATATATATATATATATATATAATAATGTTTTGTTTTTTCCCCCAGAAATTCTGTTGCATATTTTAATTTTTCTGGCAATCAAATGAACGCATAACTTTAATTTAATTAATATTTTAATCATGAAATTAAACTTTTTTTGTCAAACAATTTGCTGCACAACAGAGCTTTACTGTTAAAACTAAAACATGGAAGAAAAACTGAGATTATTGCTTAAAAATATAAAAAATCATTTATTATTATTATTAGGTCTATTAGTGTTAGTATTATTATTGCCTTGAAACGTATCTAAATTCGACCATTGTTCACTAAAAGCTACCTTTTAGTGAACAAACGTGTCGCCCTCGCTTGAAATTCCAATGCGAATCGTATATGCGTGTTTAGACATAGGTCGCATGTCCAGAGATCGGATATGTATCCGATTTAAAACCACATTTGGAAGAGATCGGATGCGGAAAAAAAATCGGATCTCGTGCGGATTTTTGTGTTTACACGTGTGCAACAAATTCCGATCTGTGTCAGATGTGAGCAAAAGATCGGATTATTTGTGCCAGTGTAAACGCAGCCTAACATTATGATGATGAATATAACGATAACTGTAACAACAACTACAGTAGAAGCCTCGTGATTTAACCTGTTCTCGCGCTGCTTGTCTGTGGGTGTTCGTGTGACAGTCTGAACCTCAGGATCATCTGACTCTGGATCACTGCCAATAATCACCCTGGAAAACACAGAATAACACTGTTAATAACAATAACCACACTATGACAATAACTAGAGCAAAGACAGGTATAACAACACTATGAGGGTGTCTATAACAACAGCTGTGAGGATAACTATAACACTAGTACGAGCACTATCTCTGGAGTGAAGTCATCATGTCAGTGACCTCTGAGGGGACGGCCGGTCAGGTGGGCCGCCGCTGATCTGCGTCTCCTCCTCTGCAGCGGTGACGTCGTTCTGAGAGTCGTCTTCGCTGAGCTGGCTGTCGTCCTCCATGACCAAGCGTGATATGGTCATGCCGGCGTAACGCTTGTCTGCGGCGGGCGGCTCGTCCTCGGCCGCTCTCTCCAACTGCTCCATGGGCGTCTCGGACAGAGCCAGGTGGAGCTCGGCACCGGACGACTCTCGGCTCTGCTGCTGCGCCTCCATCTCCACCTCCTCCAGCAGCTGAGAGAACGGCACGCTCACGCCGCACTCCCTGCTCAGCTCGCCGTAAACCTGCCGCAGGCTCTGCAAACTCAGCTGCACCCGCACCGCCGCGGTAGACGACACGCTGCTAAAGCGGGAACGAACAGGGTTACTGTCAGACAGGTGACATGTACGTTATTATTTAAAGCAGTCATTAATACTCGGAGTTAGCTTTTCATTTATTTTTAGTTTAAGTTTTAGTAATGTTGCCATATGCTTTTGTATTCTTTTTAAATTTTTCTACTTAGATTTTATTCCAGTTTTAGTTTTAGTCTCATTCTGAGCAACATTCCTAATTTTCATTTAAGTTCATCGAGTGAAGCTGAAGCAGTGTGTTTGTACCCATGATCCTCAGCTGCTCTGGGCTTCTGCGTGGAGCGCCGCCCCTCCCGTGACGACGTCATTGGCTCAGCGCCCGCGCGGAGATGTCCGGTGCGCTTCAGCATCTGCAGAACAAACACGCAGTGATGAGCGACATGAGCGCGGCGCGATACACTTCAAGCGCAATCGAAGAACGTACTGTTGTGACGTCATTTCAAACTACAGCAGGACAAAACCTGGAGTTTGAAACAGCTTGCCATTAGTGAGGATGAGGAGACAGACCTGCGTGAGGAAGGGCTCGGGGACGCAGTAGAGCCGCTCGATGAACTCCAGCATGTCCTGCTTGAAGTCGCTGTACGAGCTCAGCTGCAGCACCGAGTGAGACGAGCGTCTCCTCCGGATCAGGTTCACCAGCAGCTTCTTCTGCCACACACACACAGACAGACGTCACATGAGAGGTGCGGGACACGAGCGTGCCGTAGCGTCAGGAGCGGTCCTCACCTTCCCAGATGAATCGGCGGCTGCGCTGAAGTGTCTCTTCAGGATCTCCTCTGCCTTCTCGAACTCTCCACTCTTGATGCACACAATTATGAGCTGCAGAACACACACACACGCAAATCATCAATCGCTGAGGGTTGCCGTAATGTATGATCCCGTATTTAAGAGCTCAAAGAAGCACTCTATATTAAACACAAGCGGAAAGCAGTCTATGATGTGACCAAAACCTTATAATATCACAATACGAGTCAGATTTTCATTCCAGACACTGAAATGGTGGTGTAGATGCGTCGTGTCTCACCATCTCGGTGATGGCGTTGCGCACGCGCTGCTGCTCTTGCTGCGGGACGTCCAGCTCTCTGCAGAGGGACTCCAGGACGCCCAGAGCCGACTCCAGCGGCGTCTTGGGCTCCTCAAACGTCAGATCTGCGGCACAGACACGTCAGAAACACACATCAGAAACACACACACACGCTCATGTAGATCACTCGCTCACCCAGCTTGTCTCCGTTGTTGATCCTGGACAGGAACTGCATGACCCGCAGCTTGAGGACGGTGTCTCCGCGTCCATCCATGGGCAGCACCACCATACCTGTGATGATCACATGATATTAATGAGAATCATGTCTATTCTAGGAGTCATCATTCATATCTTACACACTCAAAGGAGAAGACAGACGTCGATTTACCACGGAAACATATGGTTTCATTTGATAAAATTCAAGTATTTTTCTAATCTTGACACAACACATATCGTTGTAAAGACTCGAGGATCCATATCTGTGATATGTAATATTGTCCAAATTACTTCGCAGCACACTCGCTTTACAGTAAACTCAAACCTCTAAAACTCTTTTAAACTTCCATGAGTGGCTTTTTAACAAGAGACCAACCTTAGGTCTGTATTCCAAAGCGCTCATGCACTACATCTATCTGATTAAGTAATTTCTCATTGTAAAAAACTGACTTTCACAGACTTCCGATGGAGTTTGGGAGTTTAGCCCCGCGCTAAAGCTAACATGCGCGCGCCGATGTAAACAAACTCGGCGCTCGCGCCACTTACTCTCAATGACATTGATGATGTTCGCGAAAATCGTGTAGTCTCCATTTCTGAAACTCTCGAGCGCCTTAAACACGCAGACGTCGAAATACCATCTGTTGATAATCCGCTCGTCTTCGTTCATTCTGGCTGGGTTTAATGTGAATGCGCGCATCACTCACTCACTCACTCCTGCGAGCGCGTGCAGAAGGGGGCGTGGCACAGCGTCACGGCGGCGGCTCTGATTGGTCAGCAGAGACGCTGACGCCACTAGAAAACAATATTTAAATAATAAATAATATAATACTGGATTTTAGTAGTAAGACTTGAACAAATTAATATATTATATATATCTCCCCCCCCCCCAGTGATTTAGTTGATTTTATGTAGTTTGAATAATAATAAGAAATAATACTATTTTATGATTGACTGATTCAACTTTATTTCCAGACTCAAGGTCCATTAGAAAAGAAACATACTCCAAACAAACACCAAAAATACATACAATACACAACATTTAAAAAAGACAGTTATACCAATATTTTCTCATAGGTGACTGGTATCGTATATGCAGAAATGTCCACCTATTTCAATATGCTGCCTTACTATTTTTAATAAATTGGCTGTACAGTTAATTTCAACTTATTGTAGACCGGCTTAAGTTAAGTTACATCTCATATGACTTAAATAATTTTAATGAGTTGATGTAAAAAAAAAAAAAACGTCATCACACTCTAAACAACAACAACAAAGCAACAACAACAAAAAAAACGTAACAAATGTACACCGTAAAATAAACTACAAATAATATTACCCAGACTGCATTGTAATATACAAAATGCATTGGAATACTGAAGTAATATACCGTAAAAACAATGAATTCTGCGTAATAATTTTTGTTGTTTTCGAGAAAGTAACCTATAGGCTACTTTCTCGAAAACGACAAATATTACCCAGAATGCATTGTTTTTGCAGTATATTACCAAAGCCACTGGAAGGCAAGCCTGCAACCTTTAGCCAAAAATGTGTAATGGCTAATGCTAACTGGCGGTACGCAGGGAGGAGTTTTGAACGGCGACACGATAGGCTGAGAGGTGCCGCACGTGATTAAGTTAGCCGTTACGCTTTCTCCAATGGTAAGAGATACAGACCCTCTCATCTCCCTATAATAATACAACCTCTGATATTACAATGCATTCTGGGTAATATTATTTGTCATTTTCGAGAAAGTAGCCTAGGCCTCTTTTCTTAAAACAACAAATATTACCCGGAAATCATCGTTTTTATGGTATAATAGCTATTTTTTTCAAAGGAAAACGGTATTTTACTGTG
Organism: Ctenopharyngodon idella; assembly: GCF_019924925.1. NCBI lineage: Eukaryota > Metazoa > Chordata > Actinopteri > Cypriniformes > Xenocyprididae > Ctenopharyngodon > Ctenopharyngodon idella. Next base: position 26,471,689 of record NC_067223.1, read on the forward strand.
TAAATTTGTTTCGTTTTTTTTTACAGTTATTTTTATTAGAGTGACTTCTTGATTTGTGCTTGTATTTTTCAATGTTTAAAAAAATCTTAATTCTGTTTTGGAGAAATGTTCTTGCATCACAAATGTCCAAGAATCAATGTTTTACATTAAAAGGACATTTAGTATTTATGCTACAAAGATTTTTATGTCAAACAAATAACTTATGTAAAGAATCCTGAAAAATAAAACGCATCGCGTTCAAACTGTGGCTGGCTGTATGAAACACAAGGGAGGATGCAGATGTTTGAGGAAAATCAGTGCCACGTCTGAAGAAGGGTGGAGCAAACGAGAGCACGACACGACAGCCTTCATCATCATCATCATCATCATCATCCTTCACAACTCCGCGCTCATGCGCTAAAAGCGTTCGCGTCGCTCAAACAATTTGAAAAAGTGTAAACGCAGAGACTGGGAGTTGAGCGAACTAAACTAGCGAGTGAAGGAATGAGAGCAGATATAGAGCGAACTGAACGCGACGCTCGGTGACGGCACTGCACAACAGAACGCTGCTGGACGCGGAACGACATCTGGACACACGGAACGATGACCGTGAAAAACAGAAACAAGAACAACTCGAACTCCAACGACAAAACAGTCCCGAGTCAACAGCAAGATGACACGGCGAAGAAAAGTCCTAAAGTCGCTAAAGCTGAAAACGCGGCGGTCTCGAGCCGCGGATCCGGATCAGGCGCGCTGATAAAGTTCTTATCCGCGTTATTTTATCTGGCGCTGGCGGCCGGAGCCGTGTTCGCGTCCCTGTACCTCCATCAAGAGCTGTCGGACATCAAACATGCGAACTCCAGACATGAAGAATCAATGAAGAAGTGCACGACAGCGGCGCGTGAGGTGGAACATGCGCTCCAACAGGTTAGTTGACTTCATTCGTGCCTCTGTAGGGGAAAAACGTCCACATAGACACAAAGCTAACAAAAATATGTTTGATTGCCTTTAAGTTATACAAATATTTTTTCTGAATGTTCTCAAAACGTTCCATGAATGGACATTATTAAAGGCCAGATAACGTTGAACAAACGTTCTATTAATGTTCATGGAATAACTTTGAGAGAACCTTGCGAGAACGTTCACTGGGAATTGATAAAACTGAACAACTGTACTGAATAATAGCAGCACATTTCATGAAATTGATCACAAATAGACAAACTATCAGCTGTTAATGCGGACGTTAACCACACACAGAACTCAACATCACTGTGTTTTCTGAGTGATCACACAAGAGAAAGACATTAAATTCAGTTGAAATGAGGAGAAATAGTCCTGCAGGCCCTCAGGATGACGTGTTCGTCTGTGATTGGCTGACAGGGTTGTGCCGTGCAGCTTAAATGACTGTTTTAAGGCGCAGTATTGGTATCCAACACGACAGGAAGTTTATTTATGCCTGGAGGAGTTTCATGCACAGCAGCGTCAAACATATAGGACACAAAAATACAAACATATTGACTGGAATGACAGACGTTTGCTTGAATCGCCTGAGCTGGGAGTCGCTGACAGATCAGGCACAGGCTGAGAGACCTGAGCGACCTGTTTGACCCTGCCTCGAGGGTGAATCACTGGATTCAGCAGCTTCTTTTACACTTCGTTTGTCTCACTGAAGTTAGTTTCTCATGCACCACTGGACAAATATGTGTAGAGAGTCCCAGCACAGTTTAAAGTGTGGGCGATTTGGCCAAAAAATATTATCACAATATTTTTTCTGGTGTCTCCAGAATGTGTCTGTGAAGTTTCAGCTCAAAATACTCCACAGATCATTTATTATAGCTTGTCAAATTTGCCCCTACTTGGGTGTCAGCAAAAACACGCCATTTTTGTGTGTGTCCCTTTAAATGCAAATGAGCTGCTGCTCCCGGCCCCCTTTCCAGAAGAGGGCGGAGCTTTAACAGCTCGCGCTTCGGTCGCTCAACAACAACAAAGCTGGAGAATCTCACGCAGCCAAAATGAGGATTGTCAGTAACGGTGTTCAGCCTTACATTGTTCAAACCGGAGTCGACACTGATGGAGAGACTCAGGAAGAAGTTACAACTTTTAGACGTTTCTGAATGGTTAGTGGATAAATTTATGTAGTTGCTGTAGAGTTGATTCAACTCATCGACTAGCATGTGCCGTCATGTTAATCTTTTGTGTTGAATTGACCCTCGTTTGTGAAGCAGTCCGGCGTAAAATGACGGCATGACAACAACACTCTACTACAACAACTCTTCCTCTTCTCTAAAGCAGCCCAACATGGCCCCGCCCCCTTTGTTGTGTGTTCTCGGGGGCGGGGTTTATGTAAATTTTAGGGTTAGTGATGTCACCAACCTGGAAAGAAGCTAATTGTAGTCCCTACCAGCCGTTTGTTGTAGTCCTTAAAAAGCGATTTCTGTAAAAGAAAATATCTCTTTGCATTGAACTTTGAGCGTCGTATCTTTGCAGATGTTGTTTATGCTCAAACAGCAACATTATACACTAACTAAAGTTAAAAAAGTGAAATCATAATCAACCATCCTTTTAAACAGCTTGTAAATATACTTTATTACTAGAAAAAAAAAATATATATATATATATATATATATTTTGGCAATAACGGTTTCTTGAATGTTGAGTCAAGAACCCTAGAGTTCGATATAGAACTCCATTGAATTTTTTTCTAAGAGCGCAGATATTCCAGATCTAGTGACCACGAACTAAGCGTCTCTGCTCTTCTCTGTCTCCAGATCAGGTCCATGAAGGCGTCTCTGGAGGGTTTGGAGAGCACGGTGGTCAGTGCCAGGACTGATCTGGAAAGCACCAGCCGCGCGGTGCGAAAAGGAGAGGCCGACTCCCGGCGGATGGAGGATGCTCTCCAGAAACTCCAGAATAAGCTCTTCCAGGACCTGGCGGAGGGCATTCGGGAGGTGAAGGATGCTCGGGAGAAGGACATGTCCTCGCTGGAGGAGCAGCTGGCCCAGCTGAGCCGCTCCCTGTCGGAGAGCACGGTGGAGTTCGCAAATGAACAGAGCCGGTATAAGAGCGATCTCCATGAGCTCAAAGCTCGTCTGGAGGAGCAGGACGGGCCGGCGCTCCTCGTACAGGAGCTGGCATCCATCAGCAGCGCCGTGGCCAATCTCAACACCGCCAACGAGGTGGCCGAGGGAAACATGGCGGTGCTCCGGGAGCAGATTGCATCGGTGAGTGGTGAGCTGCAGACCAGAAACAGGGAGGTGGCGTCAGTGTCTGAGGAGGTGGGTGCCGTGAGGACGCTGGTGCAGAGCGCTGTGGGAGCCTTACGGGAGGAGGTGTCCGCAGCACGAGCCAGCGTCCAGACCACGTCAGACCAGCTTCAGAGCCTGAATGACCAGCAGGACCAGTCCAGCGCGGCTCTCCAGAGCCTGGAGGCACAGCTGAGAGAGGAACTGCTCAAGCTGGAGAAACGGAAGGATGACCTGGAGGTCCGACTGAAGGCCGCGGAGGAGAGCCAGGAGGTCTCGGCGTCCTCGCTGTCAGAGCAGACAAACAGACTGAATGCTCTCGAGTCCAAGTATGAATCCCACGAGAACTCACTGTCCGGCTGCAGGACGGCAGCGGAGGCGCTGAGACACGATCTGGAGGGGATGAAGAGCCGTCTGGGAGAGCTGCAGACGAGAGTAGATGCTCTAGACGAGACCCAGGAAACAGAGCAGGAACCAGAGCAGGAAACAGAGCAGGAACCAGAGCAGGAAATGGAGCAGGAGCCAGAGCAGGAACTGGACGCTGTTCAAGATGAAGAACCAGAAAGTCCTCCTGAACAGCTGGATGAGTGAGACTGAGATGAGCTACTGGAAGCAAAGCTGTAATTCTGGATGATCAGGTGTTGTGGGTGGTAGAAATGTGAACAAGAAGCTTTTTATAGGAATGATGAAGGGGTAAACTGCTGTTTCTTCAATCTATGAATACCTGCACTGTATTTTTTACCAGCTCAGCTGTTTTCCAGGGTTACTGGAAGTCTCAGTAACAGTTCAGTCTCTGAATGTATTAGGATGGTAGTTGTTTTCCAATAAAATGTTTATTACCCTTTCAAACAAATGTGTTAATATCTTTACCTGATCAAATGATCTATATTATACCCAAAAATACATAAAATGGCACTGTTAATATGACATAACATGAGAACATTTTACACATTTCAGTCTATTAATTTACAAAGACATTTTCCATATAATTTTGTTTATTCACCATTAGGTGGCCTCAAGCATTAAACAAGCATTAAAATCAGCTAAAACAATTAAAATCAAGATATTTCATGTAATAATTCATCCAGTTTTTTGTCTTTGAGGAATCAGTGTTCCCATGATCTTGAAAATCTGAATACTAATTAATCATACCTAAAAGTGTGATTTCTTGACCTGGAAAAGTCATGTAAATTAATCATATATTAACTCCATGGGCATTTATTTCTTTTGATGAATGTACATTTTTGTAGTTATTCCAAGTGTAAATTGTGTTGTGCTTGTCATTAATCCAGTAGATCATGAACATGTGGAAGAGTCATGTAACTTCACTGGTTCAAAAGAGTGGAAGCCTGAAGAACATTCAGCTACTCCTGCACAGAAACTAGGAGTGTCCAGTATTGTTGTGGATAATGGGGTTTGTCAAAAGGGGGTTGGCCTTGGAGCCAAAAAGGTTGAGAAGCACCGACTTAATCCATTCAGTCATTAAAGATTCTTGATCTTAAAAGAGATGCATAGTTTTAAATCAAGACAGCACAAGCACACTTCAATCATATCATTTTTTTTTTTTTTTATACAAAATATTGATTGATTGAAGTTGGGTTTCAAAGCATGAAGCAAGTGATATGTTCAAAGTAAAAGCGAAGGTCTTGGACACTTTCTGGTCGTCAGACTTTGTAGAACCCGTTTATGTGTTAATGTGATGAAATACACCAGTGGCGGAGGGCGAGATCTGCTTGGTTACAAACATTCTTGCAAATATCTTCCTTTGTGTTCAGCAGAACTATCCCTTTAAGAATGTTTCTTGAATCTGGCCCCAGGCATTTCCAAGTGTGTTTTGGGGTTGTTCAGCTAACGTTGGACACTTGTCCACAGACTCCATTTGCTCTTCTGAAACGACTCATTTTTGTAAGTTCACCTGTCAATATATAATCCCTGAACAGAGGATTTGTCTCACTTGAGCTCAAGTGAGACAAATCCTCTATCAACTTGCAGTTCTGACTGTTTAGTTTTTCTGAGAGTTTATAATGACCTAATTTCTAGGACCCTAGTTCTTTTGTATGTATTAGGAGTTCATACTATTTTTCAATTCTGTATTTGTATTATTAATTTTCAGGAATGATTTAATTGTTTGAGATTTAAATTTAATTGATATATTCTCCTAACCAAATCCTAAACAAAACCATTAGTAACCCTTTTGAAATGTTTAACCTAATTTGTTTCAATATATGAGGCCCTGTATTCTGGTTTTAAATAAGTTTTCTTGGAAAGAATGACTTTATTTTTTCAACGCAGAAGTAAGCTATTTTCTGTGTATGTATATACATGAAACATGACGTTGGTTACCATATTCTTACAGTTATTATGGAAAAATATAAAAATGATGAGACAAGTTGATGAGAAATATTCTTTGTTTTAATAAATAGAGTAATTATTACAATGGTAGTGTAAAAATAGAATTGTTTTGGTTGTTTTCTTGATGGTCTAAGTAATTTTTACTTGTTTAACCTGAAAAACTTTCAACATCAGTGTAACTGGAACATGACTTCACAGTTAAATAAAACAGTGAGGACTTTGCCGCCTCATTCCAGAAGTTCACTGCACACAACTGGTCAATACCAGCGTACACGAACATGACAATCATCATGGCAGATTTCACGGTTCAGTGTTTCTGCAAGGGCGTATTAATGCTTTACATGTAAATGTTGCTTTAATTAGCAGATCTCATGTAGCAGCTCTTGAAAAGCACACTAAATGCCGTGTGTTTTCCAGTTGGAAGCACACAGACTGTCCGATCATGTTGATCTTGATTCTGAGGTGAGTGAGTCCACTCCTCATTTAGGGCGTCAGCTGGTCCAGTGTGTCGTGCGTCATCTCGTCTCTCACGGTCTGACTCGAGTCGCGGTTGGAGAAGCGCTCCCTCAACTCCGCCACTTCTCCCTCTCTGCTCATCATGTCTTCAGCCAGCTGGCCGATCCTCAGCGTCAGGTCAGCTAGTTTGGGCTCTACAATGGCGAAGTCTTGTCTGATGGTGAAGACTTTGGGCTTCAGGTCGTCTGCGAACGTCACCATCTTGCGCAGCTTGGCTTGACCGCTCTCCAGCGCCAGGATTTGCTCGGCGAGCTTGCGGTTGTCCGTGGAGAGCTGGTGAACGAGTGAGCTGATCTGATCCAGTCTCTGGCCGTTCCTCTCGGTGGAGCTCTTCAGACCGGAGACGCGGTCGATGCTGCCGGCCAGCAGATCACCGATGCGCTTGACCATGAGCTTCTCGGTCTGGACCACCTTCTCCTCCAGGGCGTTTGTCTGATTGAGCAGTGCCTCAACTTCGGTCTCCAGGCCAGCCATACGCCGCACATCCGTACGGATGGAGGCCACCTTTGAGGTCACGTCATTGGAGACCTGCAGGGTTCGGCTCTCCACGTCCTCCACGGCTTCAGCGAGGGTGCTCAGGTCCTGCTGGAGCTGCTGCCGTTGACCGGTGAGGCTGGAGAAACGCGCCTTCAGTTCATTGACCTCCGCAGACAAAGCCTCCATCTGGGAGACGACCGGCGTTCCCGCCAGACCGGACATCAGCGCATGGACACTCGCACACTAGAGAGGACACAAGTACACTTTGAGTACATACTTCAGGCAGAAAGAAGTCTATGGAAGCCCATTTCCAACACATAAGAAAAGATTATGCTTTGGTAAATCATAATTGTAACATTAAAACCAATAGAGTCAAAATTGTGATATGAAAAAGTCAAAATTTGAAAAAATTATGACATACTAAGTTGAAATTAACAGAAAGTTTAAATTGACTTAAAAGTCATAACTATTGCAAAGATATCATTTTGGTTGTCTTATTTCAATATTTTTAATTGAAAAAATAATGTCAGTCATAATTACTTATGTTAATTTTGAGATAAACATTCGAAGGCATGACATATGTCAATTATAAATTGTCATAATTATGACTTGGTGTGTTATAATTCGACTTGTCATTTTTGACTCTTAAAATTTTAACTTAGTATGTCATTATAGTAATTATAACAGTATGTCATAATTAAGATTTACCAAAGCATGATTTTTTTTCTTAAGTGGTGGAAATGGGCTTTTTTTTTTTTATAGAAGTTGTCAGAATATTTTCAATATAGAGTAAATAATTGTAGAAGTAGTATTATGAACCTGTGGAAGTAATTATTTTAAAATCCAGATGCGTTTGAGCCCACTTGACAGTGGCTGTAGAATTAGGTGACTTCCATTAAACAACGAAGGGTTACCAAATCACTGTCCAGATGTGAATGTCATGTGGGGATACCTTATCTCTAGAGATGAACAAGTGTCCTTGGGAAATGCTGAGTAAGGCCCAAAGACAAGGGGAGTGGGCTTCAATGTTGGGAAGCAGGTGTGGAGATTGAGCTGTATTATCATTGGTTAATGGCTGATAAGAAAATGGTATAAAGATGGGGACTCAATCAAAGACAGATGTCCTGCAGGCATCTCAGCTTTGTTGCTTCATCCAATAAAGTCTTATTTTGACTTCTGGAACTCTTTGAGCTTCATTGGCAAGAAAGAGATGACTTTTTTCCACAACAAAGTCTGATTAAGTCCAGAAGGGATGTGAAATGAAACGTTCTACATATTACACATATTTACTGAAAAAATAATTTATTCAAGTTTTAATGATAACTTGGACACAGCAAAACAATATGAGATGACATACTGTAATATCAGAGTTCATAGGAGTCAGTGAAAGAAGAATCAACGTTCACGAGTGAATCCATACGAGCCAACAAGAACGCTGTAGAGATGTGAGGCTAGATAATCTCTGACTACAGATCTCAATAATAGACACGCCTGATGACTGGAGGTGGAAAGAGTCGCAGGACTGGATTCGACACATTGAGATATTTTAATTTATCACATAAATGACAAATCACAACAGTCAATTTATATCAATTATACAACATAAAACAGCGTTTACAACCCATTTTACTTCCATAATGTGATGCATTTCAGGCAATTGACTGAAAACAAAACAGTATGGGACTTGATTTTTGCATCAGCTATTGAACGAATCATGAATAGTGAGAGATTATACCAAAATGGAGCCTGATCTGAATGAGATTGTCAAAACGACACCTTAAATGGCTATTGGTCAACATTATTAAGTGACATCAGCCAAAAAAAAATTAAGTCAGTTTAGAGGAAAGATTATGAAGACAAACATTTTGTCCCTTTAGAATAATTTGCACTGATAAATCAGCCACAACAACACACGACACACATATTAAAACCGCATATAAAGTTTATCATTTTGATTTTATGTTGAATTTAGTGTTTAGAACAAACACATCAAATGTACACACAAAACTAGCACAAAATTGTCCTGTGTCCTGTTTTGTCCGTGTGAAATCTCTGTAATGAGTTTACAATGAACGCATTTTCTATTTACTCTACATGAGTTTAAAAACATGAGGTTTATGTAAAAAATCTCAGCATCCCTGGGTTTAATACAATACAATTATGTCACAACCACAAAAATAACTCCGACTCATCCCTCATTTTTGAGCTCACGTTGAGGCGTTTATAATGGACGCAATGTTGGATGGATTGAAAGAAATCTGAAGGGTTTTTATATTAAAGCACTTACATTAGTTCCTTTTGCAACTTGTGGTTTAATAAGTTTATTACTTTTACAGTCACTTTAATGTTTACAGCATCATGAAGTTGTTAAACTGGATATAATTTAGTGTCTAAACTAGTGTTTTCCACACTAAAATAGTGTACATATGAAACATTAATTATACTGTTAAAACGAGTGCATTATTGAGATGTAAAGCTGGTCTCATCATTTTTACAATCGTTTTATGGCATTGTGTTGTCGTTGCAACGAAGATGTAAATTTGGATATAACGTTAGACAGAAATGGTTAGTAAGTGTTTTTTTTCCCATGCTAATCTCAATATTATAGCCTACTGTCTTTTGGCGATACTAATGAATCAGTTGACTTCCACTGTGTGTGTCTCACAGTAACCACAGTAAGATTTGTGATGTTTTGTGGTAATCAGCATTACGGCTGAAATGCTGTCGATTAAGCTTATAACACTGCGCTGAACGCTGAATACTGCTTTAAGACGCCACTGTACGTGCCCCATGTGTCAGAATTACAGTAGATGCGGCACATCGGTCTGGTTCCTCGACTCAGATCTCGTCAGGGTTAGTCCTCCTGCGAGGCCGGTCTGAGGTCACGTATCTGCGAGCGAGTCTCTCTCATACGGTCCTCTGCGCTCTGCACCTGCTGCTCCAGCTCCTGGACTCTCCTGAGGGTGGCGCTCATGTGCGCTCGGACGCGGAGCATGGAGCGCACGGCCTCTTCCGCGGCCGCCAGCTGTGTGTCCTGAGCGTGAGGAGCGCGTGACTCCAGCTTCTCCTGCAGCCCGCGGCCCTGCGCCGCCAGCTGCTCGAGCTGCTCCTGGAGCCTGGAGACGCGGCGGCCGTTCCAGTCCGTCTGCTCGCGCACCCGCTGCGCGTCCTCCTCCTCGGTGCGGTCCAGCACACGCGTGTTCCTCCTCGTACCGTCCTGCACCTCCTGCAGCCGCTCGCTCAGCTCACGCAGACGGCCGTCGATGTCGTTGATGTGCTCCGTCACATGTCCGTGTGCGGCGCGTGATTGTGTCTTGAGCGTGTGGAGCTCGTCGCTCACTGCCAGCTGGTCGCTCGTGCTCTGGAAGCGGAGGTTTAGCGCCTGCAGCCGGTCTGAAGACGCGTCCTGCTCCGCCTGCAGCGCCGCTGAGGTGTTGAGGACAGAGCCGAGGGCGTGTTTCAGCTTCGACAGCAGCGTGGCGCCGTCTGCGGAGGCCTGCAGCTGCATTCACAACACACGCGTCAGACGTCTGTCTGCTCTGGACTACAGAACTACTCATGCAGCGCTGCATACTACTGTATTAACACAGTCTGGGAAACAGCATCCAAAAAGTTTATGTCTTTCTTTTATTTAGTGGAAAAGAAATTAAGGTTTTTGAGGACTGGGGTTCAACGGGTTGAAGGTCCAAATGTCAGTTTCAGTGCAGCTTCAAAGAGCTCTACATGATCCCAGACGAGGAATAAGAGTCTTATCTAGAGAAACCATCGGACATTTTCTAAAAAAAAATGACGTAGACGTAAGTACCGATCCAGTGTTGACAAAGTGAACGTGAAAAGACTAAGTCAAGCGCCCTTTACAAAAAATGGTAAAACAACGACGTCGGACGATTTTGAAGTTGGAGGAGAAAATGAGACGGAGTTTTTTGCGTGACCTTTCCAACGTGATTACGTAATGCGTGGAGCATCACAGAGCAGTGCAAGATGAGCATTTGTGGTTAAAAAGTATATAATTTTTTTTTTTTTTTTTAGAAAATGTCCGATGGTTTCTCTAGATAAGACTCTTATTCCTCGTCTGGGATCATGTAGAGCTCTTTGAAGCTGCACTGAAACTGACATTTGGACCTTCAACCCGTTGAACCCCAGTGAAGTCCACTATATGGAGAAAAATCCTGGAATTCCTCAAAAACCTTCATTTCTTTTCCACTGAAGAAAGAAAGACATGAACATCTTGGATGACATGGATTTGAGTAAATTATCAGATTTTTTATTATGGAGTGAATTAATCCTTTCAAGTACTAGTATTTTATTTTTAGATAGACTTCACATGAATTTATTGATACTACCAGCCAAAACTTTTATTTGAATAAATAACAATTTTTTCATGTTTATGAAAGAAGTCTCTTCCACTCAGCAAGGCTGAATTTACTTGATCAAAAATACAGTAAAAACAGTGAAATATTATTACAATGTAAAATAACTCAAAGATTAGAAATATTTTTTAAAAGAAATTAATACTTTTACTCATCAAGGATGCATTAAATTGATGAAAATTGACAGTAAAGACATTTATAATGTTACAAAAGATTCTGTTTCAAATAAATGCTGTTTCTATTCATCAAATAATCAAATTTTTCACAGTTTCGACAAAAATATCAACTGTTTTCATAAATGTTTCATGAGCAGCAAATCATCATATGAGAATGATTTCTGAAGGATCATGTGACACTGAAGACTGGAGTAATGATGCTGAAAATTCAGAGGAATAAATTACACTTTACTATATATTCACATAGAAAACAGCTGATTTACATTAGAATAATATTTCACTGTTTATACTGTATTTTTTGATGGAATAAATGCAGCTTTAGTGAGCAGAAGAGACTCTTTCAACAGCAGCGACAGTAGCGTGTTGTTTTGAACACACGAGTTCATGACACGGACACGCTTATGTTTGTCTGAAGCTATTAAACTGAACTCAAAACTAACTTTACTGCCGTATTGTGATGTATTTCTGAGTGAAACGGCTATCAAACGGGAAAAACACAGAGGGTGGCACTTGATTTTATCGGTTGGTTGACAAAATAAAACCATGAATGAATAATTCACAGTAAAACTAGTAAAATAAACCTATCATACATTAAGAAATGGCATCAATTTTGATTTCACATGACATTTAAGTTATTAAAAATACATTCAAGATGCATTTAATACAAAAAAAAAGACAGATGAATATGTTTACAGTTACAAGTTATTTTGATATTTTTGAAGGGCTTACACAGTAAAACTGTATAGCTGAAGACTGTAATAAGGCAAATAGTCTTATTACAACTCATGATATAAGCATTTTCATTTGCATTGTAACTAATATTACAAGAGACAACTTTTTGATTTTAATAAGGGCTGTACTGTTTATTGTTAGTTCAAATGATGTTAACAAATGAAACCTTTCTGTAAAGTGAACACAAACTAGTTTGTTTAGTAGAAACGGTGTAAAGGTTTTTATGAAATAGGCACAGACTCAACTGTGACACTGTCTGTTATTTGTGTTTTCAGTGGATTTACACAAACCTTCTGTGAGACTTCAGTCAGTTTCTCGTCGAGATCCTGAACACTGCGGCTCTTCTCCTGCAGAAACTCGTACTTTTCTGTCATTTCTGCTAGTTTTGCGCCCTGCTGAAGATGCAGCCTGTGAGGACAGATGAAAGCACACACTTATAGAGGGGAAATATATATTTTCATGTTTGAAATATGAGTGAACTGACCATGTGATGCTGAGGGAGAGCGCGAGACACATCAAACTGACGCAGAGCTTCGCGTCAGGACTGAAAGGACTCGCTCTTTTAACCGGCTTCTTTCTTCTTCTCAGCGGCAGCGCTCCGTTTCTCTCCGTTCTGCTGCTTGTTTAAACTCTTCTGTCGCTGTTTTAAGTCGCTGATCTGCATGTTTGAAGAGCAACTGGAAAATCACCGCAGTTCAGTGCTAAAGACACACCTGAATTACTTGTGGATGCGAGTCTAGAGAGCAGATGTCATTCTCAGTTATTTTATGTACGTGTTTGGATCCCCACGGAGATTTTCTCGCGTCCCGTTTTTCCCATCAGATGCTGGAAGTTGTGGAAATCGCCACGCAGTTCCGCTGGAACAGAATGAGGGCAGAAGCGCGGGCTGGCTTAATGACGGTGGTGGAGTGGGCGGGGCTTAGACGAATATAAATAATAATTATGCTGTTTTTGCTATTTATACTGTTTATATTTCGTTCAGTGTCAATTCACATTAATTAACGTAATTATTTAGCTCTGTAAATTATTTTCGATGTGCGTTGCTGTCACGTGATACCTGTTACAGAACGGACCGCTCATAGCTGCTTGTTATTGCTCGATTAAGGTTTTTGAATAATCATTTTGTAGAGATTACTTGCTAGTTTATTTACATATGCATATCAGAAATTAATCATTGGACGTTAAAGGTTTATATAAAACAAATGTCGGTAATAATAAGTAAAACAACGCTCTAAGATTTGAATGAGTCTCAATGGAGGAATCGTGTCTGTGGGCCACCGCGCGCCCCCGTGTGGTCTCGCAGGAGCACGAGTCTCCGCCCACTGAAGAATTCATTTAAAGGGATAGTTCACCCAAAAATGAAAATTCTGTCTTTTCTTCTGCTGAACATAAAGGAAGATATTTTGAAGAATATGGGAAACTGAACAGTTCTGGGGCACCATTGACTTCCATAGTAATTTTTTTTTTCAAAATATATGGAAGTCAATGGTGCCCCAAAGCAGCCTGGTTACAAACTTTCTTCAAAATATCTTCCTTTATGTTCAGCAGAAGAAAGAAAGTTTGGAACAACGTGAGGGTGAGTAAATGATGACAGAAGTTTAATTTTTGGGTGAACTATCCCTTTAAATGAGATTATTGAATATTAAATAAATTAATGGTTGTTAAGCAACATAGTTTCACCAGGTGTAAATATATTTTTAAATAAATATTTAAAATGATTTAAAATGAATAAACAAGTTAATTGGGGTCCAAGCACTAATGGCCCATGTGGATGATTAGCGATCCAGTTGAAATGTATCTTATGATGTGGTTTTTATAGCAATGTCCATCTTGAACCTTCACCGAAAGTTAGGGTTTGATCATAATATGTGTGGACTTCTATATTCAACATTTACATTTAGGCTAGATGAATCTCATGTCATAGACAGTGGCGGCTCATCAGGGGAGGAAAATGGAGGAACAGCCTTCTCGAAATTTTGATATGGAAGAAATTGCCAACAATTTAATTTAATTTAATTGTAATGTTGTACATGCATACCTCATCATTTTTAATCAGTATGTGATATATACATTTAAAAAATAAAAAAGTCTAATATGTTTTGGGGTCAAAATGACATAATATTGATATCTTTTCACAATTTCTTAGGTTGAACCACCACCCATGCAGTATTGCCACATCAACCATCACATCCCGGTTCTATCCATTTTCTATGACGGAGTTAGTGATCTAAGGCCAGACTACAGACTTATAAGGCAGACACTGACAAATCTCTCCTCAGTCCTCCCATTATGATCATGGCTTGAGCTTCAAGTGCTTGTTTTTGTGTTCTGATTGGCCAGCGGGTCGTATCCAGAGCCTTTGACGTACCCCGCTCTACTGTATATGACGTTGTTCACTGTGTGGCGAATAAGATTGTGAGCAAAATAGCCCAAGTCATTAATTTCCCAGCTGTTGAGAAATTGCAGGAGTTTGGAGATGGATTTGCTCATCTCGCCAGATCTGCAGCTTTTAAAAATGCTGTAGGAAGCATTGATGGGTGCCAAGTGAGAATCAAGCCACCTAGTACAGATGCTCAGTGCTACCTCAACCGCAAACTGTTGTACTCAATTCAGCTCCAAGCAGTTCGTGACCACAGAGGCAAGAGATTTGAGCTTTAACTTTAATTTCTACATTTCCAGAACTGTCCATTTCACACCAACATATTGAGTTGTTCTGCAGTAAACTATACTAAACGATCCTGCGGGAGTGTGGGCAGGGCCTTGATAGTGCGGCTCCACTTCGCGCTCACTACTGCGCAAACTTGGGTCCCGAATCAGCACAAGATGTCAGCACCACATAGGGACATTGGCAGCTTCACTTTTCTACGAGAGTATAATTTTAAAAGTTATGAAATTACTTTTAAAATAAACAAATATAAAAGTTATGAAGTAAAATATCTAGCTTCCGCCAGACTGCCTTTCATATTCAACGTACGAAGAAAGCGCAACGCCTCTTGCAGTTCAAAACACTTACGTAGCGTAGTTTTGATGTTAGTATTTACTTTTAATAAATGCATTGCTAGAAAGAAATGCAGTGCTTTATTTTGCAGTAAGTTTGTTTAAGGTAAGAGTGTGTTTAGATCACCATGTTAACTGAGAGCAGTTACATTACTTTGGAGAAATATGTCAAATCGATTGAGATAAATTGTAAAAAAGTATCACTGGACAATTATGAGTAATTATTCTGAACATCGCCACAAGAGGGCACTAGTAGTATGTAAATCCCATTCAACTGGGCATGCCATACGCATGTGATAAGCCACTGATCACCATGCAATAATAATAATCTCCAAAATCGTGTGCATCCAATAATAACAGTGTGCAATGCATAAACATCTAACATCAACTAGCACATAGAAATATGCTGAACAGAAAGAGTAATACAGGCAGAATGATGCTAATCAGCTACTGTTTAGACGGGAAATTAAACTGCATTTCTCAGTAAAAGCAGGAAATATATAGACAATATTCACTTACTTGATATGTAGGCATACAGCAATTCAATATAGTCTTAATCTGAATTGCAATAGACCATCGATGGATGAACTATAATGAAGATGACAAACTTTACACTCTCTAACATACGCTGCATCTTCTCTCTCTATTTCCAACACGATTCCGCTTTAGCACAGCAGGTAACACCATGGTAACATTGTGCACTCTGATTGGTCAGGATTATCCGGGACATTTAAAGCATCCGGCCTTCTGTACAATGACTGTGCTGAATTCTGTTGGTATGATTATCTGCATTAAGTCCAACAACAGTGTACACTGTTTCCTCCCAAATTACAGCAAGCTTCCATTTCCCACATGCTCCCTTGTTGGCAAGCAAAACTCTATCACCAACATCGATTGGTTCTCCCTTGACTCTATTATTGTACAAGTCAGTATGTCTCTTAAGCTGATTCATGGCTAATGCCTGTGCGATGGGCATTGCCTCCATCTTATCTTTCTGAAGAGCCTGAATGTAATTGTCATAGGTAACAACATCAGGATTGTCTAGAACAGTTCCAAATACTAGGTCAATGGGCAGCTGTAATATCCTCCTAAATATCAACAGGAAAAGAGCATACCCCGTGGATTCATGGATGATGCAATTGTAAGCAAAAGTTAGATATTGAGTACTTGCGGCCATTTGTGCTTGGTCTTTGCCAGCAGAACATGTATCATATTGCCCAGTGTCCTGTTCATCCTCTCACAAGCTCCATTCCCCATTGGATGATCCTTGATTTTTGGACTCCAGTGACATTCAACAGCTCAGCGATCAGGGCACTCTCAAATTTGTCTGCTCTATCAGACTGAATACAGCCTGGGAAGCCATAAACACAGACATAGTTATGCTACAGTTGATGTTTGGCAGACACAGTAAGGCATTTGCCATTTTTGTGAAGTGATCTGTTACAACAAGAACATTCAGGGACTGGTGGGCAAAGTCCCCCACCGACCAAAAGTTTATGCAGGCGAGTTCAAGGGGCTCTGTTATAATGATGTTCTCCAACGGTGCACAACCCTCTGGTTCTGGCGTCTTGCTGATCACACATCGACGACTTCACATACTCCCTCACATCATTCTCCAGGCCACGCCAAAAGAACCTTTGCAGTCCGCTGCTGACCATGGTGTCCTGCTTGATCATGAATGATCGTCAACACCATGGTTTTCACTGCGTCAGGCACGAAATACAGGTAGGTTTTACTCTTGGTGACACTATTCTTCGAAACCCTGTACAACACACCATTCTTTATCAGTAGTATTCAGTAGTTTTTCATAAGCTCATTCATTTGTTCCCTCCTGTTAGGTCTCCGTCCTCTCTCGACAAACAAATCAATCTGCTCAAAACATTGTCTCCCTCTTGTCTTTTCAGTAGATATTCATGGGACATCACATCAATGTCAGGTGATTTAGATGGCATTGTTGTATGCGGAAGGTGAGGCAGCAACAATGCATGTGACTTGGTGTTTTTATCACTATCCCTACATGAGTGCAGAACATCTTCCACTTCCTGCTTTGACATCGTACCAGGTAAGGAGACTTTAGCTGTATATCAGGCAATGGCCACTCCTCCAGTATCAGGAGTACTGTCAAAAGGGTGAGTAGACAAATGAAAGACATCTTGGACACGGTCTGTGTGCACACCAACCACTTCTGCCAATAACTCCTTGTAAGGGACTCTTGTCATAAAATGTAATATGCCAGGCTGCACAAAGGCCTCTCGGTTCAGGGCATCAGCAACCACGTTTTTTGGACCAGGAACATACTTAATGTCTTACTTGTATGGTGCTAGCTTAGCAACCCATCTGTGTTCACAAGCATCTAATTTTGCTTTTGACAATATGTATGTTAATGGGTTGTTGTCTGTCCAAACCGTGACTTCTGACCCCTGAGCCAATGAGGGAATTTGTCACAGATAGCCAATTTCATGGCAAAAAACTCCAATCAATGTGCAGGGTATCGTGACTGAGCATAGGTAAGTGACTTGCTTGCAAAAGCAACTGGCATAGATACTGTTCCACCAGCTGGAAGCTGGGACAAAACTGCCCCAAGTCCATTATTTTATTTTAAACAACTCCAAAAAGAGCATTGCCATATTTACTTATTACAAACCAGTCTGGCTTTACTTCTTTCATATGTTTTTTTAAAGCACTTTGGGAACTTCGCCATTGACTTTGGTTGAATTAATTCTCTTTCAACCATTGTAGAAAGTGCATGCTATCACTATTGTCAACAATAAGTCATACTCCTGACTGCAATGACCTCTTCTCATAACCCCTGTTATGGAACAAACTGCTTATGATTATGCTTTTATTAGACATTTTTCTTGGTTTTCATTTCTCTGAGTTTCTTCTCTATGGGCAGCAGGTCATTCAGTGTAGATCTGGAACTCACTCCTCCGGTCTCTTTGCTTCATTGCTTCAATCTTGGAATTCAAACCTCTACTCAAAACTTTGTTTTCTCTGTGTTATTTATCTTAGAGAGATGCATGTAATTGTTCTCAACGTTTATGTAATGTTATGTTATCATGTTCATACTATGTAATGTGCTGCGTAATGTTATATTTTGTCTTGGACTGCTCATTGTCTTTGTATTTTTTTTGTAATACTATTTAAAGCAATCTTGAGTGGAGTTAGTAAAGGTGTTGTCCTGATTCTCAATAAATTGTGTTCTTTGAGTGACTGTCTGAGAAGGACATCTAGTGGACGATTTATGCGGCTTTACAGCAGAGACACAACAGAGTTTAGTTCCAGCTGTTGCTGAACAATTTATTTAGAAATAATTTGTTTTGGAAGAAATTACACTTGAGTAATCTAAGCAAAACCATAAGCAAAATATGTTGTGTTATTTTGAGACAAAAACGGAGAGAAGGTGAGAGTAAATCACGACAACTACATCATTGTGTGGGATCGTACTACAGATTGGTGCCATGACCCGTCGTTTGGTTTGCTGGTTGCTGACTGCCTGGGACGCTGCAAGTGTGAACGTCTTTGCTGGGACTGTGTTGACATCAGCATTGATCTGCATGACTGGTGCAGATCTGCAGGACTATTTTGAAATCTTTCTGGATTAAAGATTAAGAGGAGCATTACTAGTCACACCTGACAGAGATTTTCAGTTTATGGGTCCTGAGTTTGCAAGCACTGGGAGGGGTGGGGCACTTCGATCACCAGTTGATACCAGGCCTGACATGTTCTATAGTCCAAACACATAACCTGGTAATCCAGAGTATACTAAAGCTGAATCAGGACTCTCAAGTGAAATGAGTAACCTTGTTAGACAAATTGCATCTGAAATTGACAAAGCTATCAGGGATGGACATTCAGTACAAGTTTGGTGTCTAGTGGTCATTTTGGAGAAACCACTAACATTTCTGACATCAAGGTATCGGATGCAACCATCATCATCAGGATCGTCTGATCCTGATCATCAGGAAATCGTCCATTGAATTTGTGTTAGTGTTAGTTTGGAAGAAGAATGTAGATTTAAGGCTATGCACTGACTTTGGTGGCTGAACATTCGTACAGTGAAGAACGTACATCCTCTCCCTTACCAGGCAGATGTACTAGCAACTTTTGGGGGATGTACTGCAATTTGTATACTATCAACATTTCATTGAGAATTACTCCATGATTGCGAAGCCTCTTTTTCAGCTGATGTCTGGCCAGAAGAAACCTAGGAAAGTAAGGGGTGTAGGAAAAAGGTCAGGGGCTGTCCGGAAGCTCACTCCTGATGATTGGATAGATGAATGTAAAGGGGCATTTGAGAATCTGAAGACTGCGCTGGTAAAACAAATTCTGCTTACCCACCCTGACTTCTCAAAACAGTTTATACTGACTGATGATGCTTCAACAACTGGACTTGGGGCCATGCTCTGCCAAGTTCAGGAGGGTAATGCGGTCGCAAAGCCAATTGTTTTTGCTTCAAAGTCACTTCATCATGCTTAGTCTAAGTATCCAGCTCACAGGCTCGAATTGTTGGCAATGAAATGGGCCATATGATTAATTCAGCCACTGGCTGAATATAGTATAGTATATTTTGACCAAACCAAAACTTGATGCCTATGAGCAGAGATGGGTCATAAAGTTGGCTCCATAACTTTAAGTATACTGCTCTGACTCTTCTTGGCACGCAGTGTACAGGTTCATGACAGATTGTCACATCTGTCCTGTTTAACTCCTGGATGATGACCTCCTTTAATGTCCTGATCTTTAATAGGGAGTGTTGTACAACTTGGCTCTAGTCCAGTGTGTCTGGATCTCCTGAAGGATCCAGTGACCATTCCCTGTGGACACAGTTACTGTAAGAGCTGTATTACAGGCTGCTGGGATCAGGAGGATCAGATGAAAGTCTACAGCTGCCCTCAGTGCAGACAGACCTTCAGTCCAAGACCTGCTTTAGCTAAAAACACCATTCTGGCTGACGTGGTGGAGAAACTGAAGAAGACTAAACTTCCTGCTGACTGTTACGCTGGAGCTGGAGATGTGCAGTGTGACGTCTGTACTGGAAGAAAACACAAAGCTGTCAAGTCCTGTCTGGTGTGTCTGGAGTCTTACTGTCAGAATCACCTTGAAGAACATGAAAGTTTCTTTAAAAGAAAGAGACACAATCTGACTGAAGCCACTGGACGACTGCAGGAGATGATCTGCCAGAAACATGACAAGATCCTTGAGGTTTTCTGCCGCACTGACCAGAAGTGTGTATGTGTGCTGTGTACAATGGATGAAGCACGATGGATGAAGCTGCAGCACAGAGAACAGAGAAACAGGTATAAAATTTAATCTAGACACTGATGAAATAATGTTGACACTATTTATACTGGCAATGTGATCAGGTAACATCATTCACACTGCAGACGTCAGCAGAAGTAAACAGTAGCTGCTGGACTTTCACTGCTGAGTGTATTTATGCTCCATATTGAACTTAACAGAAAATATGGTCAAATGCACCATAAACATATTGATCAACACAAACTTTTGTAAAACAGGCTTTGATGAAGCAACATAAAATTATAGAAAATATTCACCAGTTGTTTGACAAAATATATCTCTGTCAAGAATTACAAGTTAAATGCAGCGACAAACAAAAACACTTTCTTTTCAGTAAATCTGTCTCAGTCCATATGAACTCAGTCATTTATAGCTTCACTTCAGACTTTGGCTTTTGTTCTGTGTTTTCAAAATCAAATTTTGATGGAAATGTGATGCCCGTCTTCATGTAAATTAGAATGACTGATTCCTGATCAACATTTTATAACTGATGGCAGTTATTAACAGAAATACTCAATGTAGTGAGTGGAACATTTGAAACCACATGCTAACAAAACAAGACAGAGCGCACACTCATCCTGTGCACTCACAACAGAAGACAAACCATAGACTGTAAAAAATTTTTTAAAGTGTAATTTAAACCAAACTAGACGTGAGTGCCGGAATCCAAACACCACGCTTTAAACATGAATCAAGGCACACAGACAAGAGATCGCACTCTCACACAAAGACAAGATAATACAAAAGCATCAGGGCTCTGTCACAAAACCAAGAATAAACTAGACTGAAGTGACAGAACCCTGACAGATATAGTGACAGCAGTATAATGTGACATCTCTGTTATTGGTTTGTCCTTTAGCACCAGCAGAGGATCCAGCACAGACAGAAAGATCTTCAGCAGCTGAGAGAGGCTGTGGAGTCTCATAAGGTGAGTCTGGAGAAGAAGAGAAGTTTGAGAAGTCTCAGTCAGGACTCACTGAAGCCACTGTGTGATTGTGATGTGTGTCCTAACAGCGCTCTGCACAGACAGCAGTGGAGGACAGTGAGAGGATCTTCACTGAGCTCATCCGCTCCATCGAGAGAAGCCGCTCTGAGGCCACACAGCGGATCAGAGATCAGGAAAAGACTGCAGTGAGTCGAGCTGAAGGACGACTGGAGCGACTGGAGCAGGAGATCAATGATCTGAGGAGGAGAGACGCTGAGCTGGAGCAGCTTTCACACACACAGGATCACATCCATTTCCTGCAGGTAACAGAGATCTAGAAGAACAGGATCATAGTGGACTTGAGCAAGAGACTCACAGAGTCAAGTCACCTTCATTTATGTAGCGCTTTTTACAATACAGATTGTTTCAAAGCAGCTTTACAGTGTACATTTCATCAGATAGAGTTATTATGTTCAGCTGCGAAGTTTCTCTGAATAATGCAGATATACGCGTATGTACAGCTGGCTCATGAGAGGTCTGTAATCTGGGTCTGAAAGGTGTTTATTGTGAGAATGGCACACTTTGCATTCCTCAAGGATCAGGCTGAGCGTCTTTAAACAGCGGCATGTCTGACGATAGTGACGTAAGCCTGTTAGGAAAGCCTGCATGGAAAGCCCTTATATGGATATAGTTTGGGTGTATTTTATGCAAATGACTAATCTTGTGCACACGGACGCTTATTAGAATGCTCCAAATACACTAAATGAATTAGGCGGAGATTTTTTGTGAGAAGGTTTCCTGTGTGTACAAATACGAAATAATCCACACAATTATTAGTGAATGAGACCCAGTGACTTTCCTGTAGAGCTGCTGTACAGCCAAAACAATCTTTGTTGCATTAATTTCCTATTAGATTTTAGAAACTAATATGTTTTTAAGCAACTGAAAAAAGCACGAATGTCAGGGTATGTCAAAACTTCTTCAGGACCCCAAAATACCCTTAGATCCTAGAGGGTTAAAGAGTTGCATGGGGGTAGTTCTGACCCAGGGCTGATGCAGGAGCTGGACACAGAGACCAACCTCACCTTGCGTGCGATGAAAGTCACTGCGCGCTCCCTCGGTCAGATGATGTCCACCTTAGTGGTCCAGGAACACCATCTCTGGCTGAACCTGGTGGATATGAGGGAGAGCAAACAAGCACCACTTTCCACAACTTCCCTATCTCCACGGTTGGTCTCTTTGGTGATGCAGTTGAGAACTTCACCCAGCTGTTCTCGGCTGCACAGAAGCAGATGGAGGTGATCAGACACATCCTGCCCAAGTGGCCTGCTGCTGCTTCTACCCTGCCACCGACTGCAGCCCCCCTGCCTGCTTATCGCAGAGGGCACCCCCTGCATCTGAGACGCTATGCCTTGCCATCCTCATCCACCTCTCTTATCACCAGTGGGCAGCAGTGTGAGGTTCAAGGACGCTATGCCTTCTAACGCAAGCCTGGCCCAACCGTGGAGCCAGTTAAGTGTTGCAGCACACACTCGGACCCTACTTCGGGACACTATACATTCCGAGTTGGGTCCCTGCGGCCCACTTTGCTGCCCCACTTGTATGTCTGTGGTGCCTGTGGTCCAGCTTGTACGGTCTTTGGGAGCCTGGCTAGTGCTCCCCAGCCCATCTCGCTCATTCAGACCATCAGACTCAGCTATGTGTTTCAGTTTGCCCAGCGTCCTCCCAAGTTCAGGGGCATTCAGTTAACCCCCAAGCTGACCAAGGATGCTTCTGCCTTACGGGCAGAAATTGCAGTCCTACTGGTGAAGAGCCAGTCCCTCCAACTGATACGAAGACAGGGTTTTACAGCCCCTACTTTATTGTGCCCAAGAAAGGCGGTGGCCGATCTGTGCTTTCCTTTCTGTTGAAAGGGTTGGAGCAAAGGCTGTCTCCCTCCACCCTGAAAGTGTATGTTGTCACTATTGCTGCACATCATGATCTAGTAGATGGTAAATCTACGGGGAAGCACAACCTGGTCATCAGGTTCCTGAGGAGCACGAGACATCCGACACCAGGCCTAACACTCATAAGTACAGCCCAATGGTTGACCCTTGTGCTAGGCTAGGTGCCCATATGTTGTGATCCCTATGGTTATCCCAACAGCAATCGACCCTCTCGGTGTAACAACAGTAATCAACTTTCTCTGCGTAAGTCCTGTCCTATCTTCCACCCCAGCAGGTGTGGGGGGATCAGGAGGCTTACGTGGGTTGCTGGAAGGGGCAGCAAATAGTGGGGGTTTGGTAGGGAACCCAATTCGTAAGTTCAGCTCTGACATAACATAGATTGTGACCGACTGAAAGGGAGCGACTCAGTTATGTAACCCTCATTCCCAGAAGGAGGAAATGAGACATTACGTCCCATCACCACAATTGCTGTACCACAGCTGATCAGCCAGATCACCAGCTCGGCACCTAATGCAGTTTAACACCTAAAAAAACAAATGTGTTGTCTTTCTCGACTGTTTACATTCACTCAAGCCACATCCAACTGTGTTTACTAGGATACTTGCCGAGTCGGGCATTTTTGGACATAATTTTGTGTGAATATGTTCATTCAAGTGCAAACATATGTGAAACAAAGCTCAATTCAGTATTCGTCCGAGATGTGGCTTTCACAGTTTTAAAAACTTCCGTTTTGTGTCTTCTTGTGCTTGTATTCTTAAATTGGCAAGGCTTAAACTTTTGTGATGATGCAGCACTGGCCCGTCAACTGTTCGAGTGTCATTCACGTTTGTTCAGGTACATGTTCTCACAATATTGCATTGTTAGAATTCATAAAAATGTTACTGGCCAACTGGTTCATATGCTTGCCAGTTTTACTCGCATTTGGAGCTTGGCAAGTGTTAATTTTAGGCCCTAGTCACAACCATGTAAGCAGAGGCTCCAAACTGGCACCTCCCTCCACCGGCTCCACCGGGGGCTCTTCCTCTAACTGCTCCTCCATGGTCAGCTCCTCCAACTTCGGTGCCACTGTGAACTCTTTGACCTTTGGAGTCATGGGCTTGGGGGTCAGAGGTGGAGCCAGGGAATCTGTAATCAAAACTAGTCTGGTTTCTGTTCCTGTGTTTAGTTCCTGTGCCATATGCTGCAATTAGATCCTCATCTCCTCTCCTTTTTTACCACACTGTGACAGCTTGCCCTTTAATTCTATAATTTCAATTCATGTGATATAATACAGATAAAATGGAGATTGATGCATTTGATTAGTATAATGGGTAACACTTTATAATTAAGTTCATTATAAGTATCAATTATAATTGTAGCTTGTTTATTGAGGAAGCAGGACAACCAGCTAATAATGCATTACAGTAATCTAGTCGAGACGTCATGAAAGCATGAACTAACTTTTCTGCATCAGAAATAGATAACATATGCCGTATCTTAGCAATGTTTCTGAGGTGGAAGAAGGCTGTTTTTGTAACATATAAAATATGATTTTCAAAGGACAAGTTGCTGTCTAATATAACACCCAGGTCTTTAACTGTCGAGGATGGAGTAACAGTACATCCTTCTAAATGCAAATTGTAGTCTGAGAGATTCTGTGTACAGGTTTTTGGCCCAATAAGTAATACTTCAGTCTTATCTGAATTTAATAGAAGAAAATTACTAGTCATCCAGTGTTTTACTTCTTTAACACACTCTGTCAGATTAGATAATTTAGAGATTTCATCTGGTTGTGGAAACTAATTCCATGTTTTCTTATAATATTGCCGAGTGGTAGCATGTATATTGAAAATAGCAGAGGGCCTAACACAGATCCTTGCGGCACTCCATAGTTTACTATCGTTATCTTAGATTTTTCACCGTTTATATAAACAAAATTGTGACGGTCTGATAGATACGACCTAAACCACCGTAATGCCTGTCCCTGAATACCAGTGTAATTCTGTAGTCGATCTAGGAGTATTTTATGATCTATAGTGTCGAACGCAGCACTGAGATTGTAACTAGTACAACACTAGTATTGAGATACAGCCTTGGTCAGAAGCTAGAAGTAAGTCATTTGTAATTTTAACGAGCGCAGTTTCTGTGCTATGATGAGGCCTGAATCCTGACTGAAATTTTTCATAGATCGCGTTTTTTTGCAAGAAGGAGCACAATTGGACCGACACCACTTTTTCTAGAATTTTAGACATAAATGGAAGATTTGAAATGGGTCTGTAATTTGTCAATACATTTGGATCTAATTGTGGTTTCTTAATGAGAGGCTTAATAACTGCTAGCTTGAACGGTCTTGGGACCTAGAGATAAAGACGAGTTAATAATATTGAGAAGAGGCTCTTCTGCTACAGGTAACAATTCTTTCAGTAGTTTAGTGGGTATTGGATCTAATAAACATGTTGTTGGTTTAGACGCTGTGATAAGTTTATTTAGCTCTTCCTGTCCTATGGTTGTAAAGCGCTGCAACTGTTCTTGAGGGGTGATAATTGAGGCTGAATCATAAAATTCTGTTAAAGGTTGTACATTTACAATTGTATTTCTGATGCTTTCGATTTTCGAGTAAAGAAATTCATAAAGTCATCGCTACTAAACTGTAATGAAATGTTTTGTTCTGGTGATGTCTGTTTATTTGTTAATCTAGCCACTGTACTAAATAAGAACCTTGGATTGTTTTGGTTATTTTCTATGAGTTTGCGGAGATGCTCGGCCCTGGCTGCTTTTAGAGTCTTTCTATAACGGGACGAGCTGTCTTTCCACGCGAATCTGAAGACCTCTAAACGAGTTTGTCTCCATTTGCGTTCTAGATTACGAGTTTCTCTTTTGATAGCGTGAGTAATATTGTTGTACCATGGTACAGTATTTTTCTCTCTAACCTTTTTAAATCTCATCGGTGCAACAGTATCTAATGTACTAGTGAAAGTGGTGCACATGCTACTAATCATTTTCTCGAGATCATTTGTGTGTTTAGGTACGATGCGCAGCTGAGACAGATCAGGCAGTTTATTTGTGAATTTATCTATAGTTGTCGGGAGAATTGTTTTGCCTAGTCGATATCGCGGCGCAATTTGACAAATATCAGCAGTTTGCAGTACGCAAGTTACAAGGTAGTGATCAAGACATCATCACTTTGCGGTAGAATTTCTATATCAGTAGGATTGATTCCATGTGATATAATTAAATCTAGTGTATGATTAAGACGGTGAGTGGGTCCAGTGACATTTTGTTTGACCCCAAAGGAGTTTAGTAAATCTGTAAACGCAGCCCCTAATGCATCATTTGTATTGTCTACATGAATCTTAAAATCTCCAACGATCAGCGCTTTATCGACGTTGACCAATAGGTCTGAGAGAAAGTCTGCAAACTCTTTTAGGAAATCAGCATAAGGCCCTGGAGGTCTATAAACGGTAGCTAAAGCAAGAGATAGTAGCATTTTATAATGCCAACATTTTAATAACATATTAAATAATAACATTTTAAAAATTATATCTTTCTTATACAAATATTCATCTGCTTAAATGTACTTAGTCCAAGGTGAATTTTTGCTCAAATGCAGTGTCATTATTACCATGGTAACAGGAGCGTTGAGCCGCTCATTGACTCCCCCTCCAGATAGAAAGTTCACATATAGTGTAAATGGCAAATGCAAGAATGTGTAGCTCTAACATGATATAATGAATATCAGAAGAAGTGCTGGATTGAGGAGAGTTACTAAAGATCAGCAAGAGCTGCTCAAATCTGACAGTAGTGCAGGTTATTGTCTGAAGTGTGGAGGTGATGAGCTTTGATTTCTGTTTTCTGTAGAGTTTCCAGTCTCTCTCAGCTCCTCCTGAATCTACAGATGTAAATGACAATCCCTTCATTTCTCTCTTCTCTTTTGATGGCGTGAGAGAATCTGTCCTTCAGCTGAGAGACAAACTGGAGGATTTCTGCAAAGAGGAGCTCAAGAAGATCTCTGACAGAGGTAAAGTCCTGAGAACTCATGTATAACACTTTGTGTAGATTTCATAACCAAACCGAAATAACCATATATGGATCTTACAATGCCTAGTTTTACTATACATAACATCATCGCCATGTAATTTCCATATGCATACTCCCATCCATGTGATACTTCTGTTTAATGGTATATGAAACTAGTATGAAAACGATACAGACTGTAAATGCCATCACATTACATTGCTAAAAAAACTTTTATTGTTTTAGAATAAAAATACCAGCCCAGGCTCATTAGAAAAACGTACCTGTGGGAACATTTTTGCTAGGTGAAAACTATGGTTAAAAAGTGTTTTAAGATCATAACATAATATTGTGCAAGGAGACGTGAAAACAAGTCTTTATTAATCCATAATCTGACCCTGTAATCATAACTGTGGATAAAAGGACTTGCTGTTTTACTGCCTCTAGTGTTCATTTCTGTTGGAAACTGCAGTGATATGTATGTATTGGTATTTTGCAAAAATGTTCCCACAGGTATGTTTTTACATGAGATCAGGTTGAAAAAATACCCATAGCCATAAAACAAAATAAGTTTGACAAAATTGTATAAAAAATTTCAGAGAAGAATTGCATTCCCATTGGCAAAATATTTATAATAAATATTTATATTTATTTATAATTGTTTTAAACAATCCAAGTTTATGCAGTTTTGCCTATAAAGTAAACATATATTTTAGGATGTTTAGAAATTTTTACGGTGTAGTATAAGTACAACTGTCTGACACTGACAGAACATTTTAAAACAAAGTGTGCAAATCTTACAGTTTCCTTCAAATTCTATCCTTCAAATACAATGGTATTTTTCCTTCCATCTCTATCATTATACTATGTTGCTAAGCCATCTGCTTAGACAGAGTCAACAGCTCATTACTGATCATTATTTGAGCGAATATATATATATATATATATATATATATATATATATAACATGAGTTCTGCTATTTAGAACACAAATTAAAGCAAAATTATCATGCGCAAAGCAATCCTTGCTGTAGTTTGTTAGATTAGATGGATTCCCAAAATTAGAAGTATCAAATCCAGCCCCAGACGCCGGATCTTGTCAAAAGATATCTGTTTTGTCTGGTGTGCAAACCAGCAAAACCTGTACCTTTTCTGGTACCTCAAGACTCTATGAACAGCCTTCTATCAGTCTGAGAGTTTGACTTATTTTCTCTTGACATGATAATCACACTCTTCATATCTGTTGATTTCCACAGTCACTTTCACCAACATTGTTCCCAAGACCAGGAACGACTTCCTACAATGTAAGTCACTAAGAAAACAAGCAGAAAAACTCACTGAGTGTGTTCATGTTCTTCCTGTAGAAGGAGAAAGAAAACATGACAGAAGAGTTTTAGAGTTGATCATGTAAATGATGATTTGTACAGGATATCTGGTAAACTGTACTGAGACACTGATGATATATTGAACATGAAGAGTTCAGATACACTGAAAAAATTATAACATTGAGTAACCCTTTATTTTAAGGGTCCATAATTATGCAGTAGTTCAGTATTAACACAACGGTGATGATTAACTTTATATATTTTAAAGATATATTAACCAATATTTATGCAGTAGTTAAACTTTAAAGGGTTAGTTCACCCAAAAATGAAATTTCTGTTATTAAGTACTTGCCCTCATGTCATTCCAAACCCGTAAGACCTTTGTTTGTCCTCAGAAAACAGATATTTTTTGATGAAATCTGAGGGAATCTGATCCACACATAGGCAGCAACGTCATTGCATATTTTTAGGTCCAGAAGGGTATTAAATACATCGATAAAATAGTCAATGTGACTGCAGTGGTTCAACCTTAATGTTATGAAGCGACAAGAATACTTTTTGTGCACAAAAACAAAACAAAAATAATGATTTTATTCAACAAATTCGTCTGTCCCCTGTTATTCTGCTACATTATTTCAGTTGCAGAACTTCTGTGTTTACGTCCGAACGCTGACTCAATATTCGCCGACTGAAGGTCCAAATGTCAGTTTCAGTGCAGCTTCAGGGAATAAGGGTCTTTTCTAGAGAAACAATTAGTCATTTTCTAAAAAAATAAAAATGTATATACTTTTAAACCACAAATGCTTGTCTTGCACTGCTCTGCGATGTGCCACACATTATGTCATCACGTTGGAAAGGTCACGCGTGACATGGGCGAAGTACCCAGGAGCAGGGAAGGGTAGGGTGAAAAACTCCTCATTTTCTCCTCCAACTTCCAAACTGTCTGACCTTGTTGATTTACCTTTTATTTGTAAAGGGTGTTTGACTTAGTATTTGCACGTTCGCTTTGTAGACACTGGATCAGTACTTCAGCCTACGTCATATGTGACCTTTCCAACGTGATTAAGTAACGCATGAAGTCGTGGACGCGCATCACTGAGCAGTGCAAGACAAGCATTTTTAATTAAAAAGTGTATATTATATATATATATATATGGCACGACGATCGGCTCGAGGACCACGTACGATCGGCTCAAGGACCACGTACCTTTACATTACCCATTCTCTCGGAAGGAAGCTGAATGCTCGCCTGATGACAATGTTGGAATGCTTGAAAAACTGGCTTGGGTGCACCTGACACTGGTGGGGAATCAAAAAGAGCAGGCCCGTGCTGTCTGAAGAGCTTCTGGTAGCACCGGCCCAATACATTCATCCCTAACACACCAGGGGCTTGAGCACAGGTACCACCAGGAGGGTCCCGGACTACCAACATGCCACATTTCGAAAACGACTTCCCACAGAGCTCGACCTCTAACTCCATATAACCTATATAAGGGATGGATAGCCCGTTAGCAGCCCTAATCTGTAACCAGTGACAAATCTTAAGACGATCTTGGCCCCAAGGCTTAAAATGTTCTCGGAAACAGCTTTCAGTAATGGTAGAAACCACTGAGCCAGTATCAATCAAGCAGGACACAGATACACCACCCATAACCATAACCGAATGATGACATTAACCGATGACATTAACCGATGACATTAAATGTGACACCGAATCATTCCTATTACCCCCATCAGAGTCTATGTTTTCCCCAACCGAGCTGTGACTCAACAATTCGGCGGGAACTAGTTTCCCGATGCACCGCCTGAACGAGACTGTCTGTCTCCCAGTGCCCTGGTGTCTGTTTGTTCGGTCAAGGGAGAATGAGGGGGAACCCTCATGGAACCCTCGAGATGGATTCCGTAATTGGGCAACGCTCTGGGCAAGCTGAATTAACTGTTCTTGCGGCTGTTTTTTACATTTCCCTAAGTTCACTCATCTCAGAGTGCTGTGGAGATTGATCTACCCGCGGACATGTACCACTTTGCACCCCATATTGAGAGCCATGAGCTAATGGAACCGAATGGCTATGATTCCTTGCTCCTCCAGGCATACCCTCACGTTCCCACCTACTAGCATCACTACGAATGTCTAGCAGTGTAGCAGCGGGTTGACGACGCACTAACTGCTTCAGTTCACGACAAAGAGCACTGTCAAGGACATGCTCCATGAATTGATCACGCAACAGTATTTCAGCATTTAGCAACGAAACTGGTGAGTGCTGCTTAACCTTCTTCAGGAGACCCATGAGGGCAAGAGAAAACTCCAACAATGTCTCACCCTCCTGTTGCCTCCTGGAGAAGAAAGCCTCCTGCAAGGCGACATACGACTGGGTACACCCATAAAGTTCCTTTAGAGTGGAGATAATCTTACTGGGATCTTCCCGTTCACTAATGGGTCTATACTTAATTTCTTCGCGTGCCTCCACCTCTAAGTGATCAAACAAAAAGAAGGATTGGTCTGCCACAGATAAATGCCGTGCCTGCACTTCTTCAACACACTCATTGATTCCTATGCCAGACCTACCGTTAAACTTTGGACACTTTCTGTCCCTCGGTATAAAAACAAACCATTCAGTTAGTGCAACGCCCACCGGTTGAGAAGCACTTACCGATGGCCCAGGTGTACTAGGAGCACCACTACTAGGACAGGGCCTGATCTTGTCACAACTTAAAACAGGCTCTTAATTGAGCTACCAATTCTCTTAGTTCCTGCAATTCATCTTCCATTGTTATAAAAATCACACAAATGCAGAGAAGCTTACCGCAATTTCGAATAGAGAATATCACAGGTAAAGATGGAACTAAACTTACCCAAAATGGCTCTCCCAGCCAAATGAACACTGCTGTTTTGCTTCTAAAGAAAAAAAAAACAAAAAAACAAAAACAAGACACCAAAAAGACAAAAATCACTCACAACAATATTACCACCAATATCTACGTCTCAAGTCGGTATATTTAGAAGGAAAGACCCTGCCGACTACGGCAAATGTGGCACAACGAGGGCACTCTTGTATTCAAATATATACAAAGTAGCGACTACGCCACCCCAACCTGAATCAGCCGGGGAAATATCAACTAAGGGCACACAAGTTCGATTTTCTTCCCACAATCACCAAACAATGAGACGTGGATATGTAAAAAAAAAAAAAAAAAAAAAAAACCACTTTATTGAATCATAATAAATAGTTTTAAAAAGGAATCACAGGTCATAGAGCAATGCAATGCTGTTGGCAGCCAACCACTCCACACTGCTAATATTTAGGTAGAGAACAAATTGATCACCACACAACAACAATTCTCGGCACTGAGCTGGGGTGCGCCTGGAGGAGGGCAGGCTAAGCAGTGGGCTTCAAAACAGCCCCCCTTGAGTATCCCCCCGTGCACAAAATCTCACAAGCACAAACACACTTAGTGCAATCCACTGCAAGGAAATCCACACCACACACTTTTAGGAAAGGAGAATTTCCACCCTCCAAGAATAGCCAGCCTGCCCACTTTGGGTCACCCCGGCTCCTACAAAGAAATGTAAAAGAGAAAAACAAAACAAGTTAGTAACAACAACAACAAAAAAAGAAATCAAAATACGAAGGCAGAACAGCACTGGTTATGAGTCTCACCACAATAAACAAACAAAACTAAAACACAACAGTCAAAAGATTTAACTGATCTTTACAAAAGGGAAACAAAAATAAATTACATTAAAGGCTCTCGTATATATATATATGGCTATCAAAAACAAAAATGACACTAAACAAAGAACAGAGCTGTACAAATACAAGATTATTAACAAACCAAAAAAGAGAATTTAAAGGGTTAGTTCACCCAAAAATGAAAATTATGTCATTTATTACTTACCCTCATGCCGTTCTACACCCGTAAGACCTTCTTTAATCTTTGGAACACAAATTAAGATATTTTAGTTGAAATCCGATCGCTCCGTGAGGCCTTCATAAGGATCAATGTCACTTCCTCTCTCAAGATCCATTAATGTACTAAAAACATATTTAAATCGGTTCATGTGACTACAGTGGTTCAATATTAATATTATAAAGCGACGAGAATATTTTTGGTGCGCCAAAAAACAAACAAAATAATGACTTATGATGGCCGATTTCAAAACACTGCTTCCGGAAGCATAACAGCACAATGAACTCTATAGCAGTAACGCAGGGGAGCCAACCCTCTTAAGCAGTAATAAAGTAACCACGAACAGACACCAGCTGCACAGAAAATCAGTCAACAAACAATACGAATGCCAAACCATAGCCATGCCAAGCAAATACCTACCTCGAATAGAGCAGCGGACTACCGGAAACCCAGACGCAACAATGACGCAATGATGACGCGATCTCACACTAGCCTGTGGAAGCTCTTTATATATACACATACCGCTCAATTAATACTCCTCACGGAGCAGGAATATCCATGAACAGTATTTCACCACATATATATATGTGTATATATATATATATATATAATATTAAAAAATGACCAATCATTTCACACAGGATAAGGAAGTAAGAAGACACTATAGTCTCAGTACTGGTATGAGTGCAGTTGTTCATTGAGTGAAGCGACACACATGATGTTTGTCATGTCACCTCACGCAGCCTGAACACAAACACTCTTCTGAACAAAAACATAACAGAAACTTTTTACATGTTAAACATAACTGAATATTAAACACTAAGTTATTAAGTTATTAAGTGTTATTTTAGGTGTTTTTGAGGGAAAGATCTGTTAAACTATAAATCATCTGCTAAGTTTCAGTTAATTCAACACTAATTATTCAGGTAGTTCCAACACAAATGGATTAAGTAAACTTCAGTTTTACATATTTAAGTCAATTTTACACAATAAAATTAAGACAATATTTTGTAACTGTGTGGTTTTATCTAATTTTAATTAGGTAAATTTAATAAGCATCAAAAATCAGTTTTACTGTGTACATTACAAGATCAGACAGATTTGTAATTTCTAATTGTGATGTGTTTTATATCTGTCAGATTCCCATCAGCTCACTCTGGATCTGAACACAATGAATAAACACCTCCAACTGTCTGAGGGGAACAGAGTGATTACTGTCACTGACACAGAGCAGTCGTATCCTGATCATCCAGACAGATTTGATCACTGGATTCAGGTGTTGTGTAGAGAGAGTGTGTGTGATCGACGCTGTTACTGGGAGATTGAGTGGAGTGGTGATATTGGTGTGTTAATATCAGTGTCATATAAGAGCATCAGCAGGAAGGGAGGGGGTAATGAGTGTGCGTTTGGACGTAATGATCAGTCCTGGAGTTTGATCTGCTCTTCCTCCAGTTACTCATTCAGACACAATAACATAAAGACTGAAGTCCCTGTAAAGCCCATCATCAGTGGAATAGAAGTGGATGAAGATGATTTAGAGACTGATCTCACTGTAGAGTCCATCAGCAGTAGAATAGGAGTGTATGTGGATCACAGTGCAGGAACTCTGTCCTTCTACATCCTCTCTATCCTGGGTTTGGGGTTTATTATGGATCATCAGTGAAACTGTGTTGATGAATCAGAATAGACTGTAAAAAGATTTTAACCATAATGCTTTGAGCTCACGATGAATCAGTGACTGTCACACGCTGGGTTGACTAGATGATCCAAGATAAGAGGTTTGATGCAGAAAAACGATGAACACTTATATTTAATTAACACCAGCACAAAATGTTAACACGAGACAAACAAAAGACAAACACAAGACACTGCAAACATGTCTGGATGATACGAGCAAATTGAAGACTTTCAACTCAAAACTGAAGATGTTCAAAGATGATCTCAAATTACAAATGGAGAGTGAAGACAGATTGAAGAGAATGAATCAATCCCACAGTTTTTTGATCAATTCCTGTGTAAATGAAGGATCTAATAAAACCTGTGTGAAACTTCAACCATACATCTGTGTTGTGCTTTATTTTCTTTGTTTTTATATTCAGTATAATCATTTATCATCATCAGTCATGTATGTATTTGTCATTTGGTTTACACACTTTATCATTTCATCATTTTATTATTAT
The DNA here is from genome assembly GCF_019924925.1 of Ctenopharyngodon idella. Taxonomy (NCBI): domain Eukaryota; kingdom Metazoa; phylum Chordata; class Actinopteri; order Cypriniformes; family Xenocyprididae; genus Ctenopharyngodon; species Ctenopharyngodon idella. The sequence continues at coordinate 26,506,109 of NC_067223.1, forward strand.
TCATTTATGTCATTTATGTTTGTATATTTTATGTTACTTATTTCCTTGTTACTGTAGTTTAATCTTCTGATTGTGGGTTTCACAGAATGTGGCATGTTTGTCTTCATGAATAAGAGATCAGAGGAATATCACAGTTTCAGGGTTTTCCCTTGCCGCGTTTGGAAGACTGCGTTGACAATCTTGGTTCTGCTCGATACATCCTGACTGCCACTTTTCACGCAAGTTTAATAAGCATCAAATTAACTATTTGACAATCAAGAAGGAGGCGTTAGCGCTGCTTATGGCCCTTCAATATTTTGATATGTATGTTGGGTCAAGTAATCATCCAGTTACTTTGTTTACAAATCATAATCCTCTAGTATTTCTGTCAAGTATGTATAATCAGAATCAACGCTTAAAGGTGCCCTACAACGTGTTTTCACAAGATGTAATATAAGTCTAAGGTGTCCCCTGAATGTGTCTGTGAAGTTTCAGCTCAAAATACCCCATAGATTATGCACCGATTCAGGCTGCTTCCCCTTTAATTCCTCATGCTCCCCGCCCCTGAGCTCGCAACTGCCCTAAACAGCATAAACAAAGTTCACACAGCTAATATAACCCTCAAAATGGATCTTTACAAAGTGTTCGTCATGCAGCATGTCTAATCGCGTAAATGTAGTATTTATTTGGATGTTTACATTTGATTCTGAATGAGTTTGATGGTGCTCCGTGGCTAAAGCTAACATTACACACTGTTGGAGAGATTTATAAAGAATGAAGTTGTGTTTATGAATTATACAGAATGCAAGTATTTAAAAAATGAAAATAACAACAGTCTTGTCTCCATGAATACAGTAAGAAACGATGGTAACCTTAACCACATTTAACAGCAACATGCTAACGAAACATTTAGAAAGACAATTTACAAATATCACTAAAAATATCATGATATCATGGATCATGTCAGTTATTATTGCTCCATCTGCCATTTTTCGCTATTGTCCTTGCTTGCTTACCTAGTCTGATGATTCTGCTGTGCAGCTCCAGACGTTCTGCCCTTGTGTAATGCTTTGAACATGAGCTGGCATATGCAAATATTGGGGGCGTGGATATTAATGATCCCGACTGTTACGTAACAGTCGGTGTTATGTTGTTATGTTCCTGTTCTTCGGAAATCTTTTAAACAAATGAGATTTATATAAGAAGGAGGAAACAATGGTGTTTGAGACTCACTAATGTCATTCCATGTACTGAACTCTTGTTATTCAACTATGCCAAGGTAAATTCAATTTTCCATTCTACGGCACCTTTAATGCGCTGGTCTCTGATTGTACAGGGCTATAATATTATTATCAAGCACAAGAAAGGTGTGGAGAACGTGATCGCTGATGCCCTGGCTGGAGTGTAGTTGTGCTATATTTTAATTGCTGAAACAAATATATGTAATCTCATATAGTTTGTTCCCTTTCAAAGGCTACACTCTAAGCTGCGCTTTATTCAGTGCTGTGGGAACGTCTTTAGTCGTGACCAGCTGTGAATATATGTGTAAAACAACGTCAGTGAAATTGACCTATATTTATAGCCTTGCGTGACGTCATTGGAATGCGTCGTGAGCGAGGCCATAATTAGATATGCCACCTGTACATCTGCAGGTCTTTTGCCTTCAGAGGCCACTCTGTGAAGTTGTGTGTGAACTATTATCTCAAAGCATCTATCATTTCTCTCTTTCCCTCTTGTCAGGAGTTAGATTTGATAGGCAGAGCGCAGAAAAACTTTCTCTCATCTGTTCCTCCTTTCACTCTGCAGTGTAAGTGAAAGTGAACGTTGCATATATTATATATTATATATATATACATATTATATTATATTATATTATATATAGAGAGAGGAAGTATGAACAAGGCAGACGGTGTGTTCCTCCGTGTTCACGTCCGATCGCCGAAACGGATACACATCCGTACTGTTTTGTTTGTTTGGGGGAAGAGCACGCTGTCCTTGCGTTAGAAGGCGGCGAGTGCGAGCATTGTGAACTGTTCACAGATAAGATGCTTCGTGCTCGTCTCTCTTTCTTCCAGGGATCAGCACCTGCATTACGATCGTGGGGCTCGCAAATGGATCTCGCTGACGAACGGGAGACGGGTCCTGCCCTTTCGCCCAATTTGTCACCTGATCCACGCGTCTCCTCACGCAATCCTGAAGCGCACTCCGGTGCTTCTTCAGCTCACACAGGGGACGATGATTCTCTTCTCAAGTTTGTTGCCTCTGAGCGTTCCTCACGTGATGATAAAGCCGCTGAGGAATTACTCGAGGTAGTAACTCGAGCTGTGGCTAGATTACAGCTAGACTGGCCACAGGAAAAAGAGACCCCCAAACCATCTAAGCTTGAGGATAGGTTTTTGTCTGGTGGCAGAGGGGAGGGGCCACAACGCCAGTCTCTCCCCTTCTTTGAGGACCTCCATGACGAGTTATCAAAGTCATGGAAAAAGCCATATACTTCCCGTGGTTTTGTGCCCTCGACATTGATTTATTCGACTATTGTGGGTGCTGAAGCAAGGGGGTATATGTTGATGCCACAGGTTGAAGAGACGCTGGCGAGCTATCTCTCACCTGTGTCAGCATCATCGCTAAAAAAACCTACCCTCCCCACAAAGCCCTGTAGAACCACCTCAGCACTTGTGGGAAAAGCTTTCCAAGCTGCAGGTCAGGCTGGTGCTGCGCTGCACACTATGGCAGTGTTACAGGCGTACCAAGCTGACCTGTTGAAGGATCTGAGTGCTGGCACTACCATCACAGAGGAAGCGTTCATAGAGCTTCGTCGAGCCACTGATCTGTCTCTCCGTGCCACCAAGCAGACGGCTCACGCCATCGGCCATTCTATGGCTGCTATGGTTAGCACGGAGAGGCACCTGTGGCTAAACCTCACGGGCATCAAAGATAAAGATCTTGTATTCCTACTTGATGCCCCAGTATCACCTTCTGGCCTGTTCTGAGACTCTGTCAACACAGTCGTGAGCAGGTTTCAGGAGGTGAAAAAATCAGAAGAAGCTTTTGTGAAGTTCCTTCCTCGCCGCACTCAGGGGGAGGGGCCATCAGCCACCCAGCCCCAACCCGAGAGAGAGGTTCAGAAGCAGAGTGTGGCGAGCCGAGCTCCCCTTCGTAAAGACCGGGGACCGTCTCACCACCCTGCACAACCTCAGACCTCAGGGCTATTCTCTAAAAAAAGAAGAAATCCTGACGGTCTTGCACCCAGCCCTGTGGGGATGGCCCCCCTCAGGGTCGGGGCGCATATTACATCCAAAACTCGCTCTTTCTCTTTTTGGCCTAGCCCTATCACCCCGCACATACACAAAATGCATGGATGCAGCACTGGCTCCATTGCGACTCCAGGGCATTCACATTTTGAATTACATAGACGACTGGCTAATATTAGCGCAGTCACGAGAGATGGCATTAAAACACAGAGATGTCGTTTTAGCTCATCTGGTTTCTCTAGGGTTGAGACTCAACGAGAAGAAAAGTGTTCTTTGTCCAACCCAGAGAACGACATATTTAGGGGTCGTTTGGGATTCTACCATGATGTGGGCACAATTGTCTCCCGCTCAAGTCGAGACCATTCTACACACCCTGAAAAATGTCAGGCTAGGCCAAGATTGTACTGTTCTACAGTTTCAGAGAATGTTAGGTCTCATGGCATCAGCGTCCTCAGTAATTCCTATGGTCCTGCTGCATATGAGACCTTTTCAGTTGTGGCTCAAAGCCAGGGTGTTTCATCCATGGGCCAAACCCCTGAGGCAAATAAGGGTTACGCGCCTGCGGGCTTCGTACCCTATCTGTGTGGCTCAGACCCCGGTTCCTCACCTTGGGTCCCACTCTAGGGGCGCCATGTTGTCGTAGGTTGCTAACAACAGATGCCTCCCTGACAGGCTGGGGAGCGGTCTTAGGTGGCTGTCCAGCCCAAGGGGAATGGGAGGGCCATCAGCTCATCTGGCACATCAACTGCCTAGAATTGATGGCTGTATTTCTGGCCCTGAAATACTTCCTCCACCAGCTGAGAGGCTGTCATGTCCTAGTGCAGATGGACAACACAACAGTAGTCTCTTATATAAATCGCCAGGGAGGTCTGTGCTCGTGCCATCTGAACAGGATAGGGCGACAGATCTTTCTCTGGGCCCAGGACAAATTCCTGTCACTGAGGGCAGTGTATATTCCTGGGAACCAGAATGTGGGAGCGGATTTACTGTCCAGACAGAAACTACCGATCGGGGAATGGAAACTTCACCACGATGTAGTGAAACAGATATGGCTGAGATTCTACGAGGCAGAGGTGGACATCTTTGCCTCCCATCAGATAGCGCAATGTCCCCTTTACTTCTCTTTGAGTCACCCAGCCCCCCTAGGTCTGGATGCGATGGCGCATACATGGCCTTCGATGCACCTGTATGCCTTTCCACCAGTTGCTCTGCTCCCGGGAGTTCTAGCCAGAGTTCGCCAACAAGGGACTTGCCTCTTACTGATAGCGATAGGTCCGTCTCTGCTTCATGACCCAGATCCACCCATGTTTCACGGCCCAGGTCCGCCCATGCTCCACGGTCCAGGTCCGCTCATGCTCCATGAACCTAGTCTGCTTCTGCTTCATGACCCAGGCCCGCCATTGCCATGACGTGGTCCAGGTCCTGTGCCCCTGCACGGGCCTGGCCCTTCATCCCTCCCCCAAGACCGCCTCCGCTCCACCACCGGGGGATCTGTAATGAATATTTTTGTTTCATGTTCATGTGTTTTATTTTATAGTTTGATTCTTGTTGCTTGTGTCATGCTTCCCTTGCTCCTCATGTGCTCCCTTAGTCAATGTGTCATGTGCTGATTGGTTGCTTATGGTCATGTGCTTTCTCAGTTCTGTTGCCCAGTGGTTGTCTTAGTCACGTGTTCACTAAGTTCATGTATTTAAAGCCATTGTTTTCCATATTACTGTGTCATGTATTCAATTAATGAAACTTTTTGGTCAAGTCTGCTCATCAAGTCTGCTTATGATCAAGTTGGTTGCTTTGTTTGTTTGCTCACTTTTTGGATTATTAATAAACTGCACATAAACTCACCTTCAGTTGGACTGATTGTTACAATGCCGTGGTTTTCAAAAGGTAGACAGGGGATTAGATACCCTTGATTTATCTGAATCCTTCTGCACATGTCTGTGAAACTACAATCAGTCATTACTGCATGTGCCACACTGTTCCATTTTTTGATAACCTTCAGTAATTCATACTGTTCCTGCTTTTTGAGGACCTAATCTGGACCTTACATTCTCTATTTCTTTAAAGGCATCTTCCCTAAACATCCAGATATTCCTGGTCCTTTAATCATCTATGGATTTCCATTCACAAAAACCATGCCTCCTGATGTATGTTCTATCAAGCCCTCATGAAGTCTAATCATTATCCGTAAGTGTATTTCTGTAACTGCAGACCTGGGCTGAGGTTCTGCCATGGTGATAACACTATCTCGATCATCCTCTACTAGTGGTAAAATAAGAAGGATCTCATTGGCATTTTGAAAGTCATCCTTATATATCCTAACTTTTTCCATATTTGGAATCTCACCCTGAGATTTTTTCAGGTTTTTTCCATTCATGGTGTAGTTTTATTTTTCCAAAGCTCTTTCTATGCACCGTGCTCATAATGCCCACTGCCTCTGAGGTTTTGCAATGAAATAATTGAAAGTACAGGATACCCATCAAATATCTAAATTAATACATGCCCAATGATTAATTTCTAATTAGAAACACCATCTAAGAGTAATAATCATTTGAAATTGGAAATTTGAAATCTTTACAGTGGCTTCCTATTTCTTGAGCCCATTTTATGACTACTAGGCTGACTTCTGACTCCTGAAAGTCTCCTCTTTGCAGCCCATCTCGGCTTGGTAACCACAAAAGTATCTCCCCTGGCTCTGTTTCCTGGACTGAGGTTTCTGCCCTTAAGGCCTTCCTCTCCCAAGCTTTTACCTGGTGATCCCCCTGGGTATATACTTGTTTTGAGATGCTGCTGGATTTTCTCTGGGCTTTTTTCACTGCCATTATTATAGGTAAATTATTTTATATTTTCCACTCATATAGCATTAAAGCATTTAAGTATTTTAGGTACTTTCTACTCATATAGCATTCACGCATTTAAGTATTGTAGGGAACCCCGCATCGGCCCAAAAACGAAATCCGACGGCCTGGACGAAGGTTAACGCGTCTTTTCAGCGCATCTGTGAAGTTCACTTAATTTCACTCGTTTAATCTGACTCCAATTTTAAAGGATTATTATTCTTAGGTTTTGTTCCCAATTGGAAATTAATCATTTGTTATGTATTAATTTAGATTTTTGATTATTCTGGATATCTCATAATTTCAGTTATTCGTTCATTACGGTCTCATCATCGCTTAGAGAATTTCACATCGGCCGACTGCGTTCTCACGGACATAAATTCGCCAGTTTATGATTCTTAGTCAGAGGGTGCAGAGTTTACTAATGCATTTGAGTCGAACCGCCACATGCTTGTTCATACAAAAATACAGTTTTCTTAGTCACGATACTGCAACTTGCTAATTCAATGACAGACAAACTCAAAAAGTCCCATGATGTGCCAATATGCTCCTTTCATGGGGCTCTCTGGCTTGACCTGTCCTGACGCAGATTTACGGAAATGACGGACTCCAATAATCTACTGGTCATAATGATTTCAGAAGAATCCAGAGTAAATCAAATATAACATTTTATTTGTCAAGTAAAAATGTATCATGTCAATTTCATAGTTGGACAATTAGAAGCCAATTCAGAAATAATAAATGCATAACATCAATTGAAATGCACATGCACACAGTGGTGGATTAGTGTTTGAAGACACTTGTCCATCTCTGCATGGGGGTTTCTGGCTACAGAAGATCCCCCCTGACTGCTTTGCACTTTACCTTATATACCAAGACCAGAACAAAAGGATTGTAAATTTTTATTACACCAACACCTGTTTTGGGGGGAGAGGAGTGGGTTTTCAGAAGTGACACCACCCAAAAGGAGGACAGAATTCTCCTTAGTTTTCAATCTTCTTCATAATACCAGTGACTGCTGTGAAATTGAGACCGTTTTACCAAACGCACTGAGACATTTAAAATGATACCAAACATGAAAGGAATAAACAATAGATACACCAGATACATTATACTTCTTGGAGAACTTTCAGTGACTTGAGTCAGGGGGAAAGGAAGGAGGGTGTGTGTGTGTGTGTGTGTGTGTGTGTGTGTTGGGGGGGAGGTTGCATCCTGTAGATGTGTGAGGGCAAGGCGTTGTCCTATGCTATTTCTTTGAGATCTTCTCTCCAGATGAGTTTTATTGCTTTATTGCAGGGTGCTTGATCTCAGTTTTTGTCCTAGCAGGAAAATCAAGTCTTACATATTTTAGGTACTTTTTACTCATATAGCATTCACGCATTTAAGTATTAGGTACTTTACACTCATAGCATTCAAGCATTTAAGTATTTTAGGTATTTTCCACTCTTGAAGCATTTAAGCATTTCTATGTTTAAACATATATGGCATTATCTTAAAAGCAATATCAATATCCAAAACAAAGGGAAAATGATTCCTACATTTATGGTGGTGGTGAGTGGAAGAGCAAAACATTTTGCCCCTCTCAGCTTGATGACACCACATGACCCCGTTTGCTACAGATGAAGAGCTTTTCATTTTATAAAATAATACTCAAGTCCCCCTCCCAGAGAGATTTTGGCCTACTAGATGGGGCTTGTTTGTTATTTATTGTACTGTAAATATTTGAAATAGCCCCCCTTATACGTCTATGCTGGTCCAAAATACACTCCAAGACACCACTAGGAGGGGCGGAGGGGAAATCCGGAAAATGTTTACGGGCAAAGCTCTGAGCTTTAAAATACCAGAACAAGTGTGAATTAGGCAAGAAATGTTTTTTCTTTAAGTTGGTCAAACAAAGCAAAATTATTATCTATAAATAGTTGGTCAATTGTAACAAGACCATGTGACCCCAGGTGAAAAAAGTACATTTCAATAATGTACTTAAAGTGCTCTATTTTCGCACACTTATTTTGTACTTAAAATACTAAAATTCTTCTTTGGTACTTCTTAAGATAATCTTAAGAACATCTAAGTGTACTCAACTGTGCTATTTTGAAACACCATGAAATATGAACTAAAATGTGCTTTTAATATACTATCTCTGTATTTAAAAATTATATTTAGTTACCACTTGTAGTACACTATGGGATCAATTGTACTATAAGTAGTATCTAACTACATTTTTCTAATTTTTTTGAAAAGCTTTGAGTAAAGGCCACGGTATACTTCAAACGAAATCGAAGAACGAACTGATGTGACGTCATTTCGAACAAAATCAGGCCAAAACGAAGTTCGTTTTGTGTTCTTTTTGGAAGTTCGAAACGGCTTGCCAAAGCAAACTTTCAGGAAAAGTTCGCTCCAGCTGCAAAACACCTTCGTACTACCATTGGTCCGTGATGATAACGTAATAGGAGGCGTGCGCCGAGGCTCCGCCTTCACTCGCGCGGGATGAGTCTTTGACTCATTCCGTGTGTTTAAGTTCGTCGAGTTAAGATCTCCGCTGGTGAAAACATGAATACACTGGATAGCCGCTTATAGTACAAAATTAAGTTGTGCTTGTAAAAAAATGAGGCACTGACACTGTTTTTCATGTTTTATACTGTAAAGCTGCTTGATTTTAAGCAATCTATTGAATAAAGTGCTATATGAAGACGTGACGTGACTGGAGTGCTAATTTGCAGAGCTCGTGCTAACATACCCATGTTGTTATCAGACGCTTTTTTTATGCTTTCTATAATAAATGTTTGTTGTTTTCTCATTTTTGTTGTGTTTGTTGTTACTGAGAAGAAAGTGCACAGCACATATTTACGTATTCATCTAACCGTTGCTCTCAGCAGTGTGGGCGGCGTCAGATGTTCGTTTACAGTATATCACTGGTCACGCATTTCGAACTTCGTTTTACCCCTAAACGAAGAACGAAAAAGAACTTCGTTTGAAGTATACCGGAGCCTTTTTTAACAGTTGAGGGGAAAGCCTCGGTGCTTCGCAAAGCTTCATCACTACTGTATTCTATCTCCGTTCAATCTGCATTGCTCCGGGGGCGGAGTCAGCGCCGCTGCATTGTTTCTCTAATTGGATGACTAACATCTGCAGTGCTATTACCAATTCTTATTGGATGCATTTTGCTGCAATAATTTACATAATGCTTATATGAATAATAAAATAAAGAATGAAACATATACATTATAATAAACTTCTATATTGTCACAAGATTTGTTTTGTTTGCTGTTCATATTTAGCACAGTCAAAACTGAACTCAGTAGGAATGAGGCTCTCCAGGAACAGGAATAAGGAACATGGGTCCCACTTTATATTAGGTGGCCTTAACTACTATATAGTTACATTTAAATTAATAATTTGATACAATGCACTTGTTGTGTACATGCATATTTATACATTGTAATTACCTGCATGTAATTACAACTGTAATTGATTTCTGTAAATTTATAATTACACTGTTGACCCTTCTCTTACACCTTAACCCACCCTTAAACCTTCCCATACCACCAAACCTGTCCTTAATCTTACCCATATCCCAACTCAATAGCAGTGTGTTTTGCAATACAATATAAACACAATAAGTCAAATCAAGTCACCTTTATTTATATAGTACTTTTTACAATGCAGATTGTGTCAAAGCAGCTTTACAGTGATAAGTGGTATATAATTTTGGCTGCACAGCATTGTACTTATTTTTTTATGTAAATAAATAGTAGTTAAGGCCACCTAATATAAAGTGGGACCGGAACCTGCTTTACAGATTTGCAGACATGTTTTCAAACGTCACTCAGAACCAGGAAACAGTTAACTTTTCAGTTCAGAGAAACTGAAACTGAAGTGAAGTTGAGCAGTTGTGTGTTCGTGTCTCAGTGTTCATGCAGTAAAATGACAGAAGGCAGAATTTCTCAGGATGAGTTCAAGTGTCCAGTGTGTCTGGATCTCCTGAAGGATCCAGTGACCATTCCCTGTGGACACAGTTACTGTAAGAGCTGTATTACAGGCTGCTGGGATCAGGAGGATCAGATGAGAGTCTACAGATGCCCTCAGTGCAAACAGACCATCAGTCCAAGACCTGCTTTAGCAGAAAACACCATGCTGGCTGAAGTGCTGGAGAAACTGAAGAAGAGAAAACTTCCTGCTGACTGTTACGCTGGAGCTGGAGATGTGCAGTGTGACGTCTGTACTGAAAGAAAATACAAAGCTGTCAAGTCCTGTCTGGTGTGTCTGGAGTCTTACTGTCAGAATCACCATGAACAACATGAGAGTTTCTTTAAAAGAAAGAGACACAATCTGACTGAAGCCACTGGACGACTGCAGGAGATGATCTGCCAAACACATGATAAACTCCTTGAGGTTTTCTGCCGCACTGACCAGAAGTTTATATGTGTGCTGTGTACGATGGATGAACATAAAAACCACGACACTGTATCAGCTGCAGCACAGAGGACAGAGAAACAGGTAAGAACTATAAACTAGACACTGATGAAATAATGCTGACACTATATATATTGTCACCCATATGATCAGGTAACATCATTCACACTGCAGACGTCAGCAGAAGTGAACAGTAGCTGCTGGACTTTCACTGCTGAGTGTATTTATGCTCCATATTGAACTTAACAGAAAATATATTGAAAGGCACCGTAAACATTTTGATCAATATAAACTTTTGTAAAACAGGCTTTGATGGAGCAACATAAAATTATAGAAAATATTCACTGCTTGTTTGACAAAATATATCTCTGTCTAGAATAACACAAATTAAAAGCAGCAACAACGCTTTTCTTTTGAGTAAATCTGTCTCAGTCCATATGAACTCACTTCAGGCTTTTGCTTCTGTTCTGTTTTCAAAATCAATTTTTGATGAAAATATGTTACGCAGCAGAAACACTGTCAGTGTGAAGCTCTACATCTGTGTCAGTTTCACTTTTAAGATACTTATAGTTGCATTAAAAAGTAAGTGAACCACTTGCAGAATCTGTGAAAATGTTAATAATTTAAAAAAGATAAGGGAGATAATACAAAATGCATGTTATTTTTTATTTAGTACTGTCTTGAATAAGATATTTTACATATACATATAATTTTACATATAATCCATTAATTTGAAGATCTAGGTAAATTGTATTAATTTGTCTAAGATCCTGATTATATTTGTTTGTGCTGCAACCAGCAACCGTGACAACCATGTGTTTCATGTGAATTCATGAGGTGCAGGAGTTTGAACTAGCGATCAACCGATATTGATTTTTTTAGAACCAATACCAATAACGATAATTTGTGTGTTTATGTGCCCGATAACCGATATGCAGAACCGATATTTATTTACTGTTATATTGTTTTTGACCGAATTACAACACCATTGAACTGAACAAACCATTTTATTTATAACAATCATGCATAGAAAATCTTATTTATACACCAATAAATAGAGAGGTCTGAAATTGCAAAAAAAAAAAAAAATTAAAAAAATGCATAAAATCCTAGATGAAGTAAAAAAAAGGGGTTAAGACAATAGATAGGAGAGCACGTGGCAAAAGGAAACAAATATGACAAGCCATGTGCTCACATCAAACATGACAAAAACAAGAGCTCATGGCCAGTGAACACAAGCCATTTGCTCAAACAAAACAAGACACAAACGCATCTAATGAGAACACTCATAAGCCACGTGTTCGCACAAAACATGACAACATAAAAACATGCATAAACACCACGCTTCAAACATGAAACAAGGCACACAGACAAGAGATTGCATTCTCACACAAAGACAAGGCAATACAGAAGCTTCAGGGCTCTGTCACAAAACAAAGAATAAACTAGAATGAAGTGACAGGACCCTGACAGATATAGTGACAATAGTATAATGTGACATCTCTGTTCTTGGTTTGTGCTCCAGAACCAGCTGAAGGAGATGCAGAAGTCGTTCCAGCAGAGGATCCAGCAGAGAGAGAAAGATCTTCAGCAGCTGAGAGAGGCTGTAGAGTCTCATAAGGTGAGTCTGGAGAAGAAGAGAAGTTTTAGAAGTCTCAGTCAGGACTTACTGAAGCCACTGTGTGATTGTGATGTGTGTCCTAACAGAGCTCTGCACAGACAGCAGTGGAGGACAGTGAAAGGATCTTCACTGAGCTCATCCGCTCCATTGAGAGAAGCCGCTCTGAGGCCACACAGCGGATCAGAGATCAGGAAAAGACTGCAGTAAGTCGAGCTGAAGGACGACTGGAGCGACTGGAGCAGGAGATCAATGATCTGAGGAGGAGAAACGCTGAGCTGGAGCAGCTTTCACACACACAGGATCACATCCATTTCCTGCAGGTAACAGAGATTGTCTTGGGTTACTTGTGTAACCCTGGTTCCCTGAATATGGAACGAGACGCTACAGTCATATGACTTTATGGGAACCTTCTGTGTGATTGCGTCGTGAAGCACTCTTGTATCTAACCAATGATGAGACAAAACGTCAGAGGCGGGTGACCAGGAAACTATAAAGCATACCCAGAACAAAGAACGCTAGCTTCTGGATTATGGCTGAAGCAAGACGCTCACAGGTATGTGGGGGGTACGGCAACGCAACGTAGCGTCTCGTTCCCTATTCAGGGAACCAGGGTTACACAAGTAACCTGAGACGTTCCCTTTCATGGGAACTGTCGACGCTATGTCATATGACGTTATGGGAACGCTGTCCAAACTACACAGTAGAACCAAGTACCTGTCTGTTATCTTGTAGACAGAACTAAGGACCCCGGAGTGGAGCCTACGTCCAGGTTGTAAAACCTAATAAATGTGTGCTGGGATGACCATCCAGCTGAATCACATATGTCATTAATGGATACTCCTGACAGAGTGGACACGGACAGCTAATGGAGATGGCTCTCCGGCCGCCTCATAAGCAAGTGAGATAGCCTCGACGACCCACTTGATCATTCTCTGCTTAGATGCTGGCCTCCTTTCTTAGGTGACCCGTAACACACAAACAATTGATCTGTTTTACACCACAGGGCAGCTCTGTGAACATATGCATCTAAAGCCGTCACTGGGCAGAGGAGATTGAGTTTCTCCTGATCCGAAGTTGTAAATGTAGGAGGATAGAAGGCCTGAAGTATGATGGGACCCGGGACGTTGGTGGGGACCTAGGCACATAGGAAGCCTAGGAACGCTTTGACCATTCCAGGTGCGAATTCCAAACACAAAGGAGCAACTGAAAGTGCTTGAAGATCTCCTATTCTTTAAGAGATTAAATAGCCAGTAGAAATATGGTCTTTAGGGTGAGGAGTTTCTCTGAAACTTCCTCTAGTGGTTCGAAGGGAGCCTCAGCTAACCCTTCTAATACCACGGCCAAGTCCCAGGCCGGAGTCCTTGTACATACTGAAGGCCTCATCCTCAGAGTACCACGGAGGAAGCGTATAAAAAAGGGGGGTCTCGACCTACCGAGGAATCCCCCAGAGGAGCATGGCCGAAATGGCTGCAAGATAAACCTTCAAGGTTGAAGGGGATAAAACCATCCAAGAACTTGTCTTGGAGAAATTGAAGCACAAGGCTAATAGAAGAGTGGACAGGGTCCACATTGCTTTGTCTACACCAAGTAGAGAACAGTTTTCATTTATATGCATACAACTTCCTCGTGGAGGGAGCTCTGGAGTGGAGTATGGTCTCCACAACCTCAGTTGGGAGACCAGCATCTATGAGCCTGGCCCCCTCAGAGGCCAGGCCCACAGTCTCCGTAGTTCTGGGCGTGGATGAATTATCATGCCGCCCACTTGAGACAGGAGGTCCTGCCTGAGAGGAAACTCCATCAGGGAGCCGTCTAGAAGTGACACTAGGTCTGAGAACCAAATTTTGGTTGGCCAGTACAGGCCTATCAATATTAGACTGACCACTTCCTGGCGTACTTTCTCCAGAACTCCCGGGAGCAGAGCGAACAGGAAAATGGGGTGGAGTCAGGGTGGAGTCTCCATTCCCCGGGCCTCGGTCCCTGCCTCGACAGGGCGTCTGCTCCCACATTTTGATGCCCTGGGATGTAAGCTGCTCTCAGTGAGAGGAGCTTCCCATGGGCCCACAGGAGGATCCAACGGGCCAATTGCATAGTTGGCGAGACCACAGACCCCTCTGATGGTTGATATGAGACCACTGATATGTTGTCCGTGCAGACCAACATGTGATGGGCCCTCAGGTCTGGGAGGAAGTATTTTACTGCAAGAAATACCGCCATCATTTCCAGCCGATTTATGTGCCAGGAACTCTGATGGTCCTCCCAGAGACCCTGAGCTGAGCGACCACTCATGATCGCCCCCCCAGCCCGTGAGGGAAGCATCCATCGTAAGCATTACGCGATGACAAGGAACCACCAACACAGGTACTTGGGACAGGAACCAAGACTTTTTCCACACGACCAGAGCACGAAGGCATCGCCGCGTGACTTTGATCATGCGAAAAGGATTTCCCCTCGGAGAAAACCCCTTGGTCCTGAGCCACCACTGCAAGAGTCTCATGTGCAGCAGGCCAAAAGGTATCCCGTTGGACGCAGCTGCCATGAGACCTAACAGTCTTTGAAACTGTTTTACAGTGAGTGACTGGCCTAGTTTCACCCCATTCACGGCATTGAGAATGGAACTCACACAAGCAGGAGACAGATGTGCCTGCATCGTGGTGGAGTCCCAAACTACCCCTAAGTAGTTGGTCATTTGAGCCAGAACCAGCACACTTTTCTTGGCATTGAGCCTCAGCACAAGCCTCTTCATGTGTGACAGAACAACATCTCGATGTTAAACTGCCAGATGTTCTGTTTGAGCTATAATCAGCCAGTTGTCGATATAGTTCAGTACGCGGATGCCCTGGAGTCTCAGTGGAGCCAGAGCTGCATCCACGCACTTCGTAAATGTGCGGGGTGATAAGGCCGAAGGGAAGAAGCCTGTAACAGGTAAGCTTCACCCCCGAAAGCAAACCTGAGGAACTTCCTGTGTTGAGGATGGATAGATACATGAAAGTAAGCATCTTTCAGGTCTATCACAACAAACCAGTCCTCGGACCTGATCTGTGGGATAACCTTCCATCCTTCTTTGGAACAATGAAGCACTGGTTGTAAAACCCTGACAGCTTGCTGGGAGGAGAACCCCTTCTATAGCTCCTTTTTGCAAGAGCGTCATAACCTCCTGTTCCATTACCAGAGACTGCTCGGGGGCCACCACTGTGGGAAGGACCCTGATAAACTGGGGCGGGCGAGACCCGAATTTGTAACCCTTTTCTATTGTGAGCAGCACCCATTTTGAAACATTTGGGTGAAGTTTCCATTCTGCCAGAAAATTTACTAAGGGAACCAGTCTCTTGAGACTGGCCTCTGGTGTTTTTTTGAGCACTTAACTCGGCGGCCTGAAGCGGCAAACCAGCAAGGAACAGCCGAATCAAGTGATGACCGGCCCTCCTCGGAGGGTCGGTGGAGACCACTGCGCCCTATAGCACACTGGTGGGCAGGGTTAGCAGAACGGCCCCCTGAGGGCGCCAAAGAGGGATGGGTACCAAGTATTTTAATACCCGACCCTCTCTGGAGGGGGCTGTCCCTCGCCACTGGCATCAGGACTTCTTCGAAGCCTTCTTGGTGATAATTACAGTCCGCAGATCTGTCTTACCCCACAAAGACTTTAGCTGTGTCACGTGTCCCTGTCCCCAAGCTTTCTGCGGGGGAGCACGGGTGGCGACACTTTCTTTGGATGAACGGTCAGACCAGTGCCCTGAAACGGCGAGCCGGCAGGGAACATCTGAACTGACTGCTCTACAACCCTCTTCTTTCTTGGAGGAACACTGGAAACCACTGTGCCCTGAAGCACACTAGGTAGCAGGGTTGGCAGAACGGTCTCCTTTATTTTCTTTTAAATTCCTCAGAATTGAATGTATTCAATATTTAATTTAATCCTCAAATTAAATGCAGCCAGATTTTTTTTTTTTTTGAACAGGCTGAATATATTTAAAATACATAAAAGAATTATAGCTTGTAATAATTCGCAAGGTATTTTAGGGTAAGAGAGAAAGGGAAACTCCCGTCTACTCAGTTCCCTCCAAATATACAGTGGGTACGGAAAGTATTCAGACCCCCTTAAATTTTTCACTCTTTGTTATATTGCAGCCATTTGCTAAAATCATCATAAGTTCATTTTTTTCCTCATTAATGTACACACAGCACCCCATATTGACAGAAAAACACAGAATTGTTGACATTTTTGCAGATTTATTAAAAAAGAAAAACTGAAATATCACATGGTCCTACGTATTCAGACCCTTTGCTCAGTATTTAGTAGAAGCACCCTTTTGATCTAATACAGCCATGAGTCTTTTTGGGAACATTTACATTTACATTTACTCATTTGGCAGACGCTTTTATCCAAAGCGACTTACAAGTGAGGAATACAACAAGCGAGTCATCATGACGAGGCAAGTAGACACAAGAAGTGCTCACAATACAAGTTTAAGGCAGTGCTCAGAGTATCAACTACAATAGAGAAGGATTAGAGGAAGTGAAAGAATAGGAATAAGAAGTTTTTTTTTTTTTTGTTAAGTGCTCACGAAAGAGATGAGTTTTCAGCTGTCTTTTGTATATTGCCAGGGATTCTGCATTCCGGATGGAGGCAGGAAGATCGTTC